>NC_064634.1:325552748-325892748 GCF_023864275.1 Schistocerca cancellata | reverse complement strand
CCACAAGAACCAACTGCTAAGGATTGAGCAAGACTTCAGTAACAACAACATTTAAGACTTTATAATGAAATCACAGCAAGTATAATCCCTCAAATTACACTTCAAAGGTCCCAAAGGTAAAGTTATCTACGACAATAAGGATAACTGTCCTATACTGGCAAATTATTTTGATTTCACCCTCAATTGTGAGGCTCCTACATCAAGTTTCTAGTTTGAAAGCAGCACACTCATCCATTCTGATTCATCATCTCCTAGAAGAGAAAATATTAAACAGAGCATACATTTACTACTGCAACATTTGGGGAACTGGGGATCTTCCATGTGCCTAGTCCTCTACACTGATTCACCGATTTCACAAGAGAGGTCACAGAATGGGCATAGACAATTATCATGACATTTCTCTTCTCCAAATAACATACAAGATTCTTTCAAAGGCACCTTAACTCTAGGAGGAAAAAAAAGGGGAGGGTTGGACTCTTATTTGGGGGAACACTGAAGACAGTCCCAGAAAGGATGATCATGTGCCAAATACATAATGAATCTTAAATGTGTTCTCTCTTACCTGAAATGAAGAAGTAAGACATTCATAGAGACCTCCATAGATTTCAAAAAGGTTTAAGGTTCACTTTACCAAATAACACTTCTTTAAATCCCCAAAGTATCTGGCTTAGATAACAAAACAAGTGTTTTTATCTGACAGACTCTTACTGACACTACCTCCAATGTGAAGTTTATGGGCAAGGTCTCAGATGGTTTTGAATTCAAGACGGACTGGCAAGAAGATGGACTGTGGCCTGTACTTTTCAATTGGGCATTTGAGAAACTGAGCTGAGACTGGCCAAAAAGGGCTGAGTGGAGTCATGCTTGCTATAGAAACACGAATCAGTCAGCTAGCTTTTGGAGATGACCTTACAATTGTTTTTCTGATTCACTGAATACAGTCGCAGAACACAAATCAATGAACTGAAGATGCAAGCAGTGGGGACTCCTGGTCTCCTATGAGAAAACACACACACACACACACACACACACACACACACACACACACACACATATACACTTATAATAGAATAATAGAAGGAAACATTCCACGTACGAAAAATATACCTAAAAACAAAGATGATGTGACTTACCAAATGAAAGTGCTGGTAGGTCGACAGACACACAAACGAACACAAACATACACACAAAATTCAAGCTTTCGCAACAAACTGTTGCCTCATCAGGAAAGAGGGAAGGAGAGGGAAAGACGAAAGGATGTGGGTTTTAAGGGAGAGGGTAAGGAGTCATTCCAGTTCCGGGAGTGGAAAGACTTTCCTTAGGGGGAAAAAGGGACGGGTATACACTCGCACACACAGACATGTTTAAATATGTCTGCTTGTGTCTGTAGGCCTATATGTGTGGATGGATATGTGTGTGTGTGCGAGTGTATAACCCGTCCTTTTTCCCCCTAAGGTAAGTCTTTCCGCTCCCGGGACTGGAATGACTCCTTACCCTCTCCCTTAAAACCCACATCCTTTTGTCTTTCCCTCTCCTTCCCTCTTTCCTGATGAGGCAACAGTTTGTTGCGAAAGCTTGAATTTTGTGTGTATGTTTGTGTTCGTTTGTGTGTCTGTCGACCTGCCAGCACTTTCATTTGGTAAGTCACATCATCTTTATATCTAAAAAGAAAGATGATGAGACTTGCCAAACAAAAGCGCTGGCAGGTCGATAGACACACAAACAAACACAAACATACACACAAAATTCAAGCTTTCACAACCAACGGTTGCCTCATCAGGAAAGAGGGAAGGAGAGGGAAAGACGAAAGGATTTGGGTTTTAAGGGAGAGGGTAAGGAGTCATTCCAATCCCGGGAGCGGAAAGACTTACCTTAGGGGGAAAAAAGGACAGGTATACACTCGCACACACACTTTTCCATCCGCATATACACAGACACAAGCAGACATTTGTAAAGGCAAAGAGTTTGGGCAGGGATGTCAGTCGAGGCGGAAGTACAGAGGCAAAGATGTTGAAAGACAGGTGAGGTATGAGTGGCGGCAAATTGAAATTAGAAATTAGCGGAGATTGAGGCCTGGCAGATAGCGAGAAGAGAGGATATGCTGAAGGGCAAGTTCCCATCTCCGGAGTTCTGACAGGTTGGTGTTAGTGGGAAGTATCCAGATAACCCGGACGGTGTAACACTGTGCCAAGATGTGCTGGCCGTGCACCAAGGCATGTTTAGCCACAGGGTGATCCTCATTACCAACAAACACTGTCTGCCTGCGTCCATTCATGCGAATGGACAGTTTGTTGCTGGTCATTCCCACATAGAACGCTTCACAGTGTAGGCAGGTCAGTTGGTAAATCACGTGGGTGCTTTCACACGTGGCTCTGCCTTTAATCGTGTACACCTTCCGGGTTACAGGACTGGAGTAGGTGGTGGTGGGAGGGTGCATGGGACAGGTTTTACACCGGGGGCGGTTACAAGGGTAGGAGCCAGAGGGTAGGGAAGGTGGTTTGGGGATTTCATAGGGATGAACTAAGAGGTTACGAAGGTTAGGTGGATGGCGGAAAGACACTCTAGGTGGAGTGGGGAGGATTTCATGAAGGATGGATCTCATTTCAGGGCAGGATTTGAGGAAGTCGTATCCCTGCTGGAGAGCCACATTCAGAATCTGATCCAGTCCCGGAAAGTATCCTGTCAAAAGTGGGGCACTTTTGGGGTTCTTCTGTGGAAGGTTCCGGGTTTGAGGAGATGAGGAAGTGGCTCTGGTTATTTGCTTCTGTACCAGGTCGGGAGGGTAGTTACGGGATGCAAAAGCTGTTTTCAGGTTGTTGGTGTAATGGTTCAAGGATTCCGGACTGGAGCAGATTCGTTTGCCACGAAGACCTAGGCTGTAGGGAAGGGACCGTTTGATGTGGAATGGGTGGCAGCTGTCATAATGGAGATACTGTTGCTTGTTGGTGGGTTTGATGTGGACGGACGTGTGAAGCTGGCCATTGGGCAGGTGGAGGTCAACGTCAAGGAAAGTGGCATGGGATTTAGAGTAGGACCAGGTGAATCTGATGGAACCGCCACCACCAAACCACTCCTTTTAATACATCCTCACGTAGTTTTTTCAAAATTTTTCCGAATTTCTCCACCCTTTGACGTGTTTTGGCGGCAACACAACCACCTAACCTTTATGCACATCATTATCTACCTACACAAGTTCACCACAGGATCAACATAGCCCAGCTCTAACCAACCCTTTTTCGCCTTTTTTTCACACCAGATCTCCATTTGCTTTCTAGTTCACCTTTATCTCTCCCCATATATTTTTATATTTATTTTCATTTTCATTTCAGCCTCATGTTACACTTTCCACCTTCTACTACCATGTCACCCTCACAACACCTCCACAACGATCCCATCAAGTTTTATTTACATTCCCTCCGCAAACATGCCTTCGCCCTAGCCAGATTACACTCCCATATTTTATTTTCTCAGGCTTGTCTGACATTTGGCATCACCCCCAAAGGCCTCACACTTAAAGTTCCCATCTCTGGCTGTAACCCTTCTTTCCATCAGTCCCTATACCAGTTCCAAACTGAACAATCCATTGCCCTCACCAACCTAATCCTTCACCTACACATCCACTCAGCCAATCAACACACCCATCAACTCCTATCCTTAATAAAAGTCCTCAATCTTTCCTCTCCCACATCCACACCGGCTATTCAGAGCATCCTCCTACAGGCCAACCGCAAATTAGAACAGCATGCCACCCTCCACCTTAAAAAACTATCCAATCTCCTGGTTTCCCACCTCCGGAAAGGCAACTCACTCACCCTTCACAACCTTTCCAGCAAACCTCAACCTCCTCTCATTGCACACAAACCCAGTCTCTCCCATCTACTCAATCTCCCACTTCCAGCTCCACTCCCTCCAAAACCTCAAAACTCCAATCAACACAATCTGGAACCACAACACCCCAATTCAGTAGTTAACCTCTCCTCCAAACCTCTCTCCCAATCCGAAACCTCTGTCCTATCCAAAGGCCTCACCTTCAGCCCCACTCCCAGATTTAACCAAACAGCCCTTGTCAAAGATTTACTGTCCTACAGCCGTACTCTCTGCTGGAAATATCACTTTGCCACAAAGAAAAATGATCCTAATCCTACTCCTAATGATCCAACTCCCCAAGACACTATCCAAATTGAACCATGCCTGGAACAGTTCTGTCCTCCGTCACAGCGGGACCCACCTCCTCTTCCTCAAAATCACCCTCTCCTAACCTTCCAGGAATTTCTGACTTCCAGCCTTGCCTCTCAATCCTTCTTAAAAAACCTTAATCCTACTCCCAACATCACCACTGCTGAAGCCCAGGCTATCCGTGATCTGAAGGCTGACCAATCCATCGTCATTCTTCCGGCGGACAAGGGTTCCACGACTGTGGTACTTGATCGTCGGGAGTATGTGGCTGAGGGACTGCATCAGCTTTCAGACAATACTACTTACAAAGTTTGCCAAGGTAATCCCATTCCTGATGTCCAGGCGGAGCTTCAACAGGGTGTCTACGTGGACAAGAAAAAAAAAATTCCCGGATTTTTCCCGGATTTCCCGGTTAAAAACACAATTTCTCCCGGATGAAATTATGTATAAAGCGGGTGAAAATACACTCCCTCGGAGTTGTAAAACCTATCAGTCCTTTGAATCGTAAAGGTCTTATACCGGCGGAGGACGTCCCAGCACTTTAGGAAACGAAATCCAGGAAAAACAATGCGTCTGGAAAGTCGTTTGATGCGAGACAATATGCACAGAGTTTATTTTCGTATTGCTAAAGTATATACACAAATTCCACAAATTACAGCACGGTAGCTTCGGAAACTCTAAAATAGAGATTGCGTTGAGCGACGCACTTTTGTCAGCCAGTCATAGCTCGTGTCACGTGATCTCGCTAGCGAATGACGGCAGTTATTCAGAGCAGGAGGCCTACGAGAAAGACAGGCCGCGGCGCGTACGTTAGGAAGGTAGGCCGAGCTCGCTCAAATCAGCAAAGTGCGTTTCTACACCGGTTAACTCGTAAGTAGATGTGTATGTACGAACGAGAATTGCATCGTCTATTGGCATCCACTGTTATTAGCCCTAAAATGATAGGAAGTCCGTAGGCCTACTAACAGGCTCTAATTTGGCAATTAAAATCGTGCGGAAATGATTATCAGTTGCGTAGAAAAGTCGAGGTGTTCTGGCATGAAGAGACTTGTGACATTGCTCAGTAACACATTATGCACATTTTTTTGAAGGTCAATTACACTTTTTGCCATCGATTGCATAATTTTTTATCTATGAAAGAACAACATTAAATATGAAAACTAACTTGAAGCTCGGTCTTTTTTTAGTGTGCGTTACACATTAAGTCATATCAAATACAAATGTGCCGGTAAAATTTTAAATAGTGGCATAAATGACTTATCTTCTGGGCCCGACATTTTTCAAGTGGCTGATCCTCAAAGTGTTACGTTTTGAATGAGAGTTATAACGCCCTGTGATTTAAGAAATTCGCTGCACTGTCTGCACATTCTCACACGTAACATAAATCATCTTGCGTGGAAATTTACTTTGTAAGTAACGCATCTCAAGCCACTATTCGTAATATTTTCTGGTGATCTGTTAGAAATGTAAACAATTGTGACGTCACACACATCGAATGCACGTTAGTTGTTACGGACGTACTGCATAATCTTCGACCTAAAGCCTTTGACACTTAACGGTGTCGGCAAGCTGGTCTGTGCATTGTGTAAATTACCCATTTTCTATGCAACTAAACTTTTGTTTTGGTGTTATTCTCTGATTTGTGTTTCGTTGCTGCAATATTATTCAGCAGTAGTGGAGTAAAGTTCTTTGTCAGCGTATCAGATGTTACACGTCACACCTACAAAACTTTAACTGAAATCTAAAACAACGAAAAATCCCGGAATTCTAAAAAATTCCCGGGTTTTTCCCGGATGAAAAAATTCCCAGGTTTTTCCCGGAATTCCCGGATGTCCCGGGCCGTATACACCCTGTTCAAGGAATCCTCAGAACCTTAGGCCCCCTACAAAACCTTTCACCTGACTCCATCAACCTCCTGACCCCACCAACACCCCGCACCCCTACCTTCTACCTTCTTCCTAAAATTCACAAACCCAATCATCCCGGCCGTCCCATTGTAGCTGGTTACCTAGCCCCCACAGAACGCATCTCTGCCTACGTAGAGCAACACCTTCAACCCATTACACGCAGTCTCCCATCCTTCATCAAAGACACCAACCACTTTCTCGAACGCCTGGAATCCCTACCCAGTCTGTTACCCCCGGAAACCATCCTTGTAACCATTGATGCCACTTCCTTATACACAAATATTCCGCATGTCCAGGGCCTCGCTGCGATGGAGCACTTCCTTTCACGCCGATCACCTGCCACCCTACCTAAAACCTCTTTCTCATTACCTTAGCCAGCTTCATCCTGACCAACAACTTCTTCACTTTCGAAGGCCAGACATACCAACAATTAAAGGGAACAGCCATGGGTGCCAGGATGGCCCCCTTGTACGCCAACCTATTCATGGGTCGCTTAGAGGAAGCCTTCTTGGTTACCCAGGCCTGCCAACCCAAAGTTTGGTACAGATTTATTGATGACATTTTCATGATCTGGACTCACAGTGAAGAACAACTCCAGAATTCCCTCTCCAACCTCAACTAAAATTAATTTCACACCTGTATCAGATAAATACAAGTTGTGTATGGCACCATATTACTACAACAAAGAAAGTGAAACTGTAAATTAGACATCATCTTGAAAACTGTGCAAATTTTGAACTGCTTTGTGTTCATGATATCCATGATCTGACATGAAAAATCAAGCAGAATTTTAGATGTGAGTCGTAGTCCACACTAAAGAGCTCAATGAATATGCCAACAAATGAAATGTTCTCTTCAATCATTTTCTGAATGTAAGATGTATCTTCATTGGCAGTTCCCACATACAAGAGAATTTTTTTTCCATGTAATTATATAAGGCTTTCACAGCAATTAACACTACTAAGGTAAAAACTACTTAGGTTATAATAATGCACTATCTTCAATATTTTCCTTCCCTCATTTTTGAAACTGCCCATAAGCTGTCTATCGTGCTTTATGTACACAGAAGTGAGGAATACTGTGAAAGACGGTTCTACGAATGGTGACAAACACCAAACAATAGAAGACACATCTAGTTGCAGACAGGCATGATTAAAAGATGCTCATATATAGCTTTCGGCCACAGTCTTCAACAGTATAAAAACAAACAAACACACACACACACACACACACACACACACACACACACACTCACACACCTCATGCACACACTACCACTAACTCCAGTATCTTGGGCCGGAATGCAACATTATGTGGGATGCAAGCAGCATTCTGGAGGGGGAGGGATAGTAGTGTATGGGTGGAAAGAGAGACAAATGCTGTCTGGTGGAGCGTACAGGGACTAGACTACCAACAGGTGCTCTGTCAGGAGGTTGTGGGGCAGTGAGGAGGTGAAAAAAGTAACTCTTGACACTGCACCTATTGGCAGTCTAGTCCCTGCACATTCCACCAGACAGGATTTGTCTTGGTCCCCACCTGTACACTACTATCCCTTCCCCTTCCCCACCCCCTCCAGATTGCTGCTTGCATTCCACGTGATGTTGCATTCCGGCCTGAGATACTGGAGTTGGTGGTCATATGCGTGTGAAGTGTACTTGCTTGCTTTGTGTGTGTGTGTGTGTGTGTGTGTGTGTGTGTGTGTGTGTGTGGGCGCGCGCGTCTCTCTCTCCCTTTACTGATGAAGGCTGCAGCCGAAAGCTATATGTGTCTTTTAATGGTGACAAAACATTGAAAGGAAAAGTATTGAAGATGGTGCAGCCTTATAATCTAACTTCATCTTCTTTTATGTCCGAAACCACAGAACTATTCAGTTCTATGGCATCGGCAGAAACAGGATATCCAGATTATTCAAAATTTGATTGGTCAAGGTAACAATTTGCACTCAAATCTAGTTCATTAAACTTACTTATGTAACTTCAATGTGACACATATATAAATATTTCAAAAATTAACTACGCTGAATTTATCTTGGATTAATTTCTTATTTTTAATGTGCTGAGTCTTATAACGTATGTATTTCACATGAAAGTGTTGCTAGCAAATTTTGCTGCTGTACTTGTTAGATTCCAACCTTTCCCATTATACTTTTCTTGAACTGGTTTTTATCCACAATGTCACATACTTCATTCATTAATAAACAATTAATTCAGATCTTTGCATAATATATAGCATGATTTTCAATGGCCCAACGATTACTCATACCACAGCTACATGCAACCTGTATGCAGCAGTATGCATCTCAGTCAGGTCAGTGCCTAAGAACTTGCATGAAGCTTCTATAACACAAGTTTGTCAATATTCTGATTAGACTTTGTTGTGGTTGGTAGAAGGTTTGGACCACCATTGCCATTGGAATGACTGTTGTGGGTATAGTGACTTTCATTATGGACTGCACTAGGTCAAATATTGCTACGTATCTTTCTTTGAGAAATTTCTGCAATAGTATTTTTCTGTGTTGTATGGTGTAAATAAGAATAGTGTCTTGTGCAAAACTTAATAATTTCACTTTTGATGACTTGTTGCACCCACTACTGATTCTTGGACAGTGTTTAAAAAAACTGTGCTCCTAATAACGCCGTAATTCATCTGATGAATTCTGCAACTGGAGTCTTGTTTGGCTTTGTAAGGACAACATGGCTTTTGTGCTATTCATCTTACGGAGCTGAGAAGCTGGTCACTGTCCCAACAACAGGACAATAAATGTGTGAAAAAGTGAAACCAAAGCTGTAGTGTTGTGTACATTATTAAGTAAACATCATCCACTACTTATTAAGATTTTCAGTTTTGGAACTACAAACTGAGATGCTACAGAAAAGGCAATGGAGAAGAGACTGTAGAAATCAGGTGAGTCACCTTAAGAAAGTAAGGAAGATTGGGTTTAACATCCCATCAACATTGAGGTCATTAGAGATGGGGCATAAGCTTGGATTGTATCACAGATGGGGAAGGAAATTGGATGTGCTCTTTGAAAGGAGCCATCCCAGCATCTATCCAGAGTGATTTACGGAAATCACAGAAAAACTTAAAATCTGGATGGCTGAACATGGGTTAGAGCCGTCATCCTCCCGAATGCGAGTCCAGTGTGCTAACCACTGCACAACCTGGTTTGGTGTGGGTCATCTTTCAATATACGCAGCATGTCATTCTCAATGGAGAGAAGTCTTCCGAAGTAAGAGTGATTTCAGGTGTGCCGCAGGGGAGTGTCATA
Source organism: Schistocerca cancellata (assembly GCF_023864275.1). NCBI lineage: Eukaryota > Metazoa > Arthropoda > Insecta > Orthoptera > Acrididae > Schistocerca > Schistocerca cancellata. The sequence continues at coordinate 325,883,397 of NC_064634.1, read as the reverse complement.
GGACCGTTGCTATTCACAATATACATAAATGACCTGGTGGATGACATCGGAAGTTCACTGAGTCTTTTTGCAGATGATGCTGTGGTGTATCGAGAGGTTGTAACAATGGAAAATTGTACTGAAATGCAGGAGGATCTCCAGCGAATTGACGCATGGTGCAGGGAATGGCAATTGAATCTCAATGTAGAAAAGTGTAATGTTCTGCGAATACACAGAAAGATAGATCCTTTATCATTTAGCTACAAAATAGCAGGTCAGCAACTGGAAGCAGTTAATACCATAAATTATCTGGGAGTACGCATTAGGAGTGATTTAAAATGGAATGATCATATAATGTTGATCGTCGGTAAAGCAGATGCCAGACTGAGATTCATTGGAAGAATCCTAAGGAAATGCAATCCGAAAACAAAGGAAGTAGGTTACAGTACGCTTGTTCGCCCACTGCTTGAATACTGCTCAGCAGTGTGGGATCCGTACCAGATAGGGTTGATAGAAGATATAGAGAAGATCCAACGGAGAGCAGCGCACTTCGTTACAGGATCATTTAGTAATTGCGAAAGCGTTACGGAGATGATAGATAAACTCCAGTGGAAGACTCTGCAGGAGAGACGCTCAGTAGCTCGGTACGGGCTTTTCTCAAAGTTTCGAGAACATACCTTCACCGAAGAGTCAAGCAGTATATTGCTCCCTCCTACGTATATCTCGAGAAGAGACCATGAGGATAAAATCAGAGAGATTAGAGCCCACACAGAGGCATACCGACAATCCTTCTTTCCACGAACAGTACGAGACTGGAATAGAAGGGAGAACCGATAGAGGTATTCAAGGTACCCTCCGCCACACACCATCAGGTGGCTTGCGGAGTATGGATGTAGATGTAGATGTAGAATATATAAAAGCCACTATGGAAGATGGTAATCCTATCCAACATCAGATTGCTTGTTGCTATCATTTGCCTGTATTGTAACTGCAATAATGGACCAAAACATTTCTCAAACTTTCAGAGGGATTCTTATATTTGTAATAACTTATCAACCCTCTTTCTACTCTTTACAGATAACAGTAAGGTGAGTGATGACTGTCTCTATCACTTAATTTCACATTTGAATATTTCCTTTTCCATCAACTTTTCATTAAATTGATGACAATTTTTTATCCATACACTTTCAGTAATACAATTTAGCCTACAATAATCATAGTTATAACAAAGAAAGAATTACCTGTTGATTTACTGTTGCATCTTTTTTCTTCTTTCCTTTCTTTGGAACAGGTGTAACTAATGGTTTTAGGTGACTATGACAAACACCACAAAGTAGGACTGCCAGGCTAATAGACTGTAATGCAAGAGGAACATTCTTCATGCATAAATTGCTTTACAAACAAGATAAGGAAGCAAAGGGAGGTAAATTTGTACGTACATAACATTATGAACACACATTTAATGACAATCATACATATTTATAGCAATAAAAAACAACAGATGTAACATCTAATAAAGTAAATTGACTCAGTAAATGTCTGAAGACGGCCTAGTAAGCCGAAAACCGGTTAACAATAAAAGTAATATTGTAGAACAAAAGCAAACTGGTGCTTTTCATTTATTAAATTGACTTTTTTTTAAAATACCATTAAATGATGTAATTTGTTCAGATCACCTATAAAATCTGTACCACGTCTTTCAACCATCTAGTATACATTACATTAAATGTAGAATTTCCAATGAATTGATCAAAAAATAAAACTCAATCACATACATTAATTGATTCTCATGTTCCTATAGAGGGCCATGAACACAGTTCCAAAAATAAATTAATTACATTCCTGTCCTGTTAACTATCAGATGATGTATTGAGTTCCCTTGATACATAAACTGTGTAAATTCATAATAATACATTTAAAGCTCTAAATGTCTGGCCAGTCAGCCCATTAGTAAAAGGTAAGTCAGTTTGGGTTAAACTTCTTGTTGTATGTTCTTTGTGACTCATGCCACTATCTCGGCTTACTTGAAGACAGCACTTATATGTCTGGTGGGGACAGCACATAAACTTAAGGAGAGGTCCCCAGCAGTGCGACTGACTTTGTCATTTCGTTACATATATAATGTTGATGGTGCTACTCGTCCTTACTTTGTGCGATTGCGATCAAATGCAAATAATTTGCATACCCAAACATGTACATTTCATGACTTTTGACATTCGTTGTATACTGTCTCAACAGTGTTGCAGTTTTAATGGCAGAGCAGTGAAGTTAAGAACCAGAGATGGCAGCCTTTTCTGTTCTCTTTGTGAGTACCATTTGTTCCTGTTCATCTTAAGTTGAATGAATTTTCTCTTAAAGTTAAAAGTTTTCTGTGGGTTAACAGCTTCTTTGGAGGAACTCCTGCATTAGTGAACATCATATGCTCAATTTGTTTGTGCACTGCAATCTCTGTGTTGTACAGTTTGCCTCCATAGCTGAGTGGTCAGCATGGATCAATGCCAATTGATAGGCTACAGTTTGATTCCTGGCCAGTTTGGAGATTTTCTCCACTTGGGGACTGGATGTTGTGTTATTCTCCTCACCATTTCACCTTCATCAACAGGCTAGTCACTGAAGTAGTGTCCAATAAAAAGACTAGCACCAGGCCATCAAAATCCCCAAAAGGGGACTCCTGACTAAAATAAGCCACATGACCATTTCATTTCTATATTGTAAGATTTCATATTTAAAATGTGTGTACAATTTAAGTAAAAATGAGAAACTGTTCTAGTGTCAAACAAAATAACTGTGGAAAACAGCACCAAACTCATATGTAGAATGAGAAATATAAAGAACCAGCGACAGTTAGTTGAAAGAGCAGATCGGACACTAGTTCAATTAGCATTCCACCTCAACGTAATTCTTCAGCACATTACATTAGCCGAGTAAGTCCAAGCCTGTTTCTTATATAGTAAACAATGTTTCATGTAATATGAATTACTGTGGAACAAATCTATCTTCTGAACAAAGAAACCTAAATTCTAGGTACATTATGTATCATCTTCATAGAAAGATGTCAGAAGTCTAAGTAATAAAATGTAAAGTAAACTCTAAAAACACACACACACACACACACACACACACACACACACACACACACACACACACACACACACACACACACAGAGAGAGAGAGAGAGAAAGAGAGAGAGAGAGAGAGAAGCAAATATTAATTTTGTTAATGACTGTGTAATGTGTACACATAACATACAAAATGCCCTTATTGACAGTAAAACAACTAACTAAGAGGTTATCACTCAGTATGGTTATTTAAATGTTTTAATTTGAAATATTCTAACCTCAATAGTTATGACTGCAGTCTCCAACAAACTGTGACGGTTGCCAAGTTGCTCCATTGCTGAAAGGGATTCTTCAGAACGTATTCTTGAGGAAACTCGCATGGCAGCAGCTTCTGCTAATCCAGCAGCTTTACCACAAAGAAACATTGTGGCTTGACCACTTGCATCATCTCCACGAGATACTGAAGATACTAACCGCAACATCTCCACCAAGAGTTGTATGTACAATGGGCAGCTCAGGTAGCCATGTAATCGTGATGGCAAAGGCGCACTGACCACATCCTGTGCAACAACAACAATTGGCTGATAAAGAGCAGCAAGAATGAGCTTTTTTATTGTGGCTTTTCCTCCACTTAGATTTAAAATAATAATATTTTCTTTTGCTAACCCATGTATTCCTGGTATTATTCACTGATACTAAAGAACATCCATAATTGCCCAGCTGAGATGATGCCGTTTCTGTGCACAATATTTTATACACTGCTCTAATCACATTTGTCAGGTGATGAGTGTAATGATCTTACAACTGTTTCATTCTGGACTTTTATAAGGCACTTGTAAACGAAAATTAAAAAATACACACAAAAAAAAGGTTTTGCATCACTCTCGTTCCCAGAACTTCCATACATAGATGCTGAGTGTGAATACTGTATCACAGACACAGTCATTTTGACTGTTCAGAGATGTCACTAAACCAGCCCAAAGATGTAAACAACCGTGCATGAGCGGCACCTATTAAACAGACGATCTGTTCCAGTCATTCCACCAAGAAGGTACATTGTTCGTGTTGTCTGTAGTTCAACCATGCCTAGGAGGTCAATACCACAGTTCGATCGTGTCCACATTGTTACTTTGTGCCAGGAAGGGCTCTCAACAAGGAAAGTGTCCAGCTGTCTCGGAGTGAACCAAAGCGATGTTGTTCAGACATGGAGGTGATACAGAGAGACAGGAACCGTCGATGACATGCCTGCCTCAGGCTGCCCAAGGGCTACTACTGCTACTCAGAGGAACCCTGACAGCAATGCCAACATGTTCAGTAATGCTTTTCGGGCAGCCACAGAATGTCATGTTATGATTCAAACTTTGTGCAATAGGCTGCACGATGCACAACTTCACACCCAATGTCTATGGCGAGGTCCACCTTTGCAACCACAACACCATGCAGCGAGGTACAAATGGGCCTAACAACACGCCGAATGGACCGCTCAGGATTGGCATCACATTCTCTTTATCAATGAGTGTCACATATGCCTTCAACCAGACAATCACTGGAGACGTGTTTGGAGGCAACTCGGTCAGGCTGAATGCCTTAGACACACCGTCCAGCAAGTACAGCAGCAAGATAGAGCTTCCCTCTTGTTTTGGGGTGGCATTATGTGGGGCCAACATACAGCACTGGTAGTCATGGAAGGTGCTGTAATGGCTGTATGATACACGAATACCATCCTCCGAGCGATAGTGCAACCATATCGGCAGCATATTGGCGATGCATTCGTCTTCACGGACGACAATTCACGCCACCATCGAGCACATCTTGTGAATGACCCCCTTCAGGATAAAGAAATCGCTCCACTAGAGGGGCCAGCATGTTCTCCAGACATGAACCCTATCGAACATGCCTGGGGTGGATTGAAAACGGCTGTTTATGGACGTCATCCACCAACCACACTGAGGGATCTACATTGAATCGCCACTGAGGAGTGGGACAATTTGGACCAACAGTGCTTTGATGAACTTGTGGATAGTATGCCACAAAAAATTCAGGCATGCGTCAATGTAAGAGGATGTGCTACTAGCTATTAGAGGTACCAACGTGTACAGCAATCTGGACCACCACCACTGAAGATCTAGCTGTATTATGGTACAACATGCAATGTGTGGTTTTCATGAGCAATAAAAAGGGCAGAAATGATGTTTATGTTGATCTCTACTCCAATTTTCCGTACAGGTTCCGGAACTCTAGGAACCGAGGTGATGCAAAACTTTTTTTGATGTGTGTGTATTGCTTGATTATTTCTTTTCTTTCTACCCTTTCCCCATCTACAAATCCATAACCACTGCAACTAACAAATCCTTTGTAAAAGTTTGGTGAGAAAATATCCAGTTGTACTGGAAACATCACAGGAAACTGTTTGTCGACTTTTCTCACACATGCAGGAAAACAGAAAAATATTTTAGTTACAGAAAATAAATCAAATTCTTCTCATCACTCAATAGGAAGTTGTTTATTATATTCTCTCTTAGATCTTATTATTTTTTGCTGTCCTTTAACTTGATTATGCTTACAAGTTAAAAAAAATTGGTCCAATCAAATTTGCCACCTTCCTAAATAAAAACTGGAATTCACAGTCTTAGTCACATTTTATTTTATTTGTATGGATAACTAGTTTAAGCTTTCCAGAAATCAGATACAAGTGTTACGATATTAAGATTGTCAATGTTTAGACTGCTACATAACAGAAGATACTCATATGGCTGCAAATTCTCTGCATTGCTGCCTTATACAATATGATGGCGGCTCTGAAGTCAAAACCAATTACCTATTCAAATAAAATAAAATGTGACCAGAGGCCACGAATATTATAATTTATTTAGATATCAAGGTAACTGGCCTTATCTAAAAGCCAAAGTGGCTTTATTGTATGACATTACATTTCTCTGGCCAGTCAGGTTTTTGTCTAGTTCATTTGAATTTTCTGTTCTTTTCCAAAAGAATAACACACGATTAAAAAGCCAATATTCTGGTATGGAGGTTCTCGATAGTTCAACTGAACTATCAAAACAACAATAAGACAACAAATATATAAGTTAAAAAATTGAACTAATTCATGCATTCTGAAAGACACCATCAGCTTTGCACAGCATCCATGCAAAAAACCATGTCACAAAATGGGGATGTATTATGAATAAAACAGGCTAGAAAAACATCACAAAATTGACAAGTTTTGCATATTGGAGCATAAAAGAATTTTATTTAGTCACACATTTTGCTTTTTGCCCTTGTAGTTCATAATGCCCACTTAACAACAGGAAAGTAGACAGTGCATGAAATACTGAAACATATGAAAAGGAACCAAAGGATGTAACATCAGCTTACAATGTCTAAAAAAGTCACAGTGTTCGCTTTTCACAATCCTTTGACAGAGTGGTATACTAGAGCTAACTAAAATGACTCCAAACTGACAACAATCACAAGAAGTGATCAGCTCTGAATTACTATGTATTAGGCTATGATATCATGTTATGCTTTTCGTGCATTAGACTTTGTGATAGAGTACCAGAAAAGGATGCCAAAGATAAATGTTCAAATTTTACACATGACCAACAAAGCATTCTCTGGCAGGATAAATTTAGATATGAACTGATGAACCACACAAAAACTAGTAGCTATCCAAATTGTACTTGTACTCATAAATCAGTTGGTACCCAAATTCTACTCATCCTAAGAATCTGCCCTGGTAACAGTTAAGCATTAATTTTTCACGCTAACATTTATTGCAATACAACAGTCACTTCTAACTGATAACCAAGATGAAGTATCTACGATTGGCAGCTTGACAAGGAGCTTACACTGCTGGCAAACAGATTAGAGTCACCTATCTATCTGCTTAGTGACTGCACTGGTCCCAAAATGAATGGTGATATAGAGGAAGATGAAAACTGAACTCCGTCATACGAAATGAAATGATCTCACCAAGAAGATTTAATGATATTTAATCTTTTCAATCATTACACAAATTTTGCAAAAATGAACATAAATCCACAGTCCATGGTTTTACCACAAATTTTACTGTTTTTCTACAGATCGGAAGTAGTTTGATGGAACTGAAACCGTTTGTAACATTAGTACATTAAAATATATGCAAATCTACAGGAAGACAATAAAATTTGTTGGAAATTGTTCAAATGCTGAAATGACTGATAAGGAGAAAAGCAATTTTGGTTGATTTTCTATTCCATGATCATCTAACGGAGGAAAAGGAAAATAGGCTTGATGAGCTATCTGTAGGGTTCTATATAGATTATGCAACTTAACTAGCTCCCTTTTAGCAGCAGTTTATTACAGGAAACAGGGAAAGGCCTTTTTTTAAGTCGGTTTGTTGGACAGTTTAACATAACTATAGGCTTATATTGCTGACATGAAGCTGTTGTAGAATTGTGAAATGCATTTTATGCTGGTTTATTATGACAAAAAATTTCCTCACGAGATATATATGACAGGTACTAGTATGTTGTTGAGTATTCTTGCAAAATAAATGCTTACAATTTTAACAGCAAACCCCACTGTGCTGCACAATGTTCCTCTTATAGTTTCTGTCATAAGTTGCATGAACACTTTTGTGATGCTCCCATGCTTATTAAATAAACTCCTGAAGAAGGGGCTACTCTAGTTTGGGTCTTCTCTATCCTTTATTAATCCTACAAAGCAAAGATTCCAGCGTGACAAGCAGGACCCGAGAATTGGTTGAACAAAGATTTTTCGTGGGTATATAACATTCCTTTAGGACTCTTCAAAGAATGTCAGTCCAGAATCTGCTTTTTCTACAACTAATTTTATATGGCAACGTGAATATCCCACTTGTTTTGAAACTCACAAACAAATTCAAACTTTGTGACCAATTCTGTGCTGAAGCTATAGTTTGTTTGTTTTGTTTTGTTTTAGGGCACAAAAACAACTAGGGTCATACGCGCCCATATCAGAACTGGAGAACACGAGGACAGGATAGGAGTTAAAAACAACTATACGTTAAGCCCAATTGATGGAAGGAAAGACAGCTAAAAACAGGGACTTCGAGAAAGGTTGATAAAAAAAGCCATAGAGAAATGAAGATCCTGAATTAAAGATTAAATTCCTTCGCCGTAAAGTTACGACACATAAAGAGCCCGTGCATCGTTCGCTAAAACGGCCAGAGGATGTAAGTGTTGAAAAAAAAAGGCATTCTGTCCGGAAATGGCGAACCGTCAAAGGTTGAGGGCAATGAGGACAAAGTGGTGGGAAAGCACCACTCAACAAATGGCGATGGCTAAAAAGACAGTGCCCAAACATTGCCTTTCATGGGCACATTATTGTTGCACCTTAAATCACTCTACAAACACACAAAATTTGTACTGTTGTCACCAATTCCTGTAATAGTTCAATCACAGTTTACTATACCATAAAGGCTGCTGAAAAGCAGAGAAGATTGTAAGGAAATAGGAGGAGAAGGCTAAATTAGGAATAAAGAAAAAATGATGCTCTAAGGGGAAAAAAGTCACTCACTAAAGAAAGAGGTTAGTAACTTAAGAAAAAAGGTTACTCAATAAAGAAAAAAGGTGGGAGGGGAGGCATTGGCAAATAAAGATAATGGATCACTAAACAGGTGTGAAGCAGAAGCAGAAGAAGAAGAAGAATTGCTAAGCATGGAAGAAAGGTCACTGAAGGTGGAAAAAAATACCACTGAAGACATTTCTGTACATCATGAACAGCGACAGTCCTATAACACTCCCTTAAGGTATTCCTCAAGCTACTCTTGAGTAAACAAGGCTGTCTTCTATTTCCTACGAAGTCTTCAATCTAACCATGATGCTAATCTGATATTTTATAAGCCCACGTTTTGTTTGCTGCATGAGAACTCAGAATTGAACCAAATGCTTTTCATTAATTAAGGAATAACACTTCGAACCGTACACTGCATCTACTGCCTTCTGTACTTCATGGAAGAGCATAGTAAGCTGCATGAAACTACATTATGTTTTAGTTTGATTTCTATGAAGAACTGATGTTGTCTTTCGAACTGTAAATGTTAGTTTTCATTCTGTAACTTGGGCATTTATTTTCTCTTATTGATGATTTGGTGGTCCAACTTAACTGTCACGAGGATTCAACCAGAATGTTGCCTTTGTAACTTCTATTACACTGTTAGGAAATGAACTGAGTAAAAATGTATCTGGTCATATAACAAAGAATTTTAAGGAGAGCCATACTGTTTTGTAAATTTTAAGCAAGTACATGCATGTTCATGAACAGCAAAAAGTGATAAGATTTAAGCAACTATATGCAAAACAATTTACTATGTGAGGTGGATGAGATTTATTTTCTGGAACTGAAGTAATCTTTTGTTTAAAAAGTATTTTTATTGTTACTTTGTTTCCTGCAAATATGTGAGAAAAACTGTCCGCAACAACTGTTACTGATCTTCCTGGTACAGCTAGATATGGTCTCACTAAAATTTTGCAAATGACTTGTGAATTTTAGTGATACAGTGTTTACAGATGGGGAAGGATAGAAGGAAGAGAAATATGCAGGCAATATGTTTTTGGATTTTCTACATTTACATCTACATCTATAATCCGCAATACACCTGATGGCATGTGGTGGATGGGTACTATGTGTATCAACGTCAATTCCCACGTTTCTCGCTCCAGTTGTGGATGGTTTGCAAGAAGAATGATTGTTGGTAAGCCTCCATGGGAGCTTGAATAACTCTAATAACTTCACGTTCATCGTCTTTTCCTGAGCTATATGGATGAAGAAGCAATACATTGGTTGACCTTCTAGGAATGTACACGATCGGAATTTTAACAGTGATGCAGAATGCCTCTCTTTTTAGCATCTGTCACTGTAGTTGGCCAAGTATCTCTGTGATGCTTCTACAATTACTCAATGAACCTGTAACCAGTGCTTCATTTGTAACGGTACGCACTGATACCCCGTACTGGTACCTCTGACAAAGAAAAATCACAACCACAAAAATTGAATTGTGGCATGACAGCACTTTTTACCAGTATGAGTGTTGAGTTCACACTTAGATGCTCAGAAAAGCATCAAAGTAATGTTTTAAGAAGTACAAATTTCCAAGTCTGCCAGAAGGTCACAGTATTGGACCTTCTTTTCTTATAAATCAAGTGCTGCCTGTACCGAAATGTGCCCTCTTCTTAGGATCTTCTTAGCTTCCTCAATCAATCCTATTTGGTACAGAAATCAGACTGACAAGTAATATGAACAATGGTTTTGTACACTATCTCTTTTGTGAGTGGCCTACACTTCCAGTGAGTCTCTTGTCTGGCATGTGCCTCACTTGTGATAAATTTTATGTCGCCCTTCTACTTTATATCACTCTACATGCATACTCCACATATTTTATGGCCATGTCTGCTTTCAGTGACTTCTGCAATTGAATAATTGAACAATAATGGGTCATTTTATATATTTATGTGCAATGCACTACATTTGTTTATGACACGGACCGACTATCAATCCCTGCACCATTGTCAATCCTTTGCAGGCCTCCCTGCATTTTGATACAGTTTACTCATATTGTGAATTCTCTGCGTATAACAGCATCATCCACAAAAATCCTTATGGAACTTCTGATGTTATCCACTAGGTCATTTATATATAATGTGAAGAGTAATGCTCCTATAACACCCATTGGGGTACAAACAAAGTTACTTCTACATCTGAAGATTTCTTTCTCTCAAGAATGACATGCTGTGTTTTGTTTGCTACAGACTCTTCAATCCAATCACACAGCTTGTCTGATATCCTGTACATTCTTATTTTGCCCATTAGGTGGTAGCACGGAAATGTATCGAATGCCTTCTGGAAGTCAGCAGCATGGCACCAACCTGGCCCCCAGTACCTAATGGTTTCTGGGTCTTGTAAATGAACAGAGTGAGTTGCGTTTTTACATGATCAATGTTTTCAGAACCCATGTTGATTCCTAAAGAGAAGATATCGAATTTACAGAAATATCATAATATGTGTGCACAAAATACGTTCCAAAATTCTGCAATAGGCTGACATCAGAGATATACCCCTATAGGTTTTTTTTAAACATGTAATGAGGAGGTATTGAATAGAATTGGGGAGAAGAGGAGTTTGTGGCACAACTTGACTAGAAGAAGGGATTGGTTGGTAGGACATGTTCTGAGGCACCAAGGGATCACCGATTTAGTATTGGAGGGCAGCGTGGAGGGTGAAAATCATAGAGGGAGACCAAGAGATGAATAACTAAGCAGATTCAGAAGGATGAAAGTTGCAGTAGGTACTGGGAGATGAAGAAGCTTGCACAGGATAGAGTAGCATGGAGAGCTGCATCAAACCAGTCTCAGGACTGAAGATCACAACAACAACAACAACAACAACAACAACAATGTAGAATTGTATAAGTATCTCATCAGGTCCTGTGGCCCTTCTTCTGCTCAGTGATTTTAGTTGCTTTTCAATCCCACAGCCACTTATTTCGATATCTGTAATTTTAATTTAAAGGAGAAGGCACTGGAAAAAGGCATTTCTGATGGCAGCATCCACTGCAGCATCACATGATAAGCCTCTCCTGGCTGGCTGCCGGCCTTCAATGATACCTGATCTTGAAATCGTTTAGTTGATACAAGCACTTTTGCACGACATACTGTGTGTTCAAACACACAATAGACATTTGGGCATGAATTTCACTTCCTGACACACATACTACACCTTGCATTTCTCTTTCCCAGCCTCCACAGAGAAACTGGACACACACAACACATCAATCTACACTGAACATGTCTAAAAGATAAATGTCACAGGGACGAACTTTTACGCTGTTCCTTCCCGATTCCTGAGAGGGTACTTCTATACATTATACACACCTACCTGCATTACAAATGGCTGTACCGTGCTCATTACATAGTCTGTCTCATTTTCATTTGACTGTCCCTTATAATAATATTTTAACTGTCTATAATTTGTTAAATGAGGAATTTGTACACTATTATTTGAAGTAAAATTGTTTTGAGTAATGTAGTACAGAACTATCAAGGGTCTTGAAAGGAGCTCACTTGACTAGCGACTGCTGTTTCTGCTTGTGCCAGTTACAGTATGTAATGTTATGTTAATAACTTAGTAAAGCGTAATTAAAAGGAAACAATATTTATTAATAACTCAGGAAAGTGTAATTAAAAGGAAACAATATTTACATGATACACATAAAATAAGTATACTGACTAGTCGAATATTTTAAAATCTGTACAGAATTACATTTTGAATGGTTGGCACACAATTAGTAACACTTTTGACTATAGAAGTAGCCTGCCGATATAGCTATGGAGGGAGCATGCAGAATGGATATCCCAGTATTTCGGTGTTGGTTCTCGCGTACATTGATTAGATCTTGTGCAGCCTATTAGTCACATGTGCGATAAATTATTAATGCTGGCTGCAGCTAGATGGCAGATAGTCAATTCGGTGCATCAGTTTGCAATTTCATGAGATGTATTTATTGTGAAATAATATGGATCTTTGAGACTGAATGGTGTTATTGATGAATTGATATTCAGATAGACTTGGGCAAAGTAGTGGAATTTGTTCAGGATAAAGTGTTGGTGCACTGCATGATGGCATTGGCACATATTAAACACGATTTGTATGTGCTCTGCTTGCTCTGAATGAGTAAAAAGTTCTAGCCTCTGTAAGGCTACCTTTCGATGTTATATATTAATTTGGGGTAAATAAAACTGAGATTGAATTTTACACCACTGTCTGGGTACATTATAGTCTAAATGGACTGCTTCTACGAATTCACTTTGTTTATTATTTATATTTATTTGTAGTAAGCAATTATTAACTGTTCCATAGGCTGGACATTATGATTCAAATGGGTTTCATTTGGGCACAATGCAGTGGTGCACAACCAGCACCTTACACTTGTGCAGTGCTGTTTAATCAGTTTACGGTTGTGTGTTTTCCCTCTGGTGGTTGGATAGTAACTGATCAATTTTGTTTAATGACTAATTTCACTTTATATTTCTGTCAGAATAAACAGTTGATTGCATGGGGGAATAGAACAATTGTAGCACATAAAGTTGCAATTCTCTGCCACACACTACAGGGTGGCTTACAGAAAAGGGTTGTAGATAACATTATGCAATTAATTAATTTGCTGAAAGAGTATTGACAGTACTCTTGGGAGGTGATGTTAATCTGTTGATGTTGTTAATCTGGTGATGTTAATCTGTAATTTCTGAGCTCTCACAGGAATATTACAGGCACAAATATTTTCATTCTCATTTGCGTGCTTAGGTGGAATTCTTTAACTTAATATTCTGTTATCCAGATAAATTATTGGTCATATTTTGTCCCGTCTCATCTTCTCAACTGGCATGTCCCTCTGATCATGGTGTCCATGTGAACTGCCCTTCCTTTTTAACCTTCCCCAATTTTTCCACCTTTCCTCAAGGAAAGCTACTAATTCTGAAAGCTGGGATAGTGCATGTAAAAGTATCTATTGGCAATAATGACTTTTGTCATGGAGGTCAGCACTGGCCAGTAATTCTATCTCATAATTTTAGTCATACTATGCAGATATCTGCAGCTTGTATGAGTTTCACTGCTTAGCAGTTTTTTGGAAACATGACTGAGGCAGTATATAATTGACGTGTTTTTCAAAGCATTTGTGCAGCTGTATTTGGATTTCATCCTCATTGAGCATTCCATATTCTTGTCAAAAACAAACTATTAAGGTTGCAAGCTGATACAAAGTCTAATTTTGCATTGTTGTCTGCACTACCTGAATGTGGTATACCACCAAACCAAAAATATTACTGCAAATATGGGGGTAACCCAAAAGTAAGGTCTCCTATTTATTTACAAGTACATAGACCTGTTTATTTCTAAAATGGTTTACATCAGTTTACAGCTTGAACATTTAGCTATTTTTCGACATAATCACCATTTCTGTCGATGCATTTTTGTAGACACTGTGGCAGTTTTTGTATGCCCATGTCATACCAGCTCACTGCCATGCTATTCAGAAAGTTATGAACCTCTTCTTTCACCTCGTCGTCTGAGCTGAATCGCTGGGACCACAATTAACGCTGACAGGTACTGTGAGACTCTGAAAAAACTCAAACGGGCAATTCACACCCCGGAGAAGAGGAATGTTGAGCAACGGCATACACATTCTCCGTGGCAATGCTCGCCCACATGTCGCTCAGCAAACCGTTGCTCTCCTGCAAGAGTTTCAGTGGAACATTATCGCCCACCCACACTACAGTCCTGACTTGGCGCCCAGTGACTACCACCTGTTCTCTAGGTTAAAAGAACATTTGGTCGGAAAGCAATTCAGCTCCAACGACGAGGTGAAAGAAGAGGTTCGTAGCTTTCTGAACAGAATGGTGGTGAGCTGGTATGACATGGGCATACAAAAACTGTCACAGCATCTACAAAAATGCATTGACAGAAATGGTGATTATGTCGAAAAATGTTCAAGCTGCAAACTGACGTAAACCATTGTAGAAATAAACAGGTCTATGTACTTATAAAAAAAAAATTGGAGACCTTACTTTTGGGATTACCCTCTCTTTCCTATTTCCCTTAACCCTTAACTCATGAGGTGTGGTCTCTCAGACCAAGTGAAAATTTTCGAACTTGCTCTCCAAGGCCAGTTGTGGTGGAATGCTTCTATACTCCCCCTACCTTCCTTAAATTGCCAAGCCTACAATGTTTTGTTGTTGATTGCATTATCACCTTCTGTATTTATTGCTGACATGTCTTATTGATAGGTGTTGAGTCTCCTAGACTGCACCTCGTGAACTTCGTACCTGTTTTCTTCAGTACGGTGCCATACAGCTCAAAATGTGTTGGCACGAATGTGTCCTTTTAACTTTCCTGAGTTTGATGAAATTGTTAATCGGTTTATGGAGGAAAGTGTCAGTAATATATATCAAGAAATAAATGAAAACGACTATGATTTTACGTTAGCCACTGATCACAGTTCTGCTATTGAACAATCATTCAAAGGAAAAACTTCTAGAAAGCTGTGATGGGCATCTGTCTATTTCTTCATTGAAACACTTAAAATGTCTGTTAAAATCGAATGTGTTGTGAGTGGTGATAAGAAAAATGTAGTTCTCAGCAATGAATGTCAATTTGACAGGCTCTTTTTGTACCTATCGGGTGGAATTTTTATGCATAAATTTAAACCCTGGAATTTTGTTTTATTTGGAAATTTATTTGCTACAGAGATTGTATAATTTTTCAGAATGTAAAATTCAGTACTCTAACAATCTATTTTTGTGTACCATTTAAAAGAACCACACAAAATTATGTAAAAAGCTGCAGGCTTTGTTTAGTGCAATAAAATAAATTAGAAGCATTGAAACAACACTTAAATAATTGTACAAATAAATGTTATATAGCATAAATTAAAAATTTCAAATGAGTTTTGCCTTAAATCTCGGTTTAAACATAGGTGTCCCAGAGACCCCGTCGTGGTATACGTTACAGGAAAGTCACCTCGCAAGTTAAGAGTTAATACTAATCTTATTTTGTTATGACTGACATCACTCTTGAAGAGTGGGCTTCATTGAACTCTCTTGTCCTTGGAGAACACCATATTATCAAGTTCCATCTATTTCTCAACACATTTTGCAAAAGAGAACACACTGTCAAAGGCACACAGTCAGAGATCTCTCTTCATACCAACGATTTTGTGTTTGTGTGTGTAAAAAAAAAAAACACACTTCTTACTGTCATTGTCCATTCATTTAAAGTAGCCGTAAACCATGGCTGGTGTTAACTTCTTAGTTTATCTAAATTTTACTTTAGACTTTTTTCGTTGACATCTGTTGAATGATGTCCAGGCACTAAGTCCTCTATTTTGCACTTTTGTTAAAGTTAAAGGATTTCTTCATTGGGACCCATCAAGTGAGATTTTGCTATATCCACGTCTATTTGCTTCACAATGACTTCACAAATACTTATTCTGGTGATTTGGTAGAGACTTCATTTCTCTTTGCTGTACGTTCTTTGTGGTAGTGTGTAAAGTATTTTGAGCTTCTGTAGTGCTTCTGAAATAGTTTAGGTGAAGCCCGATGACAATATCAACATGAAGTAAAAAACACATCTGAGATACAAGTCAAATAGAGATGTCCTCCTTTAAGACCTGGAGGAGAACAGTAAAGAGTCACAGAGTTATTAAACTTTAAAATCACCCACTCTGTACAAAAATAAAATAAATGCATTTGATATTTCACACACTTTGTGTTTTTCTCCTCCCATTTTTTCCATGGTCTATATTTCACTTCTTTGCTCAACACAAAGTTTTATAAGCTACTTCACTGTTTCATTAATATATGGGACTAAAAAATCTGCCTCTCAAGCAAATTTTTCTTCGCCTGGATCAATCTGCTTATGTCTCCACATTTCTGTGGTGTAATCTTGATTCCCAGGTCACTAATCGAGTTCTCGCAAAATCTGTTGTTTTCCACCATCTAAAATTCTCTCTCAATCCATAGATGCGAGGAAATTTTTTTGATTTTTTTCTTATTCTTCCTTCCATTATTACCCTCACTGGAACCTTCCTTTCATCTTTGTCTCCTCTTCCGATCACAGCTGGTGGGTTCCTCTCAGTCTGCAATCTGAACGACCAGTTATTCCTTTTAAACCTTCCTCAACCTAACCCTCTTTCCTCCTCAAGGAAGGAACTAACAGTTCTGAAAGCTAGGATAGCTTTATTGGCAGTACTACATGTCACCTGCTGAAGAAAAGTACTAGCAAGCAGTTTTGTCTGATGATTTATCATTCTATATACATCCTCTCACTGCATTTCTCCACAGTGCAACTTAGTTTTGACCACAAACCTAGCCTTAAGCAGTTAATTACTTTTTCTGCAACAATTTTCAATACTGCATTAGGGTTCTGTACAATTTGTTTCTTTCTGCCATTTTAGATGATTAGTGGGTTTCTATATTCTTCTTCATTTTCGAAATCTTAGTTATCTGTTTAACAATATTTCAATTACTTTATACCCTTAATTTCCAAAGGCAAAGCACATCATCACAAGCATGCACGATTCATAATTTACCTTTACAAAATACTTCTTGTGCTTTTGTTTGCACAAAAATGTTATCTCAATTTTAGCTTGGTACAGTTACTACATCAAATTTAAACTTTATAATTTTCTTTCCTCATAATAATTCTCTTGTTCCTCATCTGAAAAAGTTTCCTAACTATCGAATTACAATTAATGAAACTTTCCATCCAAAATTCAGCTGGTCTAATTCCATCTTGATCTTAAATTAAGCGAAAAGAGGGCTATCTAGAAAGCAGATTATGTTTCCAACTGCAGCAACAATGGACAGAGCTAGTGTGGCCATACTGTTGTCTGAGCATTTGTCCATTTGGTCAGAATGCAGTGGTGCCAATGTGAAGTTAGTGCCGTTTCCAGTTATAAATATGTGCAGCAATTGAAAAACCCACAAGTTGTGAAGCACAGTCAGTAATAAGATTTTTGTTCACAAAAACCATAAACTAATTGAAATTTATCAGAAATTGAGTGAAGTATATGGAAATAAGGAAACACTAGCCAAACAAGCACAGTGACTGATGAACTAGTTGCAAAAGTTGGTGAGAAGATTCAAGGAAGCTGTGACAGAACAATACACTGAATAAGGTATTGTCAAATTTTGAAAAACTTTAGAAGAGCAGTTCAAAATCATCACGGAGGAAAGCTGAGCTCAAAAATTTTGTTCTTGCATGACAACACTTGACCACACAAGGCATATCACACTGGAGAAGTATTCAATGCAAGTGGGAGGTGTTTTCTCATACACCACTGTCCAGATCTTGCACCCAGTGACTTACCATCTGTTTCCAACAATGACAACCTGGCCTGCAATGCAGCATTTTGATGGCAGGAAACTGTGGGAGGGTGTGAAGTCTCAAGCAACAGAATTCTACAACATTGGAATTTCAAAACTTGTTCACTGCTTTGATAAGTTCGTAAATTTGTGTGGAGACAATGTTGCAAAATAGTACTTTAAGGGTTGCTTTCAAATGTATAAAACATTTTTCTTTCTTAATACCAATACACAAACTACTTTCTGGATAGCCCTTGTATATCAGGATAAATTGTTTTCTCTCCACAGGAAGCTTGAATATATCCTAGACAAGTTGCCAAACTAAATGAAGCAGTAATAAGGCTATGGTTAGCCTTTCACGACAGCTGAAAGGAATGCAGCAGTCCTTCAGAATGTACCTCAACAAACTGTATGGCTCTCTGCCCTACAAGTGATAGCCAACTCTTCTCTAATGCAAATTATTTTACCATTACATACACATTGCATCGATTTTAGCATTCATGTTGCAGATCATGCATATAAGTTTGCGAAGTTACCACAGCATTCACTGCAGTCATTTCTACTATGTGAAATTTACATAACAATGATAGATCATAAGCACTGCCACAAGAAATGCTGGCAGTGTTTAACAGAAAAATCTATGAAACTGACCATAAGTGTTTTCACTGAACTCCTGTGTTCCAGTTCTGCTTGCAGCTCCATTAGCTCATCTGTGAGAGAAGATAACAGGGTCCTTGAATCACAGTCCAGTTCTCCATTCATGATGTCAGCATTGTTGTTGCTGTTGCTACCACCAATGTTGTTGTTATTGTTCACATGAGCTTTTTGACTGTTGCTTTTATGGTGAGAATTTCCATGATGACCTTGGCAGCAAACATCAGCAGACTGAGGAACTGTTGAAAATGCAGCACCCAGGCACCGCAAAATCAGACTACGAAATTTTAAGAAAGCCTTTTCATCAGCAAATGTCTGCTGCACAATTTCTGGAGACATCTGCCTGTTACACAGAATAAAAAACTGTAGCTGCTGGTACACAATGGTGTGACAATAGAAGTACACAACTTATTCAAATACTTTTACAAATAGAATAAGTTAAGAAACTAGAAGCATTGGATACAGAATAAAATTGTAAGTACTCAACACTACATGTTTACAAACTTGAGAATTATCCACATAATGAGCAATGAAACTCTCACTTAACTTAACCATAAAAACTAAGACTGCTACTACAAAATACAAACCTTGAAACAGGCTCCCATGACAGCATCACAGTCAAGTCACGATTATCTTGTAAACTGTTCCAATCTATTTTATCTTTTGCTGGATTTATCTCCATTGCTGTTACAAACTGCAAACAGACACACATGAAAAGCATAAAGTGTTGACTATTAGTAAATGAAACAAATTCATTATAAACATTCATTATGGCCTTCATCTGTTGACTATATTTACATAATCTGGCATGAGTACTGTGAAAAAACAATAGCAAAATACAGTAATAAACATACTGGGTTGGCAAAACTGTAATGTCCAACACAAACACACACACACACACACACACACACACACACACACACACAACTTTCTTGCATTACATGTGAGGATCATTACAAAAGGACTACACATTTCTATTTCAGATGATGTATGAATA
Organism: Schistocerca cancellata; assembly: GCF_023864275.1. Lineage (NCBI taxonomy): Eukaryota > Metazoa > Arthropoda > Insecta > Orthoptera > Acrididae > Schistocerca > Schistocerca cancellata. The sequence goes on along the minus strand of NC_064634.1, from coordinate 325,863,828 downwards.
GAAGCATATTTCAATATACACATATCACAAAAAGTATTGCATCACCTCAGTTTCAAGAGTCCTGAACCTGTACAGAAAATTAGAATAGAGATCAATATAAACACCATTTCTGCCCTTTCTATTGCTAATGAAAACCACACATTGCATGTCCTACCACAATACAGTCAGACCTTCAGAGGTTTACATACTAAAATGTACACTTTCACGGCCGGAAACGTCATGTCCATTATAATTATCCAAGCTGTTATGCTGTGGTCGTTTGACGAATTCTGTGTCAATTCCCAACATTTCGCCCCTGTCTGCGGAGGACATCTTCAAGGGGGTCTGTAGATCGATGGAAGGTCCAACACACCCACTGGCTCGCTACTGACTGCCACTACACTCCGTGTTCGTGCACTCCCACACCGAGGTGTGATGTCACGTGTTTTGAAAACGTCAGTGCAATTGGACACTGTCTGCTGCCGTCGACTGCCGTTTCCATCACCCAGTAGTGGACGGGTGGTACACATCATCTTCAACACCGGTATCCTTACACCATTTAATTTCACGCCCTCCTCCTCTCAACTGAAATTATTAGGGTGTTTGGCGATTTTGATTGCCTCCCTGTAGAGCCTTTCTTAATACCCACTTGTGGCCACTAGTACTTGCGTCTCCTCGAAACGAATATGATGGTTACCTGGCTAGAAAGAATGCTCCCCAACAGCTGATCGTTCCGTTTCTCCTCTTCTACAATTGCCCTTGTGCTCTTCCAAATGTTTTGAAACAGTTCTTTTAGTGGTACCCACTTAAACATCTTCACAGCTGCATGGGATCCTATACAATCCAGCTTTTTCCAACGTTTTGCGAGCGTCCTTGGCAGGCTTAAGGTATTCCTGTATCTTTCTGGTGGGCTTGTAAATTACGATAATATTCCGCTTTGTCAAGATCCTCCCTATTCTTTCTGTTACATTTTTAACAAACAGCAGGAAAACCTTAGATTTTGCAGTAGCCAGTATGTCACTATGATTTCTGCGTGGCTGTCTCAGTGGACGAATATCCATTCTTCATTAGTGCATTGTGGAGATGTTCCATCTCAGTTTTGAGCAACTCAGGTTCACAAATATTTCTATCTCTGTCCGCTAATGTCTTGATAACACCCTGCTTCTGTTGTGGGGGGTGGTTTGAATCCCGGTGCAAGTAACAGTCCGTGTGCGTGGCTTTGCGGTATACTGAGTGGCCCAAACTACCATTTTCATTTCTAAAGACAAGCACATTGAGGAAATGTAATTTGCCGTCTACCTCCTCCTCCACTGTTAACTGAATTCTTGAGTTATACTATTCAGATGTTCGTGGAACTGCCTTAGTTCCTCCCTGCCATGTCTCCACAGCACAAACATGTCATCCATGTATCAGAATCATACATTCGGTTTTTTTGCTGGCAGTACCTAAGGCCTGTTCTTCGAATTTCCCCATAAAGAAGTTTGCAATTACGGGACTTAGGGGGCTTCCCACAGCCACGCCATCCGTTTGTCCATAAAACTGTTCATTCCACTTGAAGTATGAGGTCATCAAACAACACTTCAACAGTTCTGAAATATCGTCAGGAAAAATTCGATCCAGCTGTTCCAATACATCATTAAGTGGAACCATGGTAAACAGCGATACCACATAGAAGCTAACCAATATGTCCTCCGGCTGGACCACTATGCCATTCAATCTGCTGATGAAATGTGTCGAATTCTTTATATGAGGCCAAATGGCCCACATGTGGTTTTAACAGCATACTCAAAAACTTGGCTAACGAGTAGGTCGGCGAACCATGGCACTTAGTATCGGTCTTAACGGCACATTTTCTTTATGAATTTTGGGCAATCCATAAAGCCTCGGTGGTAGTGCAACCGAACTGCAGAGACCTTTCTGTACATTCTCTTCAATGGAGGACTTTTTTATTAATCGCCACACAATTCTAAGAACATTGTTAGTGTGGTCCTTATTCAGCTTCCTATATGCTTGCGGATCCAGTAGATCAGTAATTTTACTCTGATAGACTTCAGAGGTATGCTGTACATGTCGTTACCTGTAATAGCTAGTAGCACATTCTCTTGTATTGATGCACGCATGTATTCATCGTGGCATACTATCCACAAGTTCATCAAGACACTGTTGGTCCAGATTGTCTTACTCCTCAACAGTGATTCAGTGTAGATCCCTCAGAGTGGTTGGCGGGTCACATAGTCCATAAACAGCCCTTTTCAATCTATTCCAGGCATGTTTGATAGGGTTCATGTCAGGAGAACATGCTGGCCACTATAGTTGACCGATGTCGTTATCCTGAAGGAAGTCATTCACAAGATGTGCATGATAGGGGTTTGAACTGTCATCCATGAAGAGAAATTCCTCGCCAATATGCTGCTGATATGGTTGCATTATCACGTACCATACAACCATTACGGCACCTTCTATTACCACCAGTGATGTACGTCGGTCCCACATAATGCCAGACCAAAATAGCATGGAATCCCCACCTTGCTGCACCCGCTGGACAGTGTGTCTAAGGCGTTCAGCCTGACCGGGTTGCCTCCAAACACATCTCCGACGATTGTCTGGTTGAAGGCATGTGTGACATTCATTGATGAAGAGAACATGATGCCAATCCTGAGCGGTCCATTCAGCATTTTGTTGGGCCCATTAGTACTGCGCTGCACGGTGTCATGGTTGCAAAGACGGACCTCGCCATGGAAGTCGGGAGTGATGTTGCGCATCATGCAGCCTATTGTGCACAGTTTGAGTCATAACACGACATCCTGTGGCTGCACGAAAGCATTATTCAAGATGGTGGTGTTGCTGTCAGGATTCCTTGGAACCATAATCCACAGGTAGCGATCATCCACTGCAGTAGTAGCCCTTGGGCAGCCTGAGCGAGGCATGTCATTGACAGTTCCTGTCTCTCTGTATCTCCTCCAAGCCCGAACAACATCACTTTGGTTCACTGCAGATGCCTGGACACTTCCCTTGTTGAGAGCCCTTCCTGACACAAAGTAACAATTCAGACGCGATCGAACCGTAGTAGTGACTGTCTAGGCATGGTTGAACTACAGACAAAATGAGTTGTGTACCTCCTTCCTGGTGGAATGACTGGAACAGATCAGCTGTCAGACCTCCTCTGTCTAATAGGCACAGCTCATGCATGGTTGTTTACATCTTTGGGTGGGTTTGGGACTGATGACCTCGGAAGTTAAGTCCCATAGTGCTCAGAGCCATTTGGGTGGGTTTAGTGACCTCTCTGGACAGTCAAAGGGACTGTTTCTGTGATACAATATTCACAGATAACATGTATCTTCAGGAGTTCTGGGAACCGGGGCGATGCAAAACTTTTTTTGATGTGTGTGTATCCCAATTTACTTCATTTCCCTTTGCAACAATTGTCGCAGCAGTTCATCAAAACAGCTGCCGCACTAAATTTGAAAACATCATCAGGTGGCAAGAGTTCTGGTGATGTAGGAAATAAGTAGTGGGGATATAATCATCAGCAAAGGGCGAATAATGTTTGTGGGAATAATGTGGCCAGCTATAATACAGCAAGACAGTCAATGGATGCACAGATTATCTGGTGAAGATAAGCACAGCTGCAGTCAGGATTCTGTATGTACCAGAATACCACAGACAGCACTACACGTAACATGTACAACATGACAATATGGTTTGGAAGATAAAAATGACTGTCAAAGAATTGCCAGGTGTACTGAGAATAGGTGTAGCAAGTGTGTGATAAGTGGAAAATACCACAGTTTTTGTTCTTATTTTATTTTTTTTAGTTTTGAAAACATTTTATGCACAAATAAAGGATCTGCTAAACAGCATCATACTACAAGAAACCACGGCAACCCTGAATAAATTTAAAGCCCAGCAATATGAATTTGATCTTATCAGGGGGCACAGGTTTCACTACAGCATGACAATGTGAGGCCCCTTACCTGCCAAACTCCTTGATCAACAAAATGGGACTGAAAGTAACACCTACTTGCAGCGATCTCTTCTAACTCTGTAAATGTTAGTTCTTTGAAAGGTTCACAGAATCTCTCTCCATGAAGAAGGGGATCATGCCTACTGACAGCTACTAAACAGTTTAAAAATAGAGATTCTGTGAAGTTATATTTTGACCTAAAACACATATCAATGTCACGCACAAATAGCTAAGCCACACAGAAGAAACAACAAATTTGTGGGAAAAGAGCCCTTATGTTATTCTTTCAAAATAATATATGTAGATGAAATCAATACTACCTGCTTAATGAAAACAGCTTGACATACAAAAATTCTAATTAAATATGTTTCTAGTATTCTTTTATTTTTGTGCTAGGGTGAGGGACACGACATCAATACTGAAATTATTAGAAACTGGCTTCCAATTCAGTTTTGAAAAATATATGGAACGATATCAAGAGTCCCCTGTGGAGAAGGAACATCCCAGCATATGATAGCTAGGATTCATGAAAACAATACCAATCTCGAGTCAGAATGGCCAAAAACCACCATCCCAAATAAGCTCCCTGCATTCTATTGTTGTGGTACACTTGGTATTTCTTCAAATAGAGAACAACTGGATTCAGATGAAGTCTGCAGATACATTTCTGACAGGAGGGATCCACACACATAAAGAGGTATGCAGCAACTTATCATTTTTGTTATGACTACATCACAGTACAACAAACCATAGGATAATGAAGAATGATCACAGTAAACACATTGGTCATCACAAGCAAAGTGAAAGAAGTTAGTCAATTCCACAGATCATTGCTTGATAAATTGTAACGATGGGGAACAAGCCATTTTCATTCACATTGTTAATTCATAAATATGACTACACGCTGAACAATTATTTATTAAATAATAATAATAATAATAAAAATAATAATAATTATTATTATTATTGCTATTAAATATACAGATATTTGAGTTAGTAATTCCTACCCACCGCCCTTTATGCAGCGTAATAATAGAATTTCTTCTTAGGAATAGTAGGATTTGTCAAGGACGAAGTTTTTCAGTTTGTTTTCAAATTTTACTTTGTAGTCAGACTGGAATTTTATATCACCGGGTAAGTTACCAAAAATTTTAGTTGGGGCGCTGTGCACCCCTTCTTGTGCTAAAGACAACCTTAATGTGAAGCAATAAATGTAGTATTTTCTTGTAGTTTTGTAAGAAGTACATGTGTCGTCATTCCCTTTGAACTACAGTGGATTACTTACGACAAACTTCACGCGGATCTAAATATACTGTGAAGCGCTATGGGTGAGTTTCACTGAGTTCCCTGCTTAGTTCCCCACTAGTTACTGAAGCGAAATTCCAACCCACAGTCTACATATACCACTCCCTCTTTGACTATCCTAGGGCAACATCCTCACTTATCACACACTGCAACACAGATTACACACTTAAAAACAAAATCAAATCACACTTTACATTACACCAATTTTCGTTATTTACGGGCCACAAAATTTAGGCCTACAGGTTATTGCTTCAGGTTTATGATATAATGTAAAAAGTCAATTATTTCCACTTACAAGAAGAATTCAGCTCTCACTTAACTGCAGTATCTGTTAATTAACTTACAATGAGGTGACAAAACTCATGGGATAGCAATATGCACATATACTGATGGCAATAATATTGTGTACAAAGTGTATAAAAGGCCAGTGCATTGGTGGAGCTATCATTTGTACTCAGGTGATTCATGTGAAAAGGTTTCCGATGTGATTATGACCGCACAATAGTAATTAAAGACTTTGAACATGGAATGAGAGTTGGAGCTAGGCAATGGGATGTTCTATGCCAGAAATCATTAGGGAATTCAATATTCTGAGATCTACAGTATCAAGAATGTACCAAGAATGCCAAATTTCGGGCATTACCTCTCACCAAGGACAAAGCAGTGGCCAATGGCTTTCACCTAACAAACAACAGAACTGGTGTTTGCATAGTGTTGTCAGTGTTAACAGACAAGCAACAATCCACTAAATAACTGCTGAAAGCAATGCGGGACATACGATGAATGTAGCTGTTAGGACTGTGCGGTGAAACTTGGCATCAACGGGCTATGGCAGCAGATGAACAACGCGAGTGCCTTTGCAAACAGCATGTCATCGCATGATGTGCCTCTCCTGGGCTCGTGACCACACTGGTTGGACCATAGACAACTGGAAGATCATAGCCTAATCAGATGAGTCCTCATTTTAGTTGGTAAGATCTGACAGTAAGCACAGAGTGGCGTGCAGGCCCCATGAAGCCATGGACCCAGGTTGTCAACAAAGCTCTGTGAAAACTGGTGGTGGCTCCATAATGGTGTGGGCTGTGTTTGCATGGAGTGGACAGGGTCGTCCATAAAGTTTGGCTACTTTGAGACCATTTCCAGCCATTCTTCATGGAGGCCACGTTTCCAAACAACAATGGAATTTTTATGGATGACAATGTGCCACATCACTGGATGACAACTATTCATGACATGTTTGAAGAATATTCTGGACAATTCAAGCAATTTGGCAACCCAGACTGCCTGACATGAATCCTACTGAACGTTTACGAGACATAATTGACAGTTCAGTTTGGGAACAAAATCCTGCACAGGCTAGATTTCCGCAATTATAGATGGCTATGGAGACAGCATGGCTCAATATTTCTAATATTTTTGCAAGGGACTTCCAACGACTTGTTCAGTCCATGATACACTGAGCTGCTGTACTACACCAGGCAAAGGGAGGTCCGGGACAATATTAGGAGGTATCCTATGACTGTTGTCACCTCAGTGTATTCAAATAGAATGTAACTTTAACATATGCAAACTGTATATAAACAAAGTATTAATGTAAAAGTTTCTAAATGAAACAGCTTAAGAGTTACACTATTTTCCAGAAATACACACTTCATAATGAATAGACACGATCTACTTAAATTGCTGGAAGGAAAAACACAACTACCAAATTGTATTACCAGTGTCAAAATGCAAACAAAAATATGACTACAACTTGACATTATGGTCCTTTTGGGTTTTCTGGAATAAGACAACAGAAACTGATACCTTTAATAAAAAGCGTAGAAATACACTAATACACATATTTGATAAGTAATTTGTACTAAACTAACAGTTATTACTATCGATATAACTTATCTTCACAAGAGTGCAGAAAATCGCACATGAGCAAAAATGCTTTGTGGACTGGTACTGGAAGCAAAAGATGACAAAAATTGTACAAATTTAAGAAAAAACAAAGAAGAAAAGGATAATGTCAACATCCTCCCTGCACTCTCTGTTCTTAAAAAGTCCTTTGATCCATTACTTCCTATATGCTCAAGCCTGTACTGGAAGCAAAAGATGACAAAAATTATACAAATTTAAGAAAAAACAAAGAAGAAAAGGATAATGTCAACATCCTCCCTGCACTCTCTGTTCTTAAAAAGTCCTTTGATCCATTACTTCCTATATGCTCAAGCCTAAACAATCTTTCACCCTCCTCCTTCAAGTCATTCAGACTGAATTTCCAAATTCTCATACAAATCACCATTACATTTGTGTCTGGTGAGGCACTTACCACAGCCATAAATGAGTATGTCCTCTCTGACCATCAGTACAACCTTCTTCTCTCAAATAACTGTACATTAAACACCAGAGGATATAATTATTTGCTCTTCTATACTGACCACTATATCTCACCACAACTCCATTTTTTTTATAAATATTTGAAGGAAAACAAATTAATTAATATTTTCATTAAATAACACATTTTGTTTTATTGTATACTTACAACTGATGTCTGAGCATGTGATCTACAACTCATAAGCTCAAGTAGCTTTTGTTCCACTGAGATAATTGCATAGTGAATTGAATTGTTCAGTCGTTCCCTGAACTCAACAAACTCCTCAATCTTTAAGAATGAGCCAAACTTGTAAGAGAAGGTCAGGTGGTCCACACTCTGAAAGAAACCAATGTGTCATAAAAGGCTAGAGCAGATGATACAACACAGCATTTTAAATGCAGTTAATACTGTTACCAGAAAAGTAAAAAATGTTCTCTTGTAAATAATCAAAACCTCCAGTATTATTTTTCCCAATAGTTGCTTAAACAAATATTTGAAAACATTATATAATATGAGACTATGTAGACTACATCCACTTGGAAATAACTATGTTATGGTTCATCACACGTTGCCGCACTTTTCATCTTACCCATAACTAGAATTCCTTTCACCTTAATTATTACTTAAAATTAGGGCTGGATTAAACTATTAATTACAAGTAATAAGTTGTTCTAGCTACAACCATATAAAAGGTTCCAAAATCCATTAATTGTTTCCATGCAAACTGAACAGTACGCTGGAACTAGTAATACACACTGATGGAAGAAAATCGCAACTCCAAAAAAATAATTAATGAAGAGTAATGAAATTTTGGGAATACATTTGTCTTGGTAACATATTTAGGTGATTAACATTTGCAAGATCACAGGTTAATGTAAGCATGAGATTAGCCATTGCAAATGTGAAATGTTGGTGCATTAATAACCGGTGTAGCCAACTAGAATGTTGAATGAAAGTATGCAAACTTGCATGCTTTGTGTTGTACAGTTTGTTGGATGGAGTTCCATGCCTGTTGCACTTTGTCAGTCAATACAGAGATGGTTAATGCCATTTGTGATGTTGGAGTTATCATCTGATGATGTCCCATATGTTTTCAATCGAAGACAGATTTGGTGACTGAGCACATCCAGTCAATATGTTGACACTGTAGAGCATGTCGGTTACAACAGAGATATGTAGGAGAGCATTATCCTATTAGGAAACACCCCTGAAATGCTGTTCATGAATGGTAGCATAACAGGTCAAATCACCTGCCTGACTTACAAATTTCCAGTTAGGTTGCATGAGATAACTGTAGGTCCAGTGTGTCTAGCATGCAGACAAGTTGGCTGGAGGCCCTCAACTGTCCTCCTAATCTATTCACTGTCATCAACGAAAGCAGTCATATCCATAAAATATCTGTGAGTATGTGAACAAAGTGATTTAAAATGGAACAACAACATAAAAGTAATTGCATGTAAGGCAGAAGCCAGACTGATACTCCCTAGAAGAATCTTCAGGCAGTGTAGTCCTCCCATAAAGGAGGTAGCTTACAAAACCATAGTTTGACAAATAGTTTAATACTGTTCATTAGTCTGGAGTCTGTACCAGACAGAACTGATATAGGAAGTAGAGAAGATCCAGGGAAGAGCAGCACATTTTGTTACAGATTCTTGTAGTAAGTGCAAAAGCCTCATGGAAACGCTCATCAAACTCCAGTGAGAGACACTGCAGCAGAGGAGTTCTTCATCATGGTGGGGCTTACTATTAAAATTCTGGGAGCGTATGTTCCTAGAAGAGTCAAACAACATATTGCTTTCCCCTGTGTATATTTCGCAAAACAACCACAAAGGTAAAATTACAGATATTTGAGCTAACAGAGAGGCCTACCAGCAATTGTTCTTACCATGAACCAATTGTGACTAAGACAAGAGAAGGGGAAAGTGACAATGGTACACAGAGTATCCTCCACCACACACTACAAGGTGGCTTGCTGAGTGTGGATGTGGATGGTGGATAAAGTAATTATAGGTTCAGAATACAAATCCCCTACTCTGATGAACCATGGCACTCATGGCCAATGGGGTGACTTGCAAGCCTCAGCAATACAGATAGTCATACTTTAAGTGCTGCCACAACTGGGGGTGACAGGGGGGGGGGGGTGGTTATATCTGTTGAGAGACCAGACAAACATGTGGTTCCTGAAGAGGGTCAGTGTCCTTTTGAGTAGTTGCAGGGGCAACGGTCTGGATGACTGACTAATCTGGCCTAGTAACATAACCAAAATGGTCTTAGTGTTCTGGTACTGTGAATCGCTGGAAGCAAGAGGAAACCACAGCTGTAATTTTTCCCAAGGGCAAGCAGCTCTGCTGATGGTGTCCTCTTGGGTAAAATATTCCATTTGGATCCCCAGGTGACGTCTGCTCAGGGGATGTAGTCATCAAGAGAAACAAAACTGATGTCCTACAGATTGGAGCATGGGATGTTAGAGTCCTTAATCACGCAAGACGGTAAGAAAATTTAAAAAGGGAAATGGACAGGTTGGAGTTAGATACAGAGGAGGTTAGTGAAGTTTGGTGGCAATAGAAACATGACTTCCAGCCAGGTGAATTGACGGTTATGGATACAAGGTCAAACAGGGGTAATGCAGGAGATGAACAGCAAAATAAAAATACTGGTAAGCTACTATGAACAGCATAGTGATTACATTATTGTAGCCAAGATAGACACAAAGCCAATACCTACCACACTAGTACAAGCTTATACATCAACTAGCTCTGCAGATGGTGAAGAGACTGAAGAAATATGTGATCAGATGAAAGAAAAGAAATTATTCAAACATTTAATGGAGACAAAAATTTAATTGTGTTGGTGGACTGGAATTCAATAATAGTAAAAGGAAGAACAGAAAGAAAGGAAAAATAGTCAGTGAATATGGACTGGGGGAAAGGAATGAAAGAGGAAGCCAGCTGCTAGAATTTTGTACCTGGAGACACCGGAATGTTTCAGACTGATTATCTAATGGAAAGACAAAAATTTTGGAACTAGATTTTAAATTGTAAGGCATTTCCAGGGGCAGATGTGGACTCTTGACCACAATTTATTGCTTAATGAACTGCAGATTAAAACTGAAGAAATTGCCAAACGTAGAAAATTAAGGAGATGGGACCTGGATAAGTTGAAAGAACCAAAGGTTGTTGAGAGTTCCAGACGCAGCATTTGTCACTGGTTGACTAGAACTGGGAAAAGGAATACAGTAGAAGATAAATGGGTACCTGTAAGAGCTGAAATAGTGAAGGCAGCAGATCAAATAAGTAAAAAGATAAGGTCCAGCAGATATCATAAGGTGTTACAGGTGATACTGAATGTAACTGAGGAAAGAAGAAAATATAAAAATGCAGGAAATGAAGCAGGTGAAAGGGAATTCAAACAGTTAAAAATGAGACTGACAGGAAGTGCAAAATGGCTAAACAGGAATGGAAAGAGGACATACACAAGGATTTAGAAGTATATTTCACTAAAGGAAAGATAAATACCGCCCACAATAAAATTAAAGAGGTCTTTGGAGAAAAGAGAAACAGCTATATCAATATCAAGAGCTCATATGGAAAACCTGCCCTAAGCAAAGAAGGGAAAGTAGAAAGGTGGAAGGAGTATACAGAGGGTCTGTACAAGGGAAATGGAAGACAATGTAAATAAAGATGACGAGGGAGATATGATACTGCGAGAATAATTTGACAGAGTACTGAAAGACCTAAGTAGAAACAAGGCCCCAGGAGTGCACAACAGTCTGTTAGAGCTACTTATAGCCTTGGGAGAGCAAGTTATGATAAAGCTACTCCATCTGGCGTGCAAGAAATATGAGACATGCGAAATATTCTCTGACTTTAAGAAGAATGTACTAATTCCAATTTAAAAAAAAATAGTTGCTGACAGGTACGAAAATTACCAAACTATCAGTTCAATAAGTCATGGTTGACAATAACTAACACAAATTCTTTACATAAGAATGGAAAACCTGGTAGAACCCAACCTAAGGGAAGACCAGTTAGAATTTTGAAGAAATGTAGGAACACATGACAATACTGACCCTATGACTTACCTTAGAAGATACGTTAAGAAAAGACAAACTTATGTTTATAGCATTTGTAGAGATAAAGTTTTTGATAATGTTGACTGGACTACGCTCTTTGAAATTCTGATGGTAGTAAGGGTAAAATGCAGAGAGTGAAAGGCTATTTACAACTCGTACAGAAACCAGATGGCAGTTATAACAATTGAGGGGCATGACAGAGGGGCAATGGCTGAGAAGGGAGTGAGACAGGTTGTAGACTATACGTCTCATTAACTCATAGATTGAGCAAGCAGTAAAGGAAAAGAAAGAAAAATTTGAAGTAGAAATTAAAATCCATGAAGAAGAAATAAAAACTTTTGAGGTTTGCCGAAGACATTGTAATTCTGTCAGAGACAGCAAAGGATCTGGAAGAGCACCTGAACAGAATGAACAGTGTGTTGAAAGGAGGATATAAGATGAACATCAACATAAGCAAAACGAAAGTAATGGAATGCAGTCGAATTCAATCAGGTGATGCTGAGGGAATAAGATTATGTAATGAGACACTGAAAGTAGTAGATGAAATTTGCTATTTGAGCAGCAAAATAACTGATAATGGCTGAAGTTGAGAGTATGTAAAATGTAGACTGCTAATGGCATGAAAAGATTTTCTGAAAATATTTGTTAACATTGGATATAAATTTAAGGAGGTCTCTTCTGAAGGTTTTTGTCTGGACTGTAGCCATTATGTAAGTGAAACATGGGTGATACACAGTTCAAACAAGAAGAGAATAGAAGCTTTTGAAATGTGGTTCTACAGACGAATGCTGAAGAACAGATGGGTAGATCACATAACTAATGAAGAGGCACTGAACAGAATTGGGGAGAAAAATTTGGGGTACAACCTGACTAGAAGAAGGGATCAGTTGATAGGACACAGTCTGATACATCAATAGAACATCAATTTAGTACTGGAGGGAAATGGGGGATGTAAAAATTTTAGAGGAAGATCGAGAAATTAATATAGTAAGCAGATTCAGAAGGATGAAGGTTGCAGTAGTTATTCAGAGATGAGCAGGCTTGCACAAGACAGAGCAGCATGGTTAGCTTCATCAAACCAATCTTTAGACTGAAGACTGCCACATCAACAGAATAAAATCCCAGAAGTAATGACTGCAGTTATAAGAAAACTTCTGTCACCTTTTTTAATTCATATAAGTAATGTTTTGTGAACATGTTAACTTACATCTTTGTAATTACCGCTGAAAAATTTCAGTGTATTTTCATACAAGGTGCTGGCAGCTGTTAACTGACCAGCAATGTAGAGGTGGCTACAGTGTAGATAACCCAAGGAATCCAGCTGCATATGCTTGATATCCAATAGATCATATATTTGCTGTGCAGCTGCTCCTGCACCTAGAAACACAGATGTTAATTAAAGACAAGTAAACACTTGAATTTACAAAAGATTATACTGAGTTCAGAACTTTTCTTAGTGGAATAATTTTGTGGCACTTATGAAATAATAATGTACTGTTCACAATGTGCATATTTTCTGCAAATCAAGTAATATGTAACTGTTTAAACTGCACTAAATCTAGAACTGGACAGACCAGGATAAAAAAAAAAACACACACACACACACACACAAAAGCCAGCCTTTCAAAACTCCAGCGGGAGTGCACAATTGAGTGAAATCAAGTTTTACACCACAGAATACATAGTAAGTGTGCTACAGCCAATAGATTCATCAGATATGAAACATTGGAAAAAAAGAGGATATTGGAAGAGGTTTCTCTGCAAGAGTATTACAGAGTTGGCTCCAAGTTCTGGCAAACAGTTGCACATAAGCTTAATGAATATGAAAGAAACTGAAGTGAGTGTCTTGTATCAAGTGTGAGCTACTGTGTAAAAAGATATTTTTAATGAAAATAAGTTTGGTATGTTTTTAATGCTCCTAACTTAGTCATGTCAATTTTCTTTTGTAGACAATTTCTAAACGCAAAAGCTAAAATTAGCCGGCACATTATTTTAAATCTGATTTATATATTTACCTTTCCAGTTCCTTACATTCAGCCAGAAGAGAACACTTTAATACTGTTGTATCATACACTTAAAGGAATGTAAGTTTGCTGTAATATTATCAGAACTCACCTAACATATTATAAATCTTGACTAGCAACAGTTTGACATGAAAGTTTGATGGGCTTGAGGCAAGGACACACTCCAATAAGTCTAATGCTTCCCTGAGATGAGAGCTGTCATTTGTCACAGTCCACGCTTCATACAGCACATGTGCAGCCAACAATGCGTATGAATCATTACTCCTAAGAAAAACAATACAAATTCTGCATACAATATGCACACAAACATTTTGAGAATCATACAAAAGCATTATGACTTAACCTTGGCAAGATACCACAGCTGACATCACTCCTAAAATTACAAATGTAAAAATTTTTATGAAAGGTAAATTTCTTTTCTCTGCGAACATGACTAGGCTGCAAACAGAAACAAATCAGAAATGGTGTGACTATAATTTTGTTTATTGATAAAATTTTCTAATTGTACAAAGTTCTTGCTGATAGTATTATCACTAATGAGCAATTCTAGTGATACCACACCTTGCAGAACATGTCTGCACATACCACCACTCACACTGACATTTGAATAGCAATCACTGCCAGCTCTTCTGACAAAAGGAAACAGAGTACAGTTTCCAAAGCGAATTTTCCATTCTGTAGCAGAGTGTGTGCTGATATGTAATATCTTGGTAGGTTAAAACTCTGTGAAAGAGCAAGACACGAACTTTGGACCGTTGCTTTTCATGAGCAAGTGCTCAACTGACTGAGCAACCCAAGTACAACTCATGACCTCTCCTAGGAGTTTTACTTCTGCCAGTACCGCATCTCCTTCCTTTGTAGGAGATGAGGTACTGCCAGAAGCAAAGCTGTGAGGACGGGTCGCGCATCATACCTAGGTTGATAGGAGATAATGGCAGAAATAATGTTGTGAGGATATGTTGTGAGTCATGCTTGGGTACCTCAGTCAGTAGTGGTAGGGCACTTGTTCATGAAAGGCAAAGGTCCTGAGTTGGACTCTCGTTCCAGCACACTGTTTTAATCTTGCAGGAAGTTTCAGGGTACTATTTATTATGCAATAATAAGCCCTCAGAAAAATTTGCATTTATTAGAAATGTAGCTATATGAGGGGCAGTCAACATTTTAATTATCAACTCAAAAAATTAATAAAATTATGTAATTAATGTTTTGTTTGTTTGCAGACACGGGTCTATGTTCTTGGTATACACTAAAATCCCGGACAACAGTACCACAGCACACCACTAGAGATGACAAAACAAAATGACGCAGCCCAGTGACATACTGGAGAATTGTGCAGTAATTAATTTTCAGCAGAGGCAGAAATGTTGCAGCTTCATCATGCCAATCCAGACACTTCTTTAGTAATTTGTCTGAAGCAGAGTAACACACTTTGACCAAAATAATTCAGTCATTTTACATATCAACAGATACTCCTCATAATGATACAATGATGCAAAAGTTGTACAATTCCACAATGCAACAGTACAACACTACAACAGCAGAGCAGCAGTGATTGCAACTGGCAGTCAACACACATTCTCAAATTACAGCATGCACCAAGAAACCACTGATCTCATGAACTTATTTAATTTCTTACCCAAATTCAGTCTGCAGGCTGCCGGCATTGAAACACTTTCCATGCTCGTAACACCTGAGTAAGTGTGTTACCAATTCTAGTCTTTCACCATCAGTCAGTTGCGAATGTAGGCCCATAGTACGCACCAACTGTATGCTACTTATATGTTGTTGCATTTGCCGTACCTACAAATTAAGGTTCACCTTTTTAAAACATTTTTAAAACAAGTGAGACAGCAATCACTGAGTAACTTAATTTTTAATTTTAACAAATAACATTTTTTGTTGTTTTAATTTTTTAAGTTTGTTTTCTTGCTACTTATTCCAAAACCAACACCAACATTTTTAGTTCAAGGATTTTATTTACTGAATGCAGTTGAAAATGGAAAACATTTAAAACAAAGATATTTTCAAAACAATTAACAACAGCCACTCAACCTTGTATCTTTATAATTATTCTACAACATTAATTTTTTGTTTGCAACTCACTATGAATAGGTACAATAGGTCTACTTATTGAAAAGATGTGAGCCTGTTGGGTAGACATGTAAAAACTCTAAAGATTTTACAATAACCTAAAGGGAAAGGGAAAATTTGATTTGCTAATGAAACCCAACACAAAAGTTGAAAATTCAGCAATGGATGGCATTTTATATACGTGTGCTGTCATTCGTTACCTTGTAGTCAGATCACATAAAAGGAACACGATAAGCAGTGACTTTTAGAGGAAATGAAATAAGTAAAGATAAATGGGTACCAAAGGTGTACAGAAGCAAATGACTTGTGAGCAGTGGGACAGCTGGCGAAAGTTACAACCGTGGCCGCACAGCTCGTGAGACATGTCTAAAGTCTGGATCTAGCTGCCAGAGGCTGTGCTCGTGTGTGTAAGTTGTCACGCGTGTGTGTGTGTGTGTGTGTGTGTGTGTGTGGGCTGGCGCGTGGTCACGCAAGTGTATACCTGCCCCTTTTTCCCCCCTAAGATAAGTCTTGCCGCTCCCAGGACTGTAATGACTCCTTAGCGTCTCCCTTAACACCCACATCCTTTCGTCTTTCCCTCTTTCCTGATGAAGCAACCGTGGGTTGCGAAAGCTAGAATTTTGTGTGTGTGTGTGTGTTTGTGTTTGTCTGTGTGTCTATCAACATACCAACACTTTCGTTTGGTAAGTTGCAACATATCTGTTTTTAGATATATTTTTATATTTTTCCCACAATATATATATATAAAAACAAAGATGATGAGACTTACCAAACAAAAGCGCTGGCAGGTCGATAGACACACAAACAAACACAAACATACACACAAAATTCAGGCTTTCGGAACAAACGGTTGCTTCGTCAGGAAAGAGGGAAGGACAGGGAAAGACAAAAGGATGTGGGTTTTAGGGAGAGGGTAAGGAGTCATTCCAATCCCGGGAGCGGAAAGACTTACCTTAGGGGGAAAAAAGGACAGGTATACACTCGCACACACACACATATCCATCCGCACATACACAGACACAAGCAGACATTTGTAAAGGCAAAGAGTTTGGGCAGAGATGCCAGTCAAGGCGGAAGTACAGAGGCAAAGATGTTGTTGAAAGACAGGTGAGGTATGAGCGGCGGCAAATTGAAATTAGAAATTAGCGGAGATTGAGGCCTGGCGGATAGCGAGAAGAGAGGATATGCTGAAGGGCAAGTTCCCATCTCCGGAGTTCTGACAGGTTGGTGTTAGTGGGAAGTATCCAGATAACCCGGACGGTGTAACACTGCGCCAAGATGTGCTGGCCGTGCACCAAGGCATGTTTAGCCACAGGGTGATCCTCATTACCAACAAACACTGTCTGCCTGTGTCCATTCATGCGAATGGACAGTTTGTTGCTGGTCATTCCCACATAGAAGGCTTCACAGTGTAGACAGGTCAGTTGGTAAATCACGTGGGTGCTTTCACACGTGGCTCTGCCTTTGATCGTGTACACCTTCTGGGTTACAGAACTGGAGTAGGTGGTGGTGGGAGAGTGCATGGGACAGGTTTTACACCGGGAGCGGTTACAAGGGTAGGAGCCAGAGGGTAGGGAAGGTGGTTTGGGGATTTCATAGGGATGAACTAAGAGGTTACAAAGGTTAGGTGGACTGCGGAAAGACACTCTTGGTGGAGTGGGGAGGATTTCACGAAGGATGGATCTCATTTCAGGGCAGGATTTGAGGAAGTCGTATCCCTGTTGGAGAGCCACATTCAGAGTCTGATCCAGCCCCGGAAAGTATCCTGTCAAAAGTGGGGCACTTTTGGGGTTCTTCTGTGGGAGGTTCTGGGCTTGAGGGGATGAGGAAGTGGCTCTGGTTATTTGCTTCTGTACCAGGTCGGGAGGGTAGTTGCGGGATGCGAATGCTGTTTTCACATTGTTGGTGTAATGGTTCAGGGATTCTGGACTGGAGCAGATTCGTTTGCCACGAAGACCTAGGCTGTATGAAAGTGACCGTTTGATGTGGAATGGGTGGCAGCTGTCATAATGGAGGTACTGTTGCTTGTTGGTGGGTTTGATGTGGACGGACGTGTGAAGCTGGCCATTGGACAGAAGGAGGTCAATGTCAAGGAAAGTGGCATGGGATTTGGAGTAGGACCAGGTGAATCTGATGGAACCAAAGGAGTTGATGTTGGAGAGGAAATTCTGGAGTTCTTCTTCACTGTGAGTCCAGATCATGAAAATGTCATCAATAAATCTCTACCAAACTTTGGGTTGGCAGGCATGGGTAACCAAGAAGGCTTCCTCTAAGCGACCCATGAATAGGTTGGCGTATGAGGGGGCCATCCTGGTACCCATGGCTGTTCCCTTTTATTGATGGTATGTCTGGCCTTCAAAAGTGAAGAAGTTGTGGGTCAGGATGAAGCTGGCTAAGGTAATGAGGAAAGAGGTTTTAGGTAGGGTGGCAGGTGATCAGCGTGAAAGGAAGTGCTTCATCGCAGCGAGGCCCTGGACGTGCGGAATATTTGTGTATAAGGAAGTGGCATCAATGGTTACAAGGATGGTTTCCGGGGGTAACAGATTGGGTAAGGATTCCAGGCGTTCGAGAAAGTGGTTGGTGTCTTTGATGAAGGATGGGAGACTGCATGTAATGGGTTGAAGGTGTTGATCTACGTAGGCAGAGATACGTTCTGTGGGGGCTTGGTAACCAGCTACAATGGGGCGGCCGGTATGATTGGGTTTGTGAATTTTAGGAAGAAGGTAGAAGGTAGGGGTGTGGGGTCAGGAGGTTGATGGAGTCAGGTGAAAGGTTTTGTAGGGGGGCCTAAGGTTCTGAGGATTCCTTGAAGCTCCGCCTGGATATCAGGAATGGGATTACCTTGGCAAACTTTGTAAGTAGTGTTTTCTGAAAGCTGACGCAGTCCCTCAGCCACTCCCGACGATCAAGTACCACAGTCGTGGAACCCTTGTCTGCCGGAAGAATGACGATGGATCGGTCAGCCTTCAGATAACGGATAGCCTGGGCTTCAGCAGTGGTGATGTTGGGAGTAGGATTAAGGTTTTTTAAGAAGGATTGAGAGGCAAGGCTGGAAGTCAGAAATTCCTGGAAGGTTTGGAGAGGGTGATTTTGAGGAAGAGGAGGTGGTTCCCGCTGTCGGGAGGGTAGTTGCGGGATGCGAAAGCTGTTTTCAGGTTGTTGGTGTAATGCTTCAGGGATTCCGGACTGGAGCAGATTCGTTTGCCACGAAGACCTAGGCTGTAGGGAAGGGACCGTTTGATGTGGAATGGATGGCAGCTGTCATAACGGAGGTACTGTTGCTTCTTGGTGGGTTTGATGTGGACGGACGTGTGAAGCTGGCCATTGGACAGGTGGAGGTCAATGTCAAGGAAAGTGGCATGGGGTTTGGAGTAGGACCAGGTGAATCTGATGGAACCAAAGGAGTTGAGGTTGGAGAGGAAATTCTGGAGTTGTTCTTCACTGTGAGTCCAGATCATGAAAATGTCATCAATAAATCTGTACCAAAATTTGGGTTGGCAGGCCTGGGTAACCAATAAGGGTTCCTCTAAGCGACCCATGAATAGGTTGGCGTATGAGGGGGCCATCCTGGTACCCATGGCTGTTCCCTTTAATTGTTGGTATGTCTGGTCTTCGAAAGTGAAGAAATTGTGGGTCAGGATGAAGCTGGCTAAGATAATGAGGAAAGAGGTTTTAGGTAGGGTGGCAGGTGATCGGCGTGAAAGGAAGTGCTCCATCGCAGCGAGGCCCTGGACATGCGGAATATTTGTGTATAAGGAAGTGGCATCAATGGTTACAAAGATGGTTTCCGGGGGTTACAGACTGGGTAGGGATTCCAGGCGTTCGAGAAAGTGGTTGGTGTCTTTGATGAAGGATGGGAGACTGCATGTAATGGATTGGTAATGAGGATCACCCTGTGGCTAAACATGCCTTGGTGCACGGCCAGCACATCTTGGTACAGTGTTACACCGTCCGGGTTATCTGGATACTTCCCACTAACACCAACCTGTCAGAACTCTGGAGATGGGAACTTGCCCTTCAGCATATCCTCTCTTCTCGCTATCTGCCAAGCCTCAATCTCCGCTAATTTCTAATTTCAATTTGCCGCCGCTCATACCTCACCTGTCTTTCAACAACATCTTTGCCTCTGTACTTCCGCCTCGACTGACATCCCTGCCCAAACTCTTTGCCTTTACAAATGTCTGCTTGTGTCTGTGTATATGCGGATGGAAAAGTGTGTGTGTGCGCGAGTGTATACCTGTCCTTTTTTACCCCTAAGGTAAGTCTTTCCGCTCCCGGGACTGGAATGACTCCTTACCCTCTCCCTTAAAACCCACATCCTTTCGTCTTTCCCTCTCCTTCCCTCTTACCCTCTCCTTCCCTCTTTCTTGACGAAGCAAAGACTTACCTTAGGGGGAAAAAAAAGGACAGGTATACACTCCCGCGCGCACACGCACACACACAAAGAGTTTGGGCCTTTACAAATGTCTGCTTGTGTCTGTCTATGTGCGGATGGATGTGTGTGTGTGTGTGTGTGTGTGTGTGTGTGTGTGTGTGTGTGTGTGCGCGCGCGAGTGTATACCTGTCCTGACGTTGGTTGTGAAAGCTAGAATTTTGTGTGTATGATTGTGTTTGTTTGTGTATCTATCGACCTGCCAGCGCCTATATATATATATATATATATATATATATATATATAAAGAAAGATGATGAGACTTACCAAACAAAAGCGCTGGCAGGTCGATAGACACACAAACAAACACAAACATACACACAAAATTCTAGCTTTCGCAACCAACGGTTGCCTCGTCAGGAAAGAGGGAAGGAGAAGGAAAGACAAAAGGATATGGGTTTTAAGGGAGAGGGTAAGGAGTCATTCCAATCCTGGGAGCGGAAAGACTTACCTTAGGGGGAAAAAAGGACAGGTATACACTCGCACACACACACATATCCATCCACACATACACCACATATGTAGTGGAAAAATTTATCTAAAAACAAAGATGCTGTAACTTACCAAATACAAGCGTTGGTACGTTGATAGGAGACAATAAAAAACACACAAACACACACACAAATTTCAAGCTTTCGCAAACCCAAGGTTGCTTCATCAGGGAAGAGGGAAGGAGATGAAAGGATATATATGGGGGTACAGGTGGGAGGGGGTGGTAGTAGTATGATGTTTGACAGGTTTTCTATTGACACTCAAAATAGAATGCAAATATGGCAAATCATCATGTACTGCTGTCGAATTAGCAAAATTCATTTTAACAATACATGGTGTACTAATATATTCATATTTTTTATAGTTTGAACCATGAATGAAGGCGGGCTGAATACAGATGACCTAGAATAGTAACACATTTTTGTATTTTCCCATACACTTAAATTTTTAATTATGAGGTCTCTACACAATAAATGGAAAAAGACATCAAATACAATTGCATAAAGTTCCAAGTGAAATTTGTGACTAGATTGAGGATTTTTTGGTAAGGAGGAAGCAATATGTTATCTTGGATCGAGAGTAATCAATAGATGTAGAAGTAACTTCGGGTATGCCCCAGGGAAGTGTACTGGAACCCTTGCTGTTCATATTGTGTGTTAATGACCTTGCAGTCAAAATTAAAAATAAACTAAGACTTTTTGCAGATGTGCAATTATCTATAACAACGTGCTGTCTGAAAGAACTTGCATAAATATTTGATCAGATCTTGATAAGATTCCACAGTGGTGCAAAAACTTGTAATTTGCTTTAAATGTTCAGAAATGTGTAATTGTGCACTTTACAAAACAAACAAAAAAACATAGTATTCTACTGTAATATCAATGGGTAACTGTTGGAATCAGTTAGCTTCTACAAATACCTTGGTGTAACACTTTGTAGATGAAATAGACTTATCACTTAGACTCATACGCTTAGGTGTACTGGTAGAATACTCGGAAAATGCAATCATTCTACAAAGGAGATAGCTTATGAATCACTCGTGTGACCCATTCTGGAATATTGCTCAAGTGTGTGGCACCCGTATCAAACAGGACCAACAGCGGGCACTGAACATATACTGAGAAGGGCAGCACACATGGTATCACGTTTCTTTGATCCATGGGAGAATATCACAGAGATGGTGAAGAAACTGAACTGGAAGACTCTTGAAGATAGACAAACTATCCTGTGAAAGCTTCCTTACTGAGTTGCAAGAACCAACTTGAAATGATATATCTAGGAATTTACTTCAAGTCCAAATTTATCACTCCTGTAGGGATCATTGGAACAAGATTAGATTAATTATAATGTACATAGCTGCATTTAAATAGTTATTCTTTCTCTGCTCCATATGTGAATGGAACTGGAACAAGCCCTAATAACTGTACATGCACATCACAGCAATATGCAGAGTATAAACGTACAGGCTAACCACACTGTTATATGCAGTTCCGAAAGACACTGCACTAATCAATAGTTTCTTATTTCTCAGCACATCTATTAAAAAAATGCTGTTTGGTTATTGGTATAGCATGTCAGTGGCCCAGGAAATATATTACTTCTTGCACATTGTTCTTTGTCTTGTTTTTGGTCATCTGAGAACCACACTAATTTGGATCAGCTTCTTTCCTTTTGGTCTTTACTCTCATCCAATAGTCTTTCATTCATTCTCGTCCAATAGTCTTTCATTCATGTACTTTGAAATAATCTTGATTTTCCTGCCCACAATGTTTTTGTGCTGGGTCTATTCTGCCATGGATATCTATGGCATCCATAACTTTCTGTCTGAAAGTTACTCAGCTTGAAACCTCTTTTTCCTTTACTCCCCATCTTCTGGATCCCTTTCAACTCCTTGAATCCAGCATATTTTACTACTCTTGTTGACAAGATACTCCAATATCTTAAGTGTAACCCTTCTTTAGGCAATTCTACGGGTGTCCAAAGAACATAATCCTTTTCTTCATGTATGTCCGAGACCTTCTCAACCTGGGCATACAGTTCTTGGTTTGCTTGCCTTCTATATTGACAGCCTCCTGTTGCTTAATTCCTAGCATCTTCCCATAAAGCCTTTGTTCTGAAAATTCTACCCTCTTAAGTAATCCTGTTCTTACAAGTAACGTGTTCTCTTATGTGTATAAGACCAGAGTGGGTAACTGTCTAGTAAAGTCTTAATTTTGTATTGCTCAAAAGATTCTTCTTATTATAACATAAATTGTTGATGGTGTACAATAACCGTCCACAAATTGGTTTCAGGTTTTTTATTCAAAAAGTACTGTAATCGGATTTGAATTTTTTGCACTTCATCACATGGTTTTTCATGCTTCCATCAATACATATTATACATTGGTTTCTTGTTAATCGCCCTAGGATAAACAATAATTTGCAAATTACAAACATGTAACCAAAATGGTTGCACTGCATATTTGTTTTGGAATGTAACTTACGTGAAATGTCCATGTGGCGCATTTTTATTACCAGTTTTCTTCCAATGAAATGCATTCTTAACGATGTTTGTACTCCGATTTTCACAGTCAAAAATATTGCACCACTTTGAAAGTTCTTTCGTTTGGTCAAAAGATGAATTTTCACTGTGCGCTATGTTTTGATTTACAGCATACGAAAACAAATACACAGTTTGCAAAGTACATGAGTATCAAAGAGGCTACAATGCAATCACACATTTTTGGGGGGATGAAGGTAATGTAAATTACTGTTATGTTAGACTGAAATAGTGTTTAACATTAAATCTAGGGCATTAAACACAGACAGAAATCAAATATATGTGGGATTTTGTGAAATATAGCATTACAAACTCATTTTATACAATGGATAGTTAAAAAATCTACTCACAAAGCGACGGCAGGGGAACACACACACAAAAGGGATTAATGTTTATAAGCCAGTCACTTCGTCTTCTAGGTAGAAGAATTGATGGGAAGGAAAAGGGGTAAAGGAAAAAGACTGGAGAGGTTCAGAGAAAGGGGTACAGTTCATAAAAGTCACCCAAAACCCTGGGTCAGTGGAGACTTACCAGGTGGGATGAAAAGGAAAGACTGATTGTTGGGAATTGCACTGGACGAGATTTGAAAACTTGAGAGCTTAAAGGTGCAAGACAGGTAAATATTCAAGACAAAGATTAGTACTAAAACACTGTGCACGAGTTAATAAGAGTGAAGAGTTAAGTGCATTATATGTAACAGAGGTGGGAGGGGGGACAGCGAAAAATAGGTCAGAAAATGAAAGATGTAGGAAACTAAAATGGAGTGAAGAAAGTAGTAGTTACTGTGAAGAAATGCCGAGATGGAAGGAATTAACATAAATTAAGGCCAGGTTGGTGGTAAGAACCAAGGGGAAGTTGTAAAGCTAGTTCCCACCTACGGAGTTCTGGAAAACTGGTGTCTGGGGGAAAAATCCAAATGGTGCATGTGGTGAAACAAGCACCGAGATCATGATTGTCATGTTGTACAGCATGCTCTGTAACAGGATATTGTGTGTTGCCTGCATATACCCTCTGCCTATGCCCATTCATCCTTACTGAGAACTGTGTGGCGCTCATGGCAACGCAAAAGGCTGAACAGTGTTTCCGTAACAGCTGGTATATGACGTGTACCGTTTCACGGGTGACTTTCTCTTTTATACTAATGTTTTACCCGTTACAGGTCTGGAATAGGTGGTGGTATGAGGGTGCATAGGACAAGTCTTGCAGCGGGGATGGTCACAGGGGTAAGAGCCCTATGGTAGGGAGATGGGTGCAGAAGCTGCATAGGGCCTGACAAGGATATTGCGAAGATTGAAAACAATGAAAAGCTATTCTAGGTGTGGTGGGCAAAATCTCTGACAGCCTTGTTGTAGCTGATTAATACGTTCAAGACCAGGATAATACTGAGTGACCAGTGGTGTGCTCGAAAGTTGTTTTTTTGTGGGATCAGCAGTATGAAGGTTGGATGCAATGGCCCGGGAAATCTACTTTTGAACTAGGCTGTTGGGATAATTACATCCAGTGAAGGCTGAAGTGAGAGTGGTGTAGAGTCACCTGTGAAATGGTACACATCATATACCAGCTATTATGTAAACACTGTTCACCCTTTTGTGTTGGCACGATCACCACACAGTTCTCGGTAAGAATGAATGGGTATAGGCAGAGGGTATATACAGGCAACATACAATATCCTGTTGCAGAACAAACTGTACAACATGACAGTCAAGACTTCAGTGCCTGTTTCACCATATGCACCACCTGGATTTTTCCCTAAGACACCAGTTTTTCAGAACTCCACTGATGGGAACTAGCATTACAACATGTCCTTGGTTCTCGCCACCCACCTGGCCTTAATTTATGTTAATTCCTTCTGTCTCAGCATTTCTTCACTGTAACTACTACTTTCTTCACTCCACTTTAGTTTCCTACATCTTTCATTTTCTGACCTGTCCATTTTCTCTTCTCTCTTATTAACTCATGCACAATGTTTTAGTACTAATCTTTGTCTTGCATATTTACTCTGTCTTCCACCTTTAAGATCTCAGGTTTTCAAACCTCGTCCAGTGCAGTTCCCAACAATCAGCCTTTCCTTCTCATGCCGCCTCTTAAGTCTCTTCTGACCTGGGTTTCCGGGTGACTTTTCTGAACCATATCTATTTTCCCAAACCTCTCCAGTGCTTTTCCTTCACACCTCCTCCTTCACCTTCAACTCTTCTGCCAGAAGAAGGAGCCACTGAACTATCAGAGCAATTGTGCGATTGGAGTGAAGAGTTCCTAGATAACAGAACGCAGCATGTCATTCTCAATGGAGAGAAGTCTTCTGAAGTAAGAGCTATTTCAGGTGTGCCGCAGGGGAGTGTCTTAGAACCGTTGCTATTCACTATATATACAAATGACCTTGTGGATAACATCAGAAGTTCACTGAGGCTTTTTGCGGATGATGCTGTAGTACGAGGTGCATGCAAGTTCTAAGGCCTCCGATTTTTTTTCTCCGGACTGGAAAGAGATAGAAACATGCGCTTTGTTTTAAAATGAGGCTGCGTTTCATTGTCAATATGTCCCAGAAATGACAGCACCGTATGGCAGATGGAATTTTACCACCAGCGGCGAGAATGAGAACTGTTTTAAATACTTAAAATGGCGACGTTTTCCTTGCTTGAACAGCGTGCAATCATTCGTTTTCTGAATTTGCGTGGTGTGAAACCAATTGAAATTCATTGACAGTTGAAGGAGACATGTGGTGATGGAGTTATGGATGTGTCGAAAGTGCGTTCGTGGGTGCGACAGTTTAATGAAGGCAGAAAATCGTGTGACAACAAATCGAAACAACCTCGGGCTCGCACAAGCCGATCTGACGACATGATCGAGAAACTGGAGAGAATTGTTTTGGGGGATCGCCGAATGACTGTTGAACAGATCGCCTCCAGAGTTGGCATTTCTGTGGGTTCTGTGCACACTATCCTGTATGATGACCTGAAAATGCGAAAAGTGTCATCCAGGTGGGTGCCACGAATGCTGACGGACGACCACATGGCTGCCCTGTGGCATGTTGCCAAGCAATGTTGACGCGCAACGACAGCATGAATGGGACTTTCTTTTTGTCGGTTGTGACAATGGATGAGACATGGATGCCATTTTTCAATCCAGAAACAAAGCGCCAGTCAGCTCAATGGAAGCACACAGATTCACCGCCACCAAAAAAATTTCGGGTAACCGCCATTGCTGAAAAAATGATGGGGTCCATGTTCTGGGACAGTGAGGGCGTAATCCTTACCCATTGCGTTCCAAAGGGCACTACAGTAACAGGTGCATCCTACGAAAATGTTTTGAAGAACAAATTCCTTCCTGCACTGCAACAAAAACGTCCAGGAAGGGCTGCGCATGTGCTGTTTCACCAAGACAACGCACCCGCACATCGAGCTAATGTTACACAACAGTGTCTTCGTGATAACATCTTTGAAGTGATTTCTCATGCTCCCTACTCACCTGACCTGGCTCCTAGTGACTTTTGGCTTTTTCCAACAATGAAAGACACTCTCCGTGGCCGCACGTTCACCAGCCGTGCTTGTGCGGTAGCGTTCTCGCTTCCCACGCCCGGGTTCGATTCCCAGCGGGGTCAGGGATTTTCTCTGCCTCGTGATGACTGGGTGTTGTGTGCTGTCCTTAGGTTAGTTAGGTTTAAGTAGTTCTAAGTTCTAGGGGACTGATGACCATAGATGTTAAGTCCCATAGTGCTCAGAGCCATTTGAACCATTTGAACCAGCCGTGCTGCTATTGCCTCAGCGATTTTCCAGTGGTCAAAACAGACTCCTAAAGAAGCCTTCGCCGCTGCCATGGATTCATGGCGTCAGCGTTGTGAAAAATGTGTACATCTGCAGGGCGATTAGGTCGAGAAGTAACGCCAGTTTCATCGATTTCTGGTGAGTAGTTAATTAGAAAAAAAATCGGAGGCCGTAGAACTTGAATGCACCTCGTATATCGAGAGGTTGTAACAATGGAAAATTGTACTGAAATGCAGGAGGATCTGCAACGAATTGATGCACGGCGCAGCGAACGGCAAATTGAATATCAATGTAGACAAGTGTTATG
Organism: Schistocerca cancellata; assembly: GCF_023864275.1. Lineage (NCBI taxonomy): Eukaryota > Metazoa > Arthropoda > Insecta > Orthoptera > Acrididae > Schistocerca > Schistocerca cancellata. The sequence continues at coordinate 325,836,500 of NC_064634.1, read as the reverse complement.
TACTGCGAATACATAGAAAGAAAGATTCTTTATCATTTAGCTACAATATAGCAGGTCAGCAACTGGAAGCAGCTAATTCCATAAATTATCTGGGAGTAGGCTTTAGGAGTGATTTAAAATGGAATGTCCATATAAAATTAATCGTCGGTAAAGCAGGTGCCAGACTGAGATTCATTGGAAGAATCCTAAGGAAATGCAGTCCGAAAACAAAGGAAGTAGGTTACAGTACACTTGTTCGCCCACTGCTTGAATACTGCTCACCGGTGTGGGATCTGTACCAGATAGGGTTGATAGAAGAGATAGATGAGATTCAACGGAGAGCAGCGCGCTTCGTTACAGGATCATTTAGTAATCGCGAAAGCGTTACGGAGATGACAGATAAACTCCAGTGGAAGACTCTGCAAGAGAGACGCTCAGTAGTTCGGTATGGGCTTTTGTTGAAGTTCACCGAGGAGTCACGCAGTATATTGCTCCCTCCTACATATATCTCATGAAGAGACCATGAGGAAAAAATCAGAGAGATGAGAGCACTCACAGAGGTATACCGACAATCTTTCTTTCCACGAACAATACGAGACTGGAATAGGACGGAGAACCGATAGAGGTACTCAAGGTACCTTCCGCCACACACCGTCAGGTGGCTTGCGGAGTACGGATGTAGATGTAGATAGCTTATAAAAGTTAATCCCTTTTGTGCGGGTGTTCCCCTGCTGTTCCTTGGTGAGCAGACTTGTTGTCTTTCTAGTTACATTATGCTGTCAATAACTGATCATTTTCCATGTTATCTGATAGAATAACAGACATACAAGTGTGGGCACGAAGTGTGTGAATTCTTACATTCTATATGAACATCAATGATGATAGCACATTAGAATTTATTCGCACTTAGCACCATAAATAATACTGACTATTCTCTGAACACACAGTATTATGAGATTTGTAACTGGATACACAGATAGGTGTACAATTATTGTACCTGAGCACAGAAAGTACTTTCTGGAAGCTTTCAGAAAGGTGTGTTACCAAATTCAGTCTGCTCATTAAGGATGTTATCAGGGGGAAGTGTTTTTGTGTATGTATTTCTATTTCCTCTAATATATTCATAGTGGCTCCTTTTTCTGCTGAATGTAGTATTTTCATATTCTTTCAGTGTTCTTCACTGAATGGTTTTCTTCTCCAATGTAGGCTGATTTACTGCAGGGGGCCTTGGAAAGATTTAGTTGTGGATCACTTTTTGCTGTAATTTATTGATGGTAGAGAAGCTAATATTCGTCTTCTTAAAGAAATTTGCAATTTGGTATGATACACTGCTGTGCTGTGGAGTTGTGGCTTTTGTTTTTATTTTGTTGTGGAGTTTTTCTATTATTATAGGTTCATAACCATTATTGTGGGCAACTGTTTTAATTATACCGATTTCATTTTGCCGATCTGTGTGATTCATAGGTACTTTTTGCATTCGGTGTTCCATGGCTCTGAATTATGACATTTTGTGTTGGCTGGGATGACATGAGGAGTTGTCAATGCTGACATCTGTGGTGGTGAGTTTCTTGTAGGTACTAAATTGGTGTTTATAGTTAAATGTTACAGATTTTAAGATTAAGAAAATTTATGCTCTTATTTTTTTCATGCTGAACTATGAATTTAATATTTTTATGCTTTTCGCAGAGGTCTGTTGCCAATGTATCCATTTCACTGTTTGCACCATCAAAGATAAAGATCGTATCATCAACAAACCTTTTGGTTGTGATTTGTTGAGAAATATTTTTGTTCTATGTGGTTGATGTAAATTTCTCCTAATATCCCAGCTAAGCTACTTCCCATTGCCAAACCATTATATTGTTGGTAAAGCTGTGTATTTGTTTCTGTATACTATTAATCAAAACATGCGGTGAACATAAAAAATTTGTTTTGTGGCTGAAGGAAAATTGTTTAAAATGCAGTGCATCATTTGTGACTGTGGAAAAACAAACTTCCTTGAGAATGTATTTAAGTGCAAGAAAACTGTTAATACAAATGTGCCAGATGGACATTTCACTTAAGTTGCATTCCAACACAAATATGTAGCACAGCCATTTTGGTTACACATTTGTAAATTATTGTTTATCCTAGGGCACTTAACAGGAAACCAATTTATAATACAAACTGACGAAAGAATGAAAAAACTGTGTGATAATGAATGGTGAAAAATTCGAAACTTTTAACAGTACTTTTTGAACAATGAAACCAATTCGTGGCTGGTTGCTGGACACCATCAACAATTTATTTTATATAATAGCCATGGTCTCCTACCATGTCTATATATGATAAAATTTCATTCTTCTCATTATATATGGACATAGGAAGTTAGCTTGCTAGATTTATCTTGTTTGTTTGTGAACCCATAGATCCTTTTTCCGTCAGAGCAGATTTTATCCTTTCTCCAAGGCATTTAAATGTCCCTACCTTCTGAATTTTTCCTCCAAATATTTTCCACATAAAAGATGTCTAGATGTTTGTCATATACTGTCTCCTCAACAGCAACCTGGAAACATGCTTTAGCCGCTGGTGGTTGGTTTTGTTCATTTAGTTGTGCCATTGTTTTCTGTTCTTCCTAATTTGATTCAGTATCTCTTCATTAGTTATCTGATCTACTCACCTAATCTTCAGCATTCTTCTGTAGCAACATATTTCAAAAGCTTCTACTCTCCTCCTTTCCTTACTGCTGACTGTGTATGTTCAAGTTACAGATGAATACCTTCAGAAAATACTTCCTTACATTTAAATTCATATTTGATGTTAACATATTTCTCCTCTTCAAAAATTCTTTTCTTGCTACAGTCAGTCAGCATGCTAAATCCTTTACCTCTGTCACTGCCACACACATGGTAATGGAAAGTTATAGTAGGATGCAATAAATCAGGAGCAAAGGTAACAACTCGTGCAACATGAGAGATTCTGAGATGTTGGAAGACATGTAACAAGACTGCAAACTTCACTAGCTTTCAAACGACTCCTTTTTCGTACAAAAATCAAACAATGGAAAATCCAGGATGGAATGTAACACCACCAGAGAAGGAAAGTTGCTACTCTCCATTTAGCTGATATGCTGAGTCGCGATAGGCACAACAAAAAGATTCACACAATTACAGCCATTAACCATGGTGTGGTTTCAACTCTCTGAGACTTCAGACGTGTGCGCAAGTTGCGTGTGTGTGTGTGTGTGTGTGTGTACTGCTGACAAAGGCCTTAATGGCCGAAAGCTATAATTGTGTGAATCTTTTTGTTGTGCCTACCGCGACTCAGCATCTCCGCTATATGGTGAGAAGCAACTTTCCTTTTTCCCCACATACACACATGAGCCTTCCCCGCGTTGTCATCACTTATTTTGTTGCCCAAGTAGTAAAACATCTCTACCACTTTTTGTGGCTCATTTTCTAATCTAACTCGTTCATCATTGACTGATTTATTTTGATAAATTCTATTACCCTGAATAACGCAGCAGATAATCAAGTAGTCAAGAGAACAATCTCTAGGTTCACAACAACAGACTTAGGCAAGGACAATAATACAAAATACACACCTATCTTCTGAGATAAGTTTTAGGGTCAGTATTGCCTCATATGTTCCCACATTTCTCTGGAAGCCAAAACTAATCTCCCTTAGTATCAGCTTCTACCAGCCTTTTGATTCTTCTACAAACAATGCTTGCTACTAATTTGCAACCATAACGTACTTCACCTGTCTGGCAAATCTTGAATATCAGGTGGAATTTTTTTGTAATGGATGGCTCTCCGAAAGACTTCAATAACTCTGAGGAAACATTGTCAACTCCATGGGCCTTTTTTCTTTTAATAAGGATATATTGTAACATTCTACTACCTTGTGTCACTGACAAACCCATGAGTGTATGTGATGAGCTTCCTGCTTTCAATAAAATTTATGTCACCCTCAAGACTGACTACACAATATTTAGGAAAACATGAGAAAAACTTTATCTGTGGATGATGTGCTGCTGAATTTTATGTTCGCCATTAGCCTACTGAACGAACTATATAAAGCATCAGGCCTTGGAATCTGAAGCAGGATGACTGTATGGCATACAACATTCTGACTGTCCTTTCTGTCAAAGTCTCCAATAAATATTCTGGCAAACTATCCATGTATAGTTTTTCAATAACTTTCAACATAAATTTTTTTCTCTTATTCTCTTTGTGAGTGCCAATGTCTCTTGTTGCTTAGATGGAAGATACTATTTTATTTATCTTAACACAATTTAATCTCTCACTCTCTCTCTGTTCTGTTATTTCTCCTTTTAACAGAAATAAGTGAACAGTTTAATGAGCAGTCAATGCTGAGGTAGTGACATATGCAAATGAACAGTGGCAATATTTGCCTGAAGTGATTTAGGAAAATTACTTGAGACAATGTGGGTTATCAGGTGAGGATATGAACCTTGTCTCCCGCCACCCCCTGCTACAAATGAGAGTCTTGTGTCTTAATCGTTGTCCCACCTCACATCATTCAGCATCTCCATCCAGTTTCAATTACATGAAAAGATCACTACAGATTTTTGCAATAAATACTAATTTTACAATTTTTTAAAACATATACTCCCAATAGATCTTCAGCAACTGCAAATGATATTGTAACACGAGTTTTTCCACATCTCCTTAGTGAATCTTCTAAAATTCTTTCCACTAGAGATGTGTTCCTTCAGCATGTTATTTATATGAGAAGACAGTAATGAATGATCAGCTGCCACCCAGGTGGCATTTCTAACTAGTCAAACATAATCAACATAGTGCACACACTGCAAAAACAAGAGACAGAAAAAATAAAAAAAAACCACCACCACAACTAGACACTGTGCAAAAGCTAAAATCAGCATCATGCACCTAATCCGGCATGGCTGGCCTGGCTCACAACATTTCAGCATCTCAGTGGAATTACGAAGAATGGAGGAGGCTAGTAAAATTTTATTTTACGGTCAGCCTCAGAAACTACCAATAACACGGAATTTGGTAAACAAGGGTCCACATTATACAAAATGCATTTTCCCCCCGTCACATTATATTTTATTGAACTAAATTATCATCAGTGTTCCATATACTACAAGTATTTTATGATTAAATTTTGCTGGCGATTCAGAAACAATGGTTCTTCAAGCTACTTCAGTACAATTCATTTAGTTACAGCATTTCCTGGTGTATTTTGGTTGTCACATGTACATAAACAAAATGTTCACATTTAAGTCGAGAAACACAAGGCACTGAAGAGCACTAAATGGTGTGTGTGTGTGTGTGTGTGTGTGTGTGTGTGTGTGTGTGTGCGCGCGCGCACATATGTGCGTGACAAAGGTCATACAGACCGAAATCTAATTTGTGACAGTCTTAATGTTGGGCCTATCTCAGTATCTCTGCTATATGGCGAGTCGCAACTTTCCTTTTAATAATATTGTTACATTCCATCCTGGATTTTCCATTGTTTGAAAGTGCATATGAAGATGGAAATACTCTCAGGTACAGGCGGCATCACCATTAATAAAGTATTCGATACATATTGTTTTACTAGAATTAACAGTACCTCAACTCATGATGATAAATGCTCTTGTTGCCTATAAAAATTAAGGTTTTATAGGTCGGAACATGCTTATGTAAAAAATCTTACATCTTTTAATACGCATCATTTCTTTCCCCATGTATATCCTCCCAGTGTCACCTGCACTCACAACTCTACAGAAATACTGGATGTGTTTCGTATTTTCACACCATAATACACATCTCAAAAAGAATATTTCATAATAATAAGTTATCTGGCATATTTTTGTAGCTTGTGGAGAGCAACAACATTATCACTTACAATACAGCTACAAACTGGTTTACCACAGAAGTAAGAATGATTTGTTCTATTAAATTGTGTATTCTTCAATCAATCTAGGCAGCACATAACTTGGTATCATTTTGCTCAGGTGACAAACCAAAAGAGGCAGCTAATGTAAGTATATAGCCACAAACAAAAATGAAAGTAATGATCAAGTTAGCGTATGTTTATTAATTAATAAATATACACGAAACAAATGCAGTAATGTAAAAAATTACTGCTGTCGAGTAAGTCATTATATATTGTAGGAACATACCGTTGCTGGCATTTCTCTACCCTGCAGTCCAACAGTCTGTTCCACTTGAGATACAAATTCCTGGTGGCGATCCTCGGGCAGAAGGGAAACAAACCTCTTTAAGTCAGACACACAACAAGGTTTATCGCTGAAATTCCTGAAGTACGCCATCATCAAGTCCACAATGTCACCTATTCAAAAATTCCAAACTGAGTGATGCTAACAGCGTCAAACACAAGGATACACAATATTCAATACTTTTATTAAAGTTTAAAATAAGTAAGATGAAAATGGAACATACAAAGTTCGATTAACTTTCCTCTATTAACAATGTAATGCTCCTACGAAACTATGTTTCTTTTTTTTAATTATAGCAATAACATATTTTAAGTTTTGATCTTCACATCAGTCACCATATACAGTATTCTAAATTGTGAAACTTCTATTTCAGCGCCACCTCTGCTTAGTCAAATGTCTTTTTTTACAAATGATCATACAGACTAGATTCTGTATTTGTACTACCAGCAGGAAAGGTGCATAAGAGAATGTGATAAGCTACAAACTTTGAACAAATAAAATAAGCAAGAAATGTAACAGATAAATAAATAAAAGGGAGAAAGAGATGTGGGATACATATACTGGAATTATCTCTTGCGCCTTGTCCCGCGGTTACGCAGGGTTGGCCATGGTTAATTGGATTTGGCATGTTAATTTTAAAGGGTGGCCGGATGCCCTTCCTGCCGCCACCCTGTACCCCCTATGATGGAATTAGTGTGAATGTTTTCAGATGTCTGCGAGCTGTGTAACTGAGGCGGAACATAGGGACCAGCCCGGTATTCACCTAGCGGGATGTGGAAAACTGCCTAAAAACCACATCTAGGATGGGCGGCACACTGACCCTCGTCGTCAATTCGTCAGGCGGATTTGATCCGGGGCTGGCGCGCCTACCCGAGTCCAGGAAGCAGCACGTTAGCGCTCTTGGCTACCCTGGTGGGTGTGGGATACATATACAGGAATGGCTGCTGTTAAATCGTGCTCATAACTAATTATGTTGTAATAAATGTATTGAATGTAATTACATGCAGAAGTTGTTGGATTTTTCTTTTTATTTATTGATTTATTTATTTATTTATTTTTTTTTACTCTCAGTGCAATACGAGACACAATCATTGTGGATGAAACATTAATACAGTTGATAATAAACACATATAAAAACAGTTCATAGGCTGTTATTTTAAAAAAGATATAAACTATTTTACATGCAACCTGTAAATGATTGCATATACAGTAATCCTCACTAATTTGAAATCTATGACAGTTCAGATTGGTCTTTTGTCATGAACTAAAATATGGCCTCACTGTACCAGAAATAATTTCTGCCAACTGTAAAATGTTGCATGCATCACCTCTCATCTAGTTCACTCACATGTGGCCAATAACAAGTAATGTGTCTATCATCGTCAGTCACAAGCACACAACAAAATCAAAGCCTACTCGGTTGCTCAAGCTCACACAATGACTTACGTAAAATCCCATGTTTGTAATTGCTTAAAAGTGTATTGTAATGTCATTCAGTACAATACAGGCACCAATATACGTGTTAGGAGTATACACAAATACTTAAGTTTAGAAGATAAAATGAGATTTCTTGATAAAATCCAAGCTGGGTTTTTGTACAGAGTGTAATGAGAAGAGTTTGGATTTGCTAAGCCAACTTTTGATAGTATAAGAAAAATCTCAATAAAATTTTGTACAAGGCCTTAAAGCAACATGAAATACCTGGAAAATGAAAACTGACAACTGCATTAAAACTGACCACCGTCATTGGTACTCTGTACAGTTCGTACAAACTAAACTCTATTGAAGTTCCTGGAAGTGGAATCGAGCTGCACCCTATAGCAGAAAGAGGAGGAGGTAAACTTGAGCAACAGGTTTCCAGCTCAGTACTAGATATCTATTCAGATTGCATAATCAGTATAATATCTTCAAGAGAATAGCGTGTGGGAAAGGTTTTAAGTGTATTTGTTATTGTATATTGTAAATCAAAACATGTGGTGCACATCGTAAATTCGTTTTGTGACCAAACGAAAGTGGTTTCAATGCAGTGCAACATTTTTGACTGTTAATATACAAACATCCTTGAGAATGTATTTCATGGCATGAAAACTGCTAACACAAATGCGCAAGATGGACATTTCACATAAGTTGCATTCCAACACAAATATGTAATGCAACCATTTAGGTTACACATTTGTAATTTGTTGGTTGGTTGATTGGTTTGTGGGGGTTGAAGGGACCAGACTACTTGTAATTTGTAAATTGTTGTTTATCCTAGGAAAGCATACAGGAAACCAATGTATAATCTGTATTGATGAAAGCACAAAAAAAAAAGTAAAAAAAATTGAAACAGGTAACGGGACTTTTTGAATAAGGTCACCTAAAACCAATCTATGCTGGTTGCTGTACACCCTCAATAGTTTACGAGTAAGTTCTTTCTTTAGGCTATTATCATCAAATATTGTTGATGACAATACTGCCATGGTGCCAGGTAGTTGTACCTCTTTAGCTGCAGTGAAGCATATCAGATCCAGGTGACTTCAGCAAAGAACTGGAGAAGTATGTACCATTTTACAGTGAAAGTAGAATACAAATTTCCAGTACAGTGCAGGCATTAATTTTTGAACACATCAGTAGTATGAATATCAAAATGTACTAGGCCTTTGTTAAATTTTCTTGTTCATTATTCTGATATTTTACATTGGTTGCTTTTAAATTACACTGTACAACATTTAACACAATATTGCAATACTTCCAGTTTTCTTTTCATCACTATACACGTTGCATATTATATTTCTCATTATACCTTCAGATAACCAATTTAGAAAACATTTCTGTAAATCGGTCTTTCAATAATTTGGAGTGAAACTCTCTTGAGTTAGTGAGGTTTCACTGTATGTAGCTGCATTTGGGATTTCATACAGGACTGTTTTAATGTATGATTCCTAACATCTGGATGTGAAACCGAAATAACAAGATATTGAAGCTTTCGGATTGCAGGCAGTATTGGAATAAAGAGGAATTCCATTGTTTGGGCTTAGAACACCTTCAGCTGGAACAGCATTTCTCATACAGATTACAATTTAGTACTGTCTATTAAGATTACCAGCTATTAAGTTGATCATCTGCACTTAATTTGAAGTATGGTTGTCAATTGGCTTTTCTTAATCTAAAAATAAACCTTTTTATTGATGGAAAACAATTACATACAGCATGTGGCAACTAAAGTCCTAACACTCCTCAGTATCAAGCAACCATTTCACATAGTGGCGTGGTTTTCAGCTAATAGTCGTACACTCACAGGAGAATATTTTGCAGTACAGTTAATACTTTAACATTTACTTTATCAAAATACAGAAGTAATAATAGCTCTTTTCATTGGATCAACATGCATTTCATAACAGCATTTGACAGCTTGTGGAAAAATCAGCATAGTGATACTACAGGTCAGTGTTTGCAATGGAGCTTTTCATGAAAAAGAGGCTGAAAATTAGCTTAGTGTGATGCCAAAGACAGCATATCAACTCTGTTCCCTTATATGTACAGTGTAATGAGATGTCAGACTTTGGTTTTGCATGTAACATTTCAGGGTTTTAAACAAAAGCTCTACATGTAAACATTTAGAGGTAATACATGTCACAGCACTCACCTTTTCACTGGGGAATGAATGCTGTAAGTGAATTATTCAATAGGAAAAAAGAATACTAGCTGCTATTTCACCTTATTAGATAAAAAGTTTTGAGTGATAAATGTATTGAAAGATCATCTGCCTTCTGCATACAATCATTTGCAAAATACTTCGTTTAGTAACCCCACTGGGCATACACGGGATGATACACACATATTGATATGCGTAATGTCTCACACATCCAGCACAGATGCCTACGGCAGGAATGCACGCACTATTGCAAGCCAGTCATGTGAGCTTCCATAGTGGGCAAATACGAGACTGCTCAGCGGCGGCCTCTTCGAGTTTGCAGTATTCTGACTCACCTCTATCTCTATGGAACCTGCAACACTGACTTTTTACTGAGTATAGTGCAACAAATCATGAGCTTGTGGTTTCCACCACTGCTTAGCTATATGGAACTTCGAGTACGAAATTTGAGTTATGCGATTAACTCACACTTGGACCTTACTCTACTACTATGGATCTCAAAATTTCTGTTTTTGGCTCAGATGACTTTTTCTGCAAGAACTATTACTGTTTGATTCCAGGACTAACTGACTATTTAGAATATTGTTACAGATTTTATTTTATGCTCATTAAAAGTTATGTCCCAAAATGTGGGTTACAGCATTGCTGGTGATGCGGTTGCAGTTGTGGTTCACCAAGCATTACCACAGACACCAGTTTACTTGAGCTTTGGCAGCAACAGTATTTAGACTTGATCAAACACTTAACTAATTCAAAACACTCAACTAGTTCACAGGAACAATGGCAACAACAGCTAACCTGGCAACGACAACTGCATCAAGAATTACTCAAATATTAAACTAGTGCTAAGGAGGAGGAGGAGAAGCTGCAACAGACACTGCCAATCATTTCAGCCTTTAGGGAGGTTCATAAATAGTAGGAAGTATTGTATTTACCTGATTACAACATGAGGTTTTTCCCCAAATTTGTCAGTCGAAAAATACGGGGTCGTCTTATATTCGCAGGTTAAGTTATTGCTGCTCAGGTGAATGTTTTTACATTGTGTAATAGATTAATATAGGGCTCGTCTTACATTTGCGGATGAAGCTTTGGCTAATTAAGTTTCGTACAAATTTATTCTGAAAATTCCAAAGGGTAAGACATATCAAACAATACTTGCGTTTGAATAGGCTCAAGATTTCTGGATAAGTCAAAGTGCTCAAAACAGTATCAACCTTGCTCGAACAATCATGTGACATTTCTCTCGTGGTGCCAGTACCAGGCATGTGCAAGAAACTATGAACTAGCCATTACAACAATCTAATGCTCTGCTTAAAAATCAACAATTCTGTGAAACACAGGAGGAAATAACATTAAATTCTATCAACTTACACACTTTTGTTGTATCTGAACTGGCTTGCAACAAGAGTTCTCATATATGTATGGATATCATACACATACATTTAAGCCACATTTTAAGTAAAGCCAACCTTCAAAGGCGAAAATCTTGTTCTTCAGAAACCATTATTTGATTCTGAACTCAAGTCACTATTTTATTTGGTTATGCGAAACTAATGATTTACCAAGTGGGTTGCAAACGATAAATTTGGTCACTGTACACGTATTAGAATATTGGAGAAAATTGTTACCAATTTTTAATCAGGTTTAGAACAAGACGATGACATTCAGATGAAACAAGAAGGAAAATTAATCCAGAATGAAATATATAATATTGCACTATTTGTAATTGTCGAGAAGAATAAATAACAGCAGAAAGACCCATTTGGATTTAGTGCAAACAGAAGTCACTAGATCGCTGGACGAGTGAAACTTTGGTATTTGGACTGAATAGATAATGCGATCTTTTATTTATGTATTAGTTGCTGTTGTTACATATGACCTGCACTCTAGAGGATAATGTTGTCCATGTTTGACTGTTGCTGAAGCACAGCACTTCAGGATGTTGGAACAGTGACCCAGCTTTGGCTGAGAATTACGATGAGTGTGGTGAGGGGAGAGTTGAGCAGGGAAAAATTTTGTCATGCAGCCAACCACAGGAATGTATACTTTGTACTTTTTTAAACATCTACCATCTTTAAACTGCAGTTTTCCTGAGTCCATTTGTATTCAGAATCAAACTGATTTTAAAACTGGTCTAATAATCAACGATAGCATACGTCTGTTTTCAATAATAGCATACATTTCCCCTCATGAACCATGGACCTTGCCATTGGTGAGGAGGCTTGCGTGCCTCAGTGGTACAGATAGCCATACCGAACATGCAACCACAATTGTAGGGGGGGATCTGTTATGTACAGTTCCTTTTCAGTAGTTTCAGGGGCAACAGTCTTGATGATTGACTGATCTGGCCTTGTAACATCAACCAAAATGGCCTCGCTGTGCTGGTACTGTGAATGGCTGAAAGCTGGGGGAAACTACAGCTGTAATATTCCCTCTACTGTACAGTTAAAATTATGATGGATCCTCTTGGGTAAAATATTCCGCATGTGAAATAGTCCCCCATTCATATCTCCAGGTGGGGACTATTCCAGATGACGTCGTGATCAGGAGGAACAAAACTGGCATTCTAAGAATCGGAGTGTGGAATGTCAGACACCTTAATGGGTTGTTGTTGTTGTTGTGGTCTTCAGTCCTGAGACTGGTTTGATGCAGCTCTCCATGTTACTCCATTCTGTGCAAGCTGCTTCATCTCCCAGTACCTACTGCAACTTACATCCTTCTGAATCTGCTTAGTGTATTCATCTCTTGGTCTCCCTCTATGATTTTTACCCCCCACGCTGCCCTCCAATACTAAATTAGTGATCCCTCGATGTCTCAGAACATGTCCTAACAACCGATCCCTTCTTCTAGTCAAGCTCCTCTTCTCCCCAATTCTATTCAATACCTCCTTATTAGTTATGTGATCTACCCATCTAATCTTCAGCATTCTTCTCTGGCACCACATTTTGAAAGCTTCTATTCTCTTCTTGTCTAAACTATTTATTGTCCACATTTCACTTCCATAGATGGCTACACTCCATACAAATACTTTCAGAAACGACTTCCTGACGCTTAAATCTATACTCGATGTTAACAAATTTCTCTTCTTCAGAAATGCTTTCCTTGCCATTGACATTCTTCATTTTGTATCCCCTCTACTTCGACCATCATCAGTTATTTTGCTCCCCAAATAGCAAAACTCCTTTACTACATTAACTGTCTCATTTCCTAATCTAATTCCCTCAGCATCACCCGACTTAATTCGACTACATTCCATTATCCTCGTTTTGCTTTTGTTGACGTTCATCTTATATCCTTCTTTCAAGACACTGTCCATTCCGTTCAACTGTTCTTCCAAGACCTTTGCTGTCTCTGGCGGAATTACAATGTCATCAGCGAACCTCAGAGTTTTTATTTCTTCTCCATGAATTTTAATACCTACTCCGAACTTTTCTTTTGTTTCCTTTATTGCTTGCTCAATATACAGATTGAATAACATCGGGGAAAGGCTACAACCCTGTCTCACTCCCTTCCCAACTACTGCTTCCCTTTCATGTCCCTCGACTCTTATAACTGCCATCTGGTTTCTGTACAAATTGTAAATAGCCTTTCGCTCCCTGTATTTTGCCCCTGCCACCTTCAGAATTTGAAAGAGAGTATTCCAATCAACATCGTCAAAAGCTTTCTCTAAGTCTACAAATGTTAGAAACGTAGGTTTGCCTTTCCTTAATCTTTCTTCTAAGATAAGTCGTAGGGTCAGTATTGCCCCACGTGTTCCAATATTTCTACAGAATCCAAACTGATCTTCCCCGAGGTCGGCTTCTATAAATTTTTCCATTCGTCTGTAAAGAATTTGCGATAGTATTTTGCAGCTGTGACTTATTAAACTGATAGCTCAGTAATTTTCACATCTGTCAACACCTGCTTTCTTTGGGATTGGAATTATTATATTCTTCTTGAAGTCTGAGGGTATTTCACCTGTCTCATACATCTTGCTCACCAGATGGTAGAGTTTTGTCAGGACTGGCTCTCCCAAGGCTGTCAGTAGTTCTAATGGAATGTTGTCTACTCCGGGGGCCTTGTTTCGACTCAGGTCTTTCAGTGCTCTGTCAAACACTTCACGCAGTATCATGTCTCCCATTTCATCTTCATCTACATCCTCTTCCATTTCCATAATATTGTCCTCAAGTACATCGCCCTTGTATAGACCCTCTATATACTCCTTCCACCTTTCTGCTTTCCCTTCTTTGCTTAGAACTGGGTTTCCATCAAAGCTCTTGATATTCATGCAAATGGTTCTCCTTTCTCCAAAGGTCTCTCTAATTTTCCTGTAGGCAGTATCTATCTTACCCCTAGTGAGATAAGCCTCTACATCCTTACATTTGTCCTCTAGCCATCCCTGCTTAGTCATTTTTGCACTTCCTGTCGATATCATTTTTGAGACATTTGTATTCCTTTTTGTCTGCTTCATTTACTGCATTTTTATATTTTCTCCTTTCATCAATTAAATTCAGTATCTCTTCTGTTACCCAAGGATTTCTACTAGCCCCCATCGTTTTACCTACTTGATCCTCTGCTGCCTTCAGTATTTCATTCCTCAAAGCTACCCATTCTTCTTCTACTGTATTTCTTTCCCCCATTCCTGTCAATTGTTCCCTTATGCTCTCCCTGAAACTCTGTACAACCTCTGGTTCTTTCAGTTTATCCAGGTCCCATCTCCTTAAATTCCCACCTTTTTGCAGTTTCTTCAGTTTTAATCTACAGTTCATAACCAATAGATTGTGGTCACAGTCCACATCTGCCCCTGAAAATGTCTTACAATTTAAGATCTGGTTCCTAAATCTCTGTCTTACCATTATATAATCTATCTGATACCTTTTAGTATCGCCAGGGTTCTTCCATGTATACAACCTTCTTTCATGATTCTTGAACCAAGTGTTAGCTATGATTAAGTTATGCTCTGTGCAAAATTCTACCAGACGGCTTCCTCTTTCATTTCTTAGCCCCAATCCATATTCACCTACTATGTTTCCTTCTCTCCCTTTCCCTACTTCAAATTCCAGTCACCCTTATCCCTTCACTACCTGAATAATTTCTTTTATCTCCTCATACATTTCATCAATTTTTTCGTCATCTGCAGAGCTAGTTGGCATATAAACTTGTACTACTGTAGTAGACATGGGCTTCGTGTCTATCTTGGCCACAATAATGCGATCACTATGCTGTTTGTAGTAGCTTACCCATACCCCCAATTTTTTTATTCATTATTAAACCTACTCCTGCATTGCCCCTATTTGATTTTGTATTTATAACCCTGTATTCACCTGACCAAAAGTCTTGTTCCTCCTGCCACCAAACTTCACTAATTCCCACTATATCTAACTTCAACCTGTCCATTTCCCTTTTTAAAGTTTCTAACCTACCTGCCCGATTAAGGGATCTGACATTCCACGCTCCGATCCGTAGAATGCCAGTATTCTTTCTCCTGATAACGACGTCCTCCTGAGTAGTCCCTGCCCGTAGATCTGAATGGGGGACTATTTTACCTTCAGAATATTTTACCCAAGAGGACGCCATCATCATTTAATCATACAGTAAAGCTGCATGCCCTTGGGAAAAATTACAGCTGTAGTTTCCCCTTGCTTTCAGCCGTTCGCAGCACCAGAACAGCAAGGCCAGTTTGGTTAGTGTTACAAGGCCAGATCAGTCGATCATCCAGACTGTTGCCCCTGCAACTACTGAAAAGGCTGCTGCCCCTCTCCAGGAACCACATGTTTGTCTGGCCTCTCAACAGATACCGCTCCGTTGTGGTTGCACCTACGGTACGGCTATCTGTATCGTTGAGGCATGCAAGCCTCCCCACCAACGGCAAGGTCCATGGTTCATGGGTTAGAAAACTTAAAAAGGGAAATGGATATGTTAAAATTAGATATAGTGGAAATCAGTGAAGTTTGGTGTCAGGAAGAACAGGACTTCTGATAAGGTGAATACAGAGATATAAACATAAAATCAAATATAATAATGAGGAAATAGGAAGGTGGATAAGCTACTATGAACAGCATAATGAAAGCATCAATGTAGCCAAGATAGCTGCGAAATCCACACCCACCACAGTAGTACAAGTTTATATGCCAACTAGCTTTGATGAAATGTATGATGAGATAAAAGAAATTATTCAGATAGTTAAGGGAGATGAAAATTTAACAGTCATGGGGGACTGGAATTTGATAGTAAGAAAAGGAAGAGAAGGAAAAGTAACGGATGAATATAGACTGGGGCAAAAGAATGAAAGAGGAAGCTGCCTGGTAGAATTTTGCACAAAGCATAACTTAATCATAGCTAACACTTAGTTTAAGAATCACGAAAGAAGGCTGTGTAAGTGCAACAGGCCTCGAGACACTGGAAGGTTTCAGATAGATTATATAATGGTAAGACAGATATAGAAATGAGGTTTTAAATTGTAAGACATTTCCATGGGCAGATGGGGACTGACCACAATTTATCGATCATGAACTGTGGATTAAAACTGAAAAAAACTGCAAAAAGGTGGAAATTTAAAGACATGGGACCAGATAAACTGAAAGAACCAGAGGTTTCAGAGGGAGTGTTAGGGAACGATTGACAAGAATAGGGGAAAGGAATACAGTAGAAGAAGAATGAGTAGCTCTGAGAGATGAAATAGTGAAGGCAGCAGGGAATCAGGTAAATAAAAACACAGGGGCTAGTAGAAATTCTTTGGTAATACATGAGATGTTGAATTTAATCGATGAAAGGACAAAATATAAAAATGCAATAAATGGAGCAGGAGAAAGGGAATAAAAATATCTTTTAAAAAATGAGATCGACAGGGATGCACAAAATGGCTAAGCAGGAATGGCTAGAGGAAAAATGTAAGAATGTAGAAGCATGTATCACTAGAGTAAGACAGATACTGCCAACAGGAAAATTAAAGAGACCTTTGGAGAAAACAGAACCACCTGTATGAATATCACGAGTTCAGTTGGAAAACCAGTCCTAACCAAAGAAGGGAAAGCAGAAAGGTGGAATGAGTATACAAAGGGAGATGTACTTGAGGGCAATATTTTGGAAATGGAAGAGGACGTAGAGGAAGATGAGAAAGGAGATATGATGCTGTGAGAATAATTTGACAGAGCACTGAAAGACCTATGTCAAAACAAGGCCCCAGGAGTAGACAACATTCCATTAGAGCTATTGATGTCCTTGGGAGAGCCAGCTATGACAACACTCTTCCCATCTGGTGAGCAAGATGTAGGAGACAGGTGTAAGACCCGCACACTTCAAGAAGAATGTAATAATCCCGATTCCAAAGAAAACAGGTGCTGACATGTGAAAATTACTAAACTGTCAGTTTAATAATTTATGGTTACAAAATACCAACACGAATGCTTTACAGAAGAATGGAAAAACTCGTAGAAGCTGACCTTGGAGAATATCACAGTTTGGATTGTGGAGATTGTAGGAACACACGAGGCAATACTGATCCTAAGATTTCTCATAGAAAATAGGTTAAGGGAAGCCAAACCTACGTTTACAGCATTTGTAGATTTAGAGAAAGCTTTTGGCAATGTTGACTGAAACACTATTTCAAATTCCCAAGATGGTAGGGGTAAAATACAGGGAGCAAAAGGCTATTTACAATTTGTACAAAAACCAGACGCAATTATAAGAGTCGAGCTGCACAAAAGGGAAACAGTGGTTGAGAAGGGAGCGAGGCAGGGCTGTAGCCTTTCCCTGATGTTATTAAGCCTGTTTACTGAGCAAGTAGTAAAGGAAACAAAAGAAAAACATGGAGTAGGAATTACTGTCCAGGGAGGAGATATAAAAAAATTTAAGGTTTGCCAATGGCACTGTAATTCTGTCAGAGACAATAAAGCACTTGGAACGGCAGCTGAATGGAATGGACAGTATCTCGAAAGGAGGATATATATATAATGAACATCAACAAAAGCACAATGAGGACAATGGAATGTAGTTGAATTAAATCAGGTCATGCTGAGGAATTATATTTGCAAATGAGACACTTAAAGTAGAAGATGAGCTGCAATTTGGGCAGCAAAATAACTGATGATGGTTGAAGTAAAGTGGATATAAAATGCAGACTGGTGATGGCAAGGAAATTATTTCTGAAAAAGAAAAATTTTTTAACATCCAGCATAGATTTAAGAGTTGAGGAGTCTTTTTATGAAAGTATTTGTAGGAGTATAACCATGTATGGAAGCGAAACATGGATGATAAACAGTTTAGACAAAAAGAGAATAGAAGCTTTTGAAATGTGGGACTACAGAAGAATGCTGAAGATTAGATGGCTGGATCACATTTCTAATGAGGAGGTAGTGAGTACAATTGGGGAGAAGAGAAATTTGTGGTATAACCTGACTAAAAGAAGGGATCTGTTGGTAGGACACATTCTGAGGCATCAAGGGATCACCAGTTTAGTAATGGAGGGAAGTGCGGGGAAGGGGGGGGGGGGTAAAAATTGTAGACAGTGGCCAAAAGATGAATACAGTAAGCAGATTCAGGGGGACGTAGACTGCAGTAGTTATTTGATGATGAGGAGGCTTGCACAGGATAGAGTAGCACGGAAAGCTACATCAAACCAGTCTTTGGACTGAAGACAACAACAACAACAACAACAACAACAACAACAAAAACAACAGCATACATTTCTGCAGGAGACGTAAGAGTCTGGATAGATACAAGAAGCATACTTATGCATTTTGTGCAGCAATGTTGTCGACACTCACTGTGAGGTATGATGGGAGCGACTGGGGGTGTGTCAGCCGGTGGTTCTACACAGCCAATTGGACAGCAGCGGGCAGATGATATTTTTTGGAAGCAAGAGACATTGTAACATTCTCATGTCAGGATGGAAGTGAAATACGCTGTGTGTTCAGAAAAAAAACTGTGTTCTCAGGTTCCACTGTAAGCAACACCTCAGAAAATGCAACATATCTGGAAGAAACAGCCAAATATTTGTGGCAATGGAGATATAAGTCTAACAACTATCCTGGACAATGATGATTAAAAATAGTGAAACTACAGGAGGAGGACAAGTAAGCAAAAAACGCATTGAAGATAAAAATTAATGTAAATCATCTATTTTAATTTCTTTTATTTCTTCTTGTATTATCAAACTGTAAACAGTCAATAATAGAATAGATGTAATGGAAACATTTTAGATAGAGCCCTAAGATGAATAAAAGTTTGTAATTTTGATTAGTCAGAGTATGTTAAAACATAAATTCTTCTCAAGGAGCCTCTTAAAAAAAGTGGGGACAATCTTATATTCAAGGTTGTCTTATACTAGAGTAAATAAAGTATGTCAAAAACGCCTCATTCTGCATTTTCAGGCAAGTCAGATTAAATGTCTGGATTGCCAATAATCCTTTTTCCACAGTTATGTTAATTGGTTCAAAAGTTTGCTTTGTTGTCTGATGTATCAGTGTTACAGCTGGCCGGCATATTTTCCTTACTGCCTCAACGTTTTTCCAAGAAAAATGCACATAGTAGCAGCTAAGTTAGGATACTTACAACACCCAACATCAGATGCTGTAGTTTAAGCATCCTCAGGGTGTATACGGGGACAAGAAAAAAAAATTCCCGGATTTCTCCCGGATATCCCGTTTAAAAAATATGCTTTTTCCCGGGCGAAAATACACTTTTTCTGTTCTAAGTGACAGTAGGTTTTCCGAAGATTTTCCCTCGGAACTGTAAAACTTATCAATCCTTTGAATGGTTAACGTTTTATACAATCGCATAGAACTTCCCGGAAAAAAAGAAAAGACGGGGCAAAGAAGTTTTGGAGAGACTTTTAATTAAAAAAAGAGGAGAGAAGTTTTGGAAAGACCTTTGATTTGCAGCAAAATATACATTGCATATTTTCGTATTACGAAAGTATAAATGCGAATTGCACCAAACACAGGGCATTAGTTTCCGGGGCGTTCAAACCGAGGTTGCGATGTTCTTTTGTAAGCGAGTCATATCTCAATCCACGAGATCTCGTCAGCCGATGGCAGCAGCTATTCAGAGCATATGACACGTGTTATAGTCAGCCAACAGCAAGATCACTGGTTACATAGCGCGAACACGCAAGAGGAAAAGTTAACGGTTTACATTAATGTACCGTATATCTACAAGAAAAGCTAAGCTTTCACATATAATGTTAGTCTCTAAGATTAACACGCTATAACAGAACCTAAGCTTTCACATGTAATATTGATCTTTTTTTGTGTGTGTTATACTTTAAGACACATCACACAAATGTGCCAGAAAAATTTAAAATTATGACATAAATGTCTCGGCTCCAAATTCTTGTAAGTGGCTGGTCCTCAAACTGTTCAGTTTCGAACGCTCTGTGATTTAGATATCCATCCCACTTTCTCACACGTAACACAATTCATCTTGCGTAAAAAGAAATTTACTTTGAAAGTAACGCTTTTCTAACTACCGTTCGTAATACTATCCGGAGACTGTTAGAAATAGGTTCGATTTACCAGTTGCCAGAGAGCGCCAGAAAACAGGCATTATTGTGCGTGTGCAACTGCAGTGGTGTAGGAAGCCCGTATGTTCGTATGTATAAAGCACTAAGAGAGCTTACATTACACCATAAAAGAAACAGGCAAACAGTGCATCAGAGGATACTCCAAAGAGCATCGGAATTTCGTAAACCATACTAAAATGCATAATTCGGCTTGAAGTGCAAATTGGCTTTTTCCAGATTCACAGTGAAGTAGGTCCCATCTGATATTAAGCTTTTCAGTGTGGTTTTTGGGATGTAAATTTTCTTGGAGTACCAGTACTCTAAGATCTCATTTTTGGTTCTTTATTACGGCATAATGCCATATATGGCAGAAGATGATAACGTGCACTTGAAATTGCACTTGAAATTCAGCAAACACTTGCAACTAGCCAATACTGTAGAATGAAACACTTCGTTTCAAATAAAATGATTGCTCGGCGGAAAGATTAATAAAGCCAAATTTCTTTAGCAAACTTGCAAAAATAACTTCACTGTTCTGCAAATACTTGACTGCTACTAACTTGGAAACAAAATAAAATCAGAAAACTGAAATTAATAATATATTTTTGCCCTCCGTAATTATGTGAATGTATTTTAATTCGCTTGATAGCTCCCGGCCACAGAAATCCATTTTGTTTTCATTTGACATGTGAGCTGTACACGAAGAGAAGCAGCGAAATCACTTAACGTTAACACGGCTAACGTGGAGGTTAACCCCCTCCCCACTACAACTCAGACAACTCTGTGCAAGCGTGAATCTGGCAGCTAGGGCGCGTGAGAAAAATTTTTCTCGTTTGCATCTGGCTGCTTGCTGCTACTACCGATACAGCTAACAGCCAAACTTCAAGTAGCGGGAGAAGGTACTGCTTAATACGCGAGTCAAATGCGCATGCCCAACAGACCGCTGGCAATTGGTCAAACGAACCTAATGTGAACAGTTGTGACGTCATGCTCATAGCAAGCAGTTTATTGTTACGAAGAACTACAGTCTGCGCCCTACGGCATTTGACATATTTTTACTATTTGCAGACGCTTGTGCGTGCACGGTTTTTTGTTGTTGTAAATTTCCTTTGCCACTAAAGTTTTATTTTTTTCCCTCTCGTTTATATTTTATTGTTGCAGTATCATTCTCCAGTAGCAGGATATAATAACATTCTTTGCTAGAGAATCTATTCTGCAGTCAAAATTACAAAAATTTAACTGAAAGCTAAAACAATGAAAAATTCCCGGAATTCCGAAAAATTCCCGGGTTTTTCCCGGTTGTCCTGGGTCGTATACACCCTGATCCTGTATTGTGGATTTGCAGGAGTCGAACTGAAAATGTAAATTCATATTTGAAAGTATCAATCACATGTGGAAAATGGTCTGCTTATGTCCAAATAAGGAGATCCATGTGCAGGCTTTAACCCTTTCCAATCCAATTTTTCTGTTCACTGCATTCTCTCTAACCCTTATTTATCATTGTCCAACATCAGAGATGTAGCGGCAAATCGTGTCAGACGTAGTTAGACAGTGGATCTGAAGAGGTTAAGACAGTCAGGCCCCTCCCTAGGTGGAGTACTGTGAACTGTGTCTGCATTTGATGCATCTCAATTGGTGCAACAGACCTTATTGGCAGATTCTGACATTTCACATGTGACCTAGAACTATTATGATACAGAGCAGTGACTTTTCATCATAAGCTCTGAAGTGGTAAACACATTCCATCCAGCAACGGCCACCCAGTCATGTTTTCACAGTCCTTGGCTAGTGCTGGGCATTGCTTGTGACAGTACACACTGTTTCCACAATTTTTTCTACTGTCTGATTTTGGTTTGTGGAAAGCAGATGACTTTCAGTCTTACAATGTCTTACAGCCAACAGTTAGTTCAAGATGTTTTTGCCCAGGCTGCTGTAAGTGCACCTTGGTGTGACCAGCTTCTTCTATGGGTCCTGCAATATATATCCTGGCTGGCTGGTCTCCCAAGCTCTCAAGGAGCAGATCCACTTTTTCTATTGGCAGCATTAACTTCAAGTTCAGCAAGGTGTGGTTCTCTGAAGACGAGGAATGGTGCCGAGTGGTGGTACCATTATCTCTGCAATGTTGTATGCTTCAGCCAACTTGGGAATTTCCAGTATGAAGCAACTGGCACACATGTCTACTGGCCTTGTATCGATGACAATGTTTCACAAGTGGTGTGACAGTGTGCCATTTGCCAGGCAAACCAAACAGACCCAGTCCACTCAGCCTCGCCATGATCAGTGCCAACAGAGCCTGGGACCAAGTTCGGGTATATTTCAGGGCTCCTTTCTTGGAATCCATATCATTAATTGCCATGGACTCCTTCCCCCTATTACCATGTGTCATCCACCTCCAGCAGAAAACAAAGGCAGCCATGATAGGAGATCTGGAGTGAATCTTTCCAATAAAAGATGCGTCCTCTACACTGGTGACTAACAAGAGTCCCCAAATCACAGAAGCCGATTTCAAAAGATTTTGCACCTACAGCCCAATTAATTAAATATCTTATCACAACTACTCCCTGTACAGCCTCAAATGGGCTGGCACAGAGGTCTGTAGAACTTAATGTTTCACGCCTTAGGGTCAGCAAAAATTGGCTTCAGAACTAAACTTCATCCTAGTTTTTTTAATGTTCACACCCGTCAATGGTCAAAGTTGGGTTGAAGTTCCTTCAAGGGCACTGTCGAAGGATACTTCTGGACTTTCCACCCCAAAACACGAAGCTGACAGACCCATCATTCCATGCAGATGCTTAATTAGGGATATGCACATTTGGGATGACTCTTGGACAGAACAGCAGGGCAGCCACGTATACTGGTAGCTACAACACATGGAATGCTGTTCCAGCACTGCAATCAACTCCAGTTGCAGCACCCTAGTCAGTGGCCTTCCTCATCAGGCAGTCCGCCATCGTCACCACCTCATAGTTCTGTCCACTCTGGAGTTACAGAGAATGGCTGCCTGGCCCTTCCTTTCCACAAACTGTGGGATATGCCCCGTCATCAACAGATCCTCAGAGTCATGCAGCGACTCCTCATCTCCCACATATCTTCAGTCACATGCCAGAAGCTCTTGCTCCACAGCATTGCCGGCAGCCCCAGATGTCTCCGAGACTCCTGACAAGATGTCATCCAACCCTGGGCTGTTTCTGCTGTGCTCTCCCTCGCACTGGCGTGGCAGGTACCAATTGTGTGTGTCAGTGGCTTGATGTGGGAGGAGTTTAATAAACCCACTGGATGTGCAAATAAATGGTATAGACATGTCAATAGGTGTAATAGCAGCAAAGGTGCCTATGACAGAAAAGCAGCTTCTGTCACAGGCTGGTCACATGAGCTTCCATAGTTGACAAATGTAAGACCATTCAGTGGCGGTCTCTTCCGAGTTTGGTATCCCACCTCGTCTCTACACGTGGACTCTGCAATACTATGAGTGTTTACTGTGGGGTCCTAGTAAACCCTCGATTCTTTAAAGAATCAGCTCCCATGAATAAAAGAGCTTGAAACATCTGATAACTTTACAAATGAGTTATTGTGTTAAATATTTGATTTTAAGCATGTAAGCGAGATAAAGTTTACAAAAGGTTTGAAATTATGCATAAAGTTTGTTGGAAGTTGTGAAGTCCTCTCCTTTTCAGATACTGGATGAATGTACTCTAGATATTTGTGCACCACCAGTTACACTGTCTCAAGACAAGCACACAATTTCTAATTGTAATACTTGTCTTATTGTGTTAAACTTTTTAACATAAGATTATGAGAATAAGATGCCATTTTAAATTTGGACAATAATTATGTAAAATATTGAAAATCAAATTTTTGTTGCCCCTGAAATCCATTAGATAGACAAGCAGCAACTGGTACCAGGTTCTGGGTTAGTCACTAAGTAAAACTGGTAGTGCTACCAATGATGAACTTGTGGTTTCCACTACTGGCTGCCTATAAGGAACTTTGATTGTGAAATAAATTATCTGGCTGAGTCATACTTGGGTCTTATTCTACTATTCTGGAATGATATCAGAACAATTTATTTGTGGCTTAGACAAATATTTCTCCAAGAATTATTACTGTTTGGTTCAAGGATTAACTGACAATTTATGCTGTTGTTACAGGAGTTATTTTATGTACAACAAATTATCTGACCTGAAGTGAGGGTTACAGCCTTTGCCTCAGTATTATTAGGGGTGTTATCACTTTGGTGACTAATGTTGTATATATATTGACAGATCACCAGCCACCCACCAAAAATAAAAATAATGCAATACTCATTATCCTTTATCATAGCACTATGTCGCCTACCTAATAGAGCCTCAGGATGATCACCTCGCTCTGCCATAAGTCGATACATTTCCAAACGTGCAAGGTAAGGGCCCCGTAACCGACGTGGTAGTTTTGTTTCGTTGTCTCGAACCAGACGTGCAAGGAAGTCCCGAACTGCTTCTGGCGTGGAATCTGCACCCGGTATCCCTTCACTGGGGTCTGCTTGGCCCGAATCAATTAGTTTCAATGCTGATGATAAGTACTCAGTAATGTATGACCACCTGTCCATGCTGCCAACACAAAAAGATACAATGAATTATAGTTGGCATGTGACAATATATAGGTTTAAAAACACAATATTAAATGGTGTTCAAAACATTTGTGTGTGTGTGAAGCAGATAGTTTAGAATGCTGCACAATGTCTTTCATTTGCTATTTTTGTACAGGTACAATGAAAATACTAAATTACAATAATTTCATTTAAAACAATTCTTATACTTCAACAGCTATTAGGACACACATAAGAAAATTTAGAGAACATATGCAAATATATCTACACATAATTTTGTATCTACATCTGAAACCCAGGTGTAAATCATACACTACGTAATAGCCAAACACCACTTTCGGATATGCAAAATTTGCAAAACTTAATGAATTTGGTTAATGGTTTAATACTGATTATAATTATGACTGTTCTATTCCTTTAATGGTAGATAATATATATGGAGACAGAATGGCAAAATTCCAAGTACTACAAACCAAAATACGTGAAAGTAGAAAATATTATTCCTAGCTTTTGGAACCTTTAAATTCCTCCCTCAGGAAGGAAACAGCACCTGATTGGGAATGTTGGAAAGGAGATGCAGGTCATTCAGATGGAAGGTAAAAAGAGAGTGAAGGTGCACAATCCCACTCAGATCTTAATGCCTGAATACCTGAATAGTACTTACACTCATTGTTGCACTCACAAGGGTGAGCCTATCCCAATGCCAATGCGACTGCAGGATCTTAAACCTATGGATATTTTTCTACAGGGCAACATAAAATATGTTGGTGTGTAAAAAACCATCAGAAACTGACGAGAAACTGCTTGGTACGGTTCTAGCTTCTTGTCTCAAGGAGCAACAAACAGAGACATCAAAGAATCTGACTAAATTGTGGGTGACACTGTAATGCACATGCTACTGGCCTGCAGTGGATCTGGGTGGAAACTGTTATTGATTCCCTTTTCTTTAACTTCCCAGGCCTGCCAACTGGTTAAGTACTACAGTTAAGGGCTATCCCCCTTCTACTGTCCTTGAATCACACTATGTTAGGTGCTGGTTTACGAAACAGATGCGATTCTTGATGACTACAATTGTATACTGATTACATAATGCCTAATTATTGTATTGTAACATTTCCACCAACTTAAAAATTTCAGATAGAAAACTGTAGATAACAATGCCATTTGCGGCTGATACAGTATGCACTAAAACTTACTCTTCCTTCAGCATTAGCTTGAAAAGGAGATTGGCCTGTCGCCAGCGCTTCAACTTCATGAGAAGAGTAGCTTTCTTGTACGGGACATGCACATATGATACCAGTTTTTCACCTAGTGGGCCAGTCACAACATCAAGTGCTTCACTGTATTTTCCCTGCAAACAAATGTCAAAGTTTTCAAATCTTTCGGATATGATCAATAACTGATACAATACACTGAACTTTATTAACCACACACAGGCACTTTATAGCTCAGAAAATTCTGCATAAGTTATACTTCTGTTCTTTCATCACTACAAATTCGCTAACAGTCTGAATATTCCATTCTGCAGGCAAGTGTGTGGTTTTTGAAGGATTAAAACTGTGTGCTGGACCAGGACTCAAAAACCAATACCTCACCTTTCTTGGGCAATGTTCTTACTAATCGAGCTACTCAGGGACGAATCTCAGTCGCCCCCACCACTTCGCTTCTGTCAGTACCCCTTATGGGCTCAAGTCCTGTTCTGGTACTCAGTTTTAATCTGCCAGACAGTTTCATAAATGACTTATGCCTGTTAAGACTATGACTTTGCACACAGTATTAAATGCTCTCCACAATGAAAATTCAAAATGTCACAACAAGGTTTTTTACTTTACCTCTCTGGAAAAAACAAAAACCACACACACGCATCAGAAATTTAAAGTATATAAGAAAGGACGATAAATAAGCTGTAGCTGTCAGTACGCTCTAATGCTCTGTATGAGAATCAACTAACCACAGTTAACAAGTAAGAGAGTTAAGCAATGAAAAAAGGTCATAGGATGAGTATATGCTGCTCCCATTAAGGAGTTAATGGACTATCATCTCAGTTTTTATATCTTTATAAATAAAATGAATCACAACTTTAATAAATGAATAATATTATGAAAATTTTAGGAGACTGGTCAGATCATTAAATAACATGACAAACTTTAGTATTAGTCTGGTCCTAAGGAAACTGACCTATATCGAAAGGTAATGGCAGTGCGTCTTCTGAGAAATATACCAACTGATACATACAGTACATACAAGATGCTTTTGGCTAGATGCAAGCCAATACTCAAAAAGTAAACTGATCTATAGAACAGAAAAAACACGTTTTATTTTGCTTCTTTATTTTTAGTGAAGGTTATGGTGACAGACTGATCTGTAGAGTACCCCATAGTCTAAGTAGAGTTGAAAGGTAAGAATTTGGTTGCAGTTTTGCCACGGCAATGATGTTACGGGAAGAATAATATTTCTTGTGACAGTGCAAATTTTACAGATTTTGCAGTTGCAAATTTGCTGCAGTTTCGTATCATCATATTAGTACTGTAATGATGACATTATCATATTTCACTTAACCCATTGTCATCAGCTATACTATATCTTTCTTTGCAGAGTACTGTACAGTAAATAAAATGATTTCAAGTAGCAGATATCACTTGTGATCTATAGTAGTAATTAACAGGTCTATAACCTGAAAATATTCAAAGACTTGTGCTTAAGTTCTACTCCTTAACTGATAATTAATTATACCTCATACAGCTCACCTGCATTTCCAGAATCATAAGATACAACTGGACTTCTTGTTCTGCCTCAATTTTATCTTCATTCACAAATTTTTCAACCATTCTCTCAGCTAATGGTAAAACAATGCTCTTTGATAGTTTGTCATCTGCCTTGTATGCCTAAAACAGAAAATAAATAAAATTTTGAAAGTACTTCCAGGTAGGCCTGTAATAGGGTGTGAAATTTACTACACACATTATATTAGCACACCAGTTCACATTGTGGGACTAAGATTTGAAATATATTATGTCACTGTAATGTTGTCATTTGTAAGGAGAAAAATAATTTGTAAGCGAGAGTAATATTACATTTTTAGATTACCTCTGAAACACTAAATTACCGAATGCTAAATATAGTGTCACTGAACTGCTAAGAACTAACAGTTCCAAAGAGCAATTACTTCAATGTGACAAAATATGTATACAAATCGCAATACCATATATCAACATTAAGAGTATCTTTACTATAAATTACAGGCAGTCTCTTTCCAAGTAAAAAACAAAAGCTCATGCCAACAAAATAAACAAGAATAACAACAATCCAATGATAGAATATACCACGGTGAATAAGCATCAAGGCAGCTTTGAAGCTGTGATACTCCATAGTGCATTATAACAGCTGGTGAAAACTTATCCAACAAAGACTTGAAGAGATACAAAGAAACATTATTAGGTAACAAATGTGAATACCAATTAAAGAATTCTGCTGCTTGTAATTTAATGTGTTATTTATAAAATGAGCATGTAAATTTGTATTTTGAAAGTAACTGATAGAATAATACTTTTAAAATACAATAATGTATACTTGTTAATAAGCGCCAAAGATCTCTGCACTTATTAACATCAACTTAAAAAAAATGTTTACTGATGTACTGTACAACATATCATCATACATATATAATTCATAACAAGTTTTTCTTCATATGGTTCAACTTCAACATTTCATATAACACTTCCACAAACAAAATGCAGTATGTATTTTCAAACTGATTAAAGAAAGACAGAAATGGTTTAAAATAACCGAATATTAACAAAATATAAACAGGGCTTAAGGCCATCATACCTGCATCACCACACTCATAACAGCCCAAAAGTAATATGGGTTCTTCGGCTTCAATTTGTAAAGCATCAGGGCAGTTTGATGTTGTCTTTTGTAATCGGCAACACGTACATATGCCATGAAGAGATGTGTAAGCAGCTCTTCGTTGGTAGGGTCTTTCTTTGTAGCTGCTTCGTAAATTTCGCATATTCTCTCCGCTGTAAGAGTTCGGAAATTGTTATAAAATACTTATTCACAGTCACAAAATTTCCTGTTGAAACACTGATAGCCAACAGAAACTAATCTAAAATGTGTCTATCAGAAAATAATTCAGTTAATTTCTAGCACTGGACTCTTACATTAAAAACACTGACACTGGAAAATAATAATACTTAGGCCTAGTTACTGTAAAGTGCAGTGTGACTGATAGCTGCAGTTTGTCACACCAGAAACACAGTAAGAAACAAATGCATACGCCTGTGGATTTCTCGGTAACATATTGTCATAGCCTGTAGAGTAGAGTCGTCGCATGGAACTTCTGCCCGAACTGCCTCCAGAAGCTCGATGCATTCTTCTTTTTTGCCCATACGCAGAAGGGCAAGTGCTTTCAGTACCTGCAATGATGAGTCTATTTAGCATCAACACAAAATTTAGTAGGCATTTTGCATTACTTCCATGTAACATAAGAAAAGTATGTAACTATTTCCTGGCTTCACCTTTGCACATTGAAAATTTGGCTGCTTCTTCAGAACTTTGTCTGCTTCCTGCAGTGCCTTCTTACTATTGCCAATGTCCAGCCAATCTGTAAATAACAATTGTGTATATGGCAACATTTCCTACCGCCAACTTCTATGTTAAGTTGTGAAAACATTAGACGCATATATCCTCTGATATTATAATACGACTAGAGACAAATATTTAAACTGCGTATATGATTAAGACTTCGTACTTTACTATTATTTAGAGGCAGCAGATTCATTATTTTCAGATATGAAAATTTATGTTTACATTCTGTGTCTAGTGATATCACACGATTATTTTCTACAGATGAACCACGATACAAAACTACCATTATCCACTAAAAAACTAGGTGATATTTATATCAATGCGTAACAATGCGACATTTATATATGCCTTCATACGTTACCATATATTGGACGAAGTCTTCGTTCACCAACACTACTATCCACATGGGTTTTAGCAGCCATATTTATTAACAAGTTACTACACAAACAACTTCGAACAACTGACGCTAGATAGCAGAAGTTTCGTAATCGGTTGGTTAGAGCGCTTATCTTAAATGTACAAACAACCCAGTCAAAATTTCAATTTGCTCTTTTACTAATCCAGTGCCACGCACTGTGCACTTTTCACGCTAAGTGTCATCTGAGTTATCGGATTACATCTGAAAAATGTTCCGAAATGTCTGGAGTATTTTGCTGACATTGAAAACTTCCACTGAACATCCGGTAACTCTGTACACATAAGGCGAGAAATATAACAACAATAAATTACAAAAAAACTTGTCTCACCGTATATCATAGCACCTTGATACGGGACTTAAAAAAAGAGGAAAGGGTTCTATGAATGGTAACAAACTCTATAATATTTGAAACACATTAAAATTCAACGAATCATAGACGGCGAAATAATTATATAAAAAGGAAAAGCTAGGACTGGACAAGAATGAGGCAGATATGGAACCTGGCTGACCTTTCCAAATGAACTATAATCCTTGAGGATCTCCTCATTGTGGATCTATGGAACAAAAAGTTTATCACCTTCGAGACATCTCTTTAAGGAGTTGGGTTTCCTGAGTACATTTCACAGTACATTAATTCCCTCATGTAGCTGATTGTAAATAATCACTACAGTTCAATAGGAACAGTTATGTACATAATTACAATTCCAGAATGAAAAATGACATTCATCACTCTATATTAAGGTTGTTATTAGCACAAAAAGGGGTGCATAATGCCGCAACTAAAAGTTTTGATTACTTACACAGTGATATGAAATGTCTGACAGACAACAAAGTAAAATTTGGAAACAAACTGAGAAAGTTTCTTATTCCGTAGAAGAATTTCTATTTTTGTGATGTATAAGAGGTATAAATATGAAAAAAGCAACTTAGAAATATGTATAGAAATAACAATATGCACAAATTAATTTGCGATATGACTGTAAAATCACTCGTTCCATGTCACTACGATCTACGGTGCAAAATGGTCCAAGGAACATAAAACTAACTAATTAACTTTCTACTTTATTTATATTATACTTTTGCAAACGTCGTTGTTGTTTTACAATATTTTGAGAATTTCCAGAATGAAATTTTCACTCTGCAGCGGAGTGTGCGTTGATATGGAACTTCCTGGCAGATTATAACTGTGTGCCGGACCGAGACTCGAACTCGGGGCTTTGCCTTTCGCGGGCAAGTGGTCTACCGTCCTTCCTTCCTTTTTTGTTGTTGTTGTTAAATTCTGTTCGTTATTGTTCGTTGTGTTGGGTCGGAGCGGACGTCACATGACATGCGTTGTGAGTTCGTTATTAATCACTTCACTGTTTCTCTACTACAGAAAGTAGCCAACTCTCTGGCCGAACACGCTGAGCTACTGTGCCGGCTGTCCCGTCTGAGCTAACCAAGCACGACTAACAGCGTCATTTCCGCCAGTACCTCGTTTTGTTTTATTTTGAGAGTTTCTTTCAAAATACGAACAAAACAGATAGTTGATATAAATTAACAAAACTACAATACAAGCGCACAAAAGAGAATACAAAGCCACAAAAGTAGGTATACGATTAAGGTAAGTCTAATTTCCAACAAAAACTGTAAGATCATATGTTTTCAACTGAAAATTCAGAAAGTATACAAATTTCTTTATCAGGAATTTCCTTTTGAAGATATTTCCATCATGCGCACATAAGTCTCTTGGCAATTTGTTAAACCATATGTGACCACTCATGTGTGGACTGTGGTCTGTTATTTTTAGATTAATTCTTTGCCTAAAAAATCCTTTTGATGATGTAAAGAAATAAAATTACCTTATATAAATACTAGGAATATACTGTAAGCTACTTACGTTGCACAAAAACCTCTCTACAAGAGTCATGATGACCTTAACCATGCGTTATTTTAATTGCCTTCTTCTGCTGCAATATTAATCTTTGACGTCTGTATCTGCAGCACTGCCCCATAATTCAATGCAACAGTTTAGTAATGTTCCATATTAAGCAGTTTTGATAGTAGTATTTTTGCTAGGTGACTGAGTACATGTAATCCACTACTAATCTTCCCGCGTACAAAGTTAACATGATTTGACCATCGCAAGTTTTTTCTAAGTATAGTCTCACGCCGATCATGCTGTACAAAACATCGATGTTTTAGGGATCCATTGCCTCAATCGATAAAAACGGAACCATCACACATTAAATGTATTCGCAGTTGCGAATATGGACAACCATCAGCTGTAGAATGGAGTCACGACAATGAAAATTTGTGCGGGAGCGGGATTCGAACCAGAATTTCCTGCTTATCGCGTGCGGTCGTGTGAAGATTTAGCTATTCTTGCACGACTCCTGCCTGGTCCCAAACTTCCATACGTTGTCAACCATGCACCAACAATCGGTACTCGTACATTCTTTATGTATATTCTCGTACAGGTGAGGCATTTTACTTGCAAGTTGCTTGCCCGGTGTCGGCAGATAAATACGATATTTCAGTGCATTGCAAAAAAAAAAAACTGAAGGGAGCTATGTGAGGCATAGTTGTTGAATTCGACCTTAAAAAAGTCGTAAAAAATCATCCAACGATAAACAAAATTATCATTTTTTCACAAAAATCTTTTTTTAAACGCCTGTAGGAACAAGCTACTCCGGCAACTTCTGAGTTGCCATTATTTTAACATTAAACACTAGTTTGCGCGACGAAACTAGA
Organism: Schistocerca cancellata; assembly: GCF_023864275.1. Taxonomy (NCBI): domain Eukaryota; kingdom Metazoa; phylum Arthropoda; class Insecta; order Orthoptera; family Acrididae; genus Schistocerca; species Schistocerca cancellata. Next base: position 325,803,885 of record NC_064634.1, on the reverse strand, counting down.
TTGCGAATACATTTAATGTATTTCTGGACATGGATGCATGTCGAAAAGAACTTGAGGTCGTAATTTAGAATAATGCAGGCACTGCAATGTCGTATCGTATCGGAACACCATTGTAGGACAGAATAACTTTGTTGTCCGTCTGTCTGTAGTCTATCAGTCGGACTTCTAAGACCCTTTTTCTCATGAACATTTCGCGATCTCAAGTTGAATTTTGCATCACATACAATACTGGCCATTAAAATTGCTACACCACGAAGATGACGTGCCGCGCGAGCCGAGCGGACTAAGGCGCTGCAGTCATGGACTGTGCGGCTGATTCCGGCGGAGGTTCGAGTCCTCCCTCGGGCATCGGGGTGTGTGTTTGTCCTTAGGATAATTTAGGCTCAGTTGTGTGTAAGTTTAGGGACTGATGACCTTAGGAGTTAAGTCCCATAAGATTTCACACACATTTGAACATTTTTGAAGATGACATACTACAGACGGGAAATTTAACCGACAGGAAGAAGATGCTGTGATATGCAAATGATTAGCTTTGCAGAGCATTCACACAAGGTTGGCGCCGGTGGTGACACCTACAACGCGCTGACATGAGGAAAGTTTCCAACCGATTTCTTATACACAAATAGCAGTTCACCGGCGTTGCCTGGTGAAACGTTGTTGTGATGCCTCGTGTAAGGAGGAGAAATGCGTACCATCACGTTTCCGACTTTGATAAAGGTCGGATTGTAGCCTATCGTGATTGCGGTTTATCGTATCGTGACATTGCTGCTCGCGTTGGCCTAGATCCAATGACTGTTAGCAGAATATGGAATCGGTGGGTTCAGGAGGGTAATACGGAACGCCGTGCTGGATCCCAACGACCTCGTATCACTAGCAGTCGAGATGACAGGCATCTTATCCGTATGGCTGTAACGGATGGTGCAGCCACGTCTCGATCCCTGAGTCAACAGATGGGGACGTTTGCAAGACAACAACCGTCTGCACGAACAGTTCGACGACGTTTGCAGCAGCACGGACTATCAGTTCGGAGACCATGGCTGCGGTCACCCTTCACGCTGCATCACAGACAGGAGCGGCTGCGATGGTGTACTCAACGACGAACCTGGGTGCACGAATGGCAAAACGTCATTTTTTCGGATGAATCCAGGTTCTGTTTACAACATCATGATGGTCGCATCCGTGTTTGGCGACATCGCGGTGAACGCACATTGGAAGCGTGTATTCGTCATCGACATACTGGCGTATCACCCGGCGTGATGGTGTGTTGTGCCATTGGTTACACGTCTCGGTCACCTCTTGTTCGCATTGACGGCACTTTGAATAGTGGACGTTACATTTCAGATGTGTTACGACCCGTGGCTCTACCCTTCAAATGGTGTAAATGGCTCTGAGCTCTATGTCACTTAACTTCTGAGGTCATCAGTTGCCTAGAACTTAGAACTAATTAAACCTAACTAACCTAAGGACATCACACACATCCATGCCCGAGGCAGGATTCGAACCTGCGACCGTAGCGGTCGCTCGGCTCCAGACTGTAGCGCCTAGGACCGCAAGGCCACTCCGACCGGCGCTCTACCCTTCATTCGATCTCTGCGAAACCCTACATTTCAGCAGGATACTGCACGACCACATGTTGCAGGTCCTGTAGGGGCTTTCTGAATACAGAAAATGTTCGACTGCTGCCCTGGCCAGCACGTTCTCCAGATCTCTCACCAATTGAAAATGTCTGGTCAATGGTGGCCGAGCAACTGGCTCGTCACAATACGCCAGTCACTACTCATGATGAACTGTGGTATCGTGTTGAAGCTGCGCGGGTAGCTGACCTGTACACGTCATCCAAGCGCTGTTTGACTCAATGCCCATGCGTATCAAGGCCGTTATTACGGTGGTTGTTCTGGGTACTGATTTCTCAGGATCTATGCATCCAAATTGCGTGAAAATGTAATCACATGTCAGTGCTAGTAATATTTGTCCAATGAATACCCGTTTATCATCTGCATTTCTTCTTTGTGTAGCAATTCTAATGGCCAGTAGTGTACTTGGCGGTGTCAAAAATTTAAGGTTCTAAGTCAATGTAGTCAAAAGATACATTTGTGTCTGTTACAAATTTTGTTACTCGCAAACTCGATCATCAAAACCGTTGACCTAAAACCATAAAATCTAGCAAGAAACAGGACTGAACTGATCAAATAAAGGAAAAAAATTCAAAAATTGTTATTTTGTAATTATATCACGTAACAATATTTTTTCCTATTTGTTGTCCGTCTGCTAGTCTGCCCGATAGTTAAGACCCCTTTTTTTCAGAGGTATCAAGTCGAAATTTTTTCACATATTAAGGTCTGCGACCCCTTGGCAGCAGCTTCTAAGTCAAAGCAATCACAAGACTCAGCCATATATGCACATATTTTGGTACGTGCAAGCACACTCATAAGAACCTTTAGATGTAGGAAGGTGTTGCCTACATACGTTCCGTCCTGGTGGTCTAGCGATAAAGCCGCGGGCCTGCAAATTGAGAGGTCTCGGGATCGAAAATCTCGGTTGGATCACGGGTTTTTCACTCTTCATTTTAACCCAGCCATCAACTCTCAACGTCTTGGGGAGTCTCCATAAACATGCTAATCGGATTCCACGTTAAACCGTAAGTCCAACAGATAGATTTGGTTGGTTGGTTTGTGGGAGTTGAAGGGACCAGACTACAAAGGCCATCGGTCGCTAGAAAGTTGGACCAGTTCATTGAGCCACACGAAGTTATCATTGTCCTCAGAGCGCAATCGCATTTGTGAGGTGTTTTGGAATAACAACTGGGTTTAATGGATCTTCGCGGAATTCATCGTTGACAGAAGTACAGGAAACGATATGAGAATAGTTGTTGAATTAGGCTATAACAGAAGTCGTAATAAATCATCCAACGAAATGCAAAATTTTCATTTTTCCACAACAATGTTTATTTAAACACTTTTAGTTAACGAACTACTCCGGCAACTCCACTACGCCCTTGTTGAGATGGGGGATGGGCTGTCAGCAGTTAAAATTAGCCGCTATCTAGCCAAACGATTTTGTAAATTTTAGATATACTAAAATTTTTATGTGGTGTTAAAAATGGATTTTCTCATAAAATAAAATCTAGGTGGCAAGTTGTGTTGGTTAATAGATAAAAACTGTTGATTGTCTAAGACATTTACACAGGTGAGTGAAGTGATGAGTTATGTAGCTTGCCATCGGTAGGGTACCATGGGATTTGTAAGTTTTGGGTGATGTCTAGGATGGATTTTAAGTGGGTGGATATTTGTTCGAGGAATTTAGTAGGGTGACAAGGGATGAGGTTCCGAACCAGGCCTTAGGATGTGGATCGAGGGGAGTGGTGATGATGAGGAGTTTGCGTTTCGCTAGATCTGGTAGGACGGGTTTCATGGTCGGGTAGGCTCTATTCACATGGCGATACTTAGATCTCCGAGCGACTGAGATACTCTGCGACCAAGAGACCCGACATGTGTAATTAGGTGGGGTCGTTCAGACGGGGATACTACAGTAGTGGCGTTCCAGAGTCGCGGCGACTTGGGCATTATGCGACCCGACGTGCTGGTCGCCGAGTCTACCAGTCTCTCAAGTTGCATTCGTACCGCTGAGTTGCGCAATGTGAGAACAGATGTTTAATTTGAAATTCGTAGGAGAAGTGGAGAAATATCCGGAACTATAAATTTACAAATTGAAAGAGTATTCAAGGAAGGAGGTGACAGAGAGAGCATGGCACGATCTAGCCAAGGAGCTCGATTATTAGATAAGTTCATTAACAGTAATTAAAGTTTTTAACATAAAATAAATACGCTCCACTAAAAAAACTAATCAACGATTAATAAGCACCCACTATACAATAAATGTAATAAATACGCAACTAAAATGGTTTTAATAACGTATTAATACGTAAATAAAAACTTAACAGAAATTTTACGAAAATACACATTACACATAAAAAAATTATAAAGAAAGGCAGTTATAGTAGATCCCGATTATTCTTGATGCAGTACTGTCACTACCACGGGCGGGAAGCACGAGGTGTCAGAAAGTAGTTGGCTAAATAGTCTTTCCTTGGCTGTAATCTGACTGTTGGCGTTGCGGACTTGTTGCATTGTTGATCACCTCAACTGTATTTGATGCCTTCATATTTTCGAATGAAATTATGCAGTATGTACACGGATTTTATTATATCACCACTCTTTCTGTAGTTCGAGAACGAGTAGGACTGTTCAGAACTTGGAACTTGTGTGTCAGCATTTCAAATGCGCATTCGATACATTTTCTTTCTCTAATTAATCTATGATAATAAATTCTCTTCACATTATCAAGTGTGGGTACGGTAGCATTAAGTTGAGTCATAATGGAAACGCTTCATCTCCTACAAAGTACGAGGGTTGCCCAGTAAATAATGCCCCATATTTTTTTTTCTCCAGAAGTATTTATTCCACAACAATCAAATTTACATATGTGAAAGACTGATGTTTTGTCTACTTGCTTTATTTTTCCACATAATCTCCTTCAAGTTCGACGGCCTTTTTCCAGCGAGACACAAGAGCGTGTATTCCCTGCCGGTAAAAATCTGTACTCTGCCTACGGAGCCAGGTTGTCACTTCGTGAATCACTTCTTCGTCATCGGCAAAACGTCTTCCACGAATGAAATTCTTCATTGGCCCAAACAAGTGAAAGTCTGAAGGAGCCAAATCGGGGCTGTAGGGTGGATGGGGTAACACTATCCAACCCAGTTTCGCGATGTGTTCACAAGTCCTCAAACTTGTGTGAGGACGAGCGTTATCATGCTGAATCAAAACATCCTGTGGGTTAACATGACGCCCAAGGCGCCGGAAGCGCTGCTTAAGTTTGTCTAATGTTTTGACATAAGCCTCTGAATTAATGGTACTGCCTTTTGGCATCACATCAATGAGAATTACGCCCTCGCAATCCCAAAACACAGTCATCATGACTTTTCCGGCTGAAGGAACTGTTTTGAATTTTTTCTTCTGTGGAGAATAAGCATGACGCCATTCCATCGATTGTCTTTTTGTTTCGGGCTCAAAATGATGCACCCAAGTTTCATCACCTGTCACAATCCGTGACAAAAAGGCCTCCCCGTCAACGTGAAAGCGTCGCAACAAATCGAAAGAAATGTCTTTTCTTTGGGATTTGTGATCGACAGTAAGACACCGAGGAACCCATCTTGCACACACTTTTGAGTATCCAGGCTGATTGATAATCACATCCACACTTCCTTTGCTTACTGACAACTCCAGTGCCAATTGTCGAGTCGTAATGCGTCGATCCCGTCGAATGAGAACATCAGCCCGCTGCAACATGTCAGGCGTGACAGCCGTGGGAGGCCTTCCCGACCGCGGCAAATCTCGGAGCTCCGCAGCACCGCCCTCTGATGCTTTCACCCTCTGTGCCCAGCGACCAACAGTACTCCTATCGACTGCAGATGTTCCGTAGACTTTGCACAAGCGTTTATGAATATTGCCCACGGTTTCTTCCTCTGCTACGAGAAATTCAATCACTGCACGTTGTTTATGACGGATGTCACCTGCAGACGCCATTTTAGAACATTCCTACACCACCGCTCTCTGTCGGAGGAAATTGAAACTTTGCGTACACACGCGGGAAACTTCAAATAACTCGCACCTAAAGTGTCACATTTCTAATATTTTTTATTTCGGAGAAAAAAAATATGGGGCATTATTTACTGGGCAACCCTCGTAATATGGGGAATTATATTCATTTTCATCATCTGGTCTCGAAGGCAACGGCAAGTTTAATCTTTCATTTATAATCCAATGTTTAGTTCCTGAAGCATCAAATGTCCGTCCTACATAGTCAGTTTCAATGCTGATGAATAAACCATCAGCATCACTGCATGCCAACAATACTGTGGAGTGGTATTGTTTATGATTGAAATTGCGTGAACACGCCCCACGTAATTTTTCAATGCGGGTATGTTTCGCGGCCAATGCACCAAAGCAATTAGGCAACTTGTAACCTACATTTTATATTATTCTCTGTGTAAGGATGGACCCACAACTTTCTCCTTCTGTACCAGCAGTAATTACAATACTGTATGATAGTATCATTATCACTAACAGAGTCACAGGACGTTGTGCTACTGGGGTTACGGCTCACAATCAAGCGCGCTACACACATTCTTTGCCCACAACCAACGAAACTGATTTAATTTTCTATTCACACCGCAAGTGACTTGGCAGTACGGGAGACTCGTTCGTGTCTGTGTGAATGTGATCGGCTACTCGAGTCGTCCAGTCTCCCAGTCTCTTGGTTGTTAAGTAGCTGAAGACGTGATTTGAGTATCCCCATGTGAATAGGACCTCAAGAGGAGGTGATTATACTCTCGTTGGGAGAGGTCGCCGAGGGTACGCAGGTCTAGTATTGCGGGAATATGGTGGTACAGGCGCGGCACAGTACCAAGACAGGCGAGCATAGGGAAACTAGAGGATGGTTGGTGTCGAGTTTACAAGAATGTGAAATATTCAGAAGTGTTAAGTATGGAAGAGAAGACTGGGGAATTTTATAAATTGATATAGGATTCACGTAGAGCACTCTTTCAGTTGGCATTCACAAAACGACGGAACTGAAGTGTTCACTGGTATCGCTATGTATAGCCAGCCATACATGAAATCAGTTTCGTTCATCTTTTACACGCACCCACATATAACCTTGGGGTACTTTTTATTATTACTTTTAGCGTCAGAGTTTTCATTCACTTTTTACAAATGTTCACTGTGCCCTCCAACGGCCGAACGACAAACGTATAGTAAAAATGTCTCATACTTTGGGAGCACGTCTAGAATTACTGCATTCACAACGGTTGCCAAGCGACGCCGCTCTTTAGCCAGGGTTCATGGATAGAGAGGCACGTAAATGGAGTCTTTCACAAACTGTCACAAAAGAATACCGCGAGATCACGCGACCTTGGACGCCAGTAATGGAACGGGTCAGTAACGCTGTGCGAGTTCATTGCGGTAATTCTCAGCTGGCACGACGGATAGCCCTTCATGGACTACAGTCCGTTCACAAAGAATGGAACGAGGGCTCCCCCACTGTGGATCGTCAGAAGTCGGTACAAGTTGGTCGACAATGGATCTAGTCATATATTGGGTCCAGACTCTTGTGTTGCAAGTTAATACATCTCGAGAGTGACAAAGTGGTTCTTGGTCCATCACAGGTCCTTTTTTGGAGAAGTGCAAGGGGTACACTTTAGATAGTGGAGCTAGAAAAACAATTGAAAGTTTCGATGAACATTTCAAGCACAAGCGAGAAATACCTGACCACAATATTATGCACTTAGCCCCTTGTGGCCGTTATCGGAAACATATAATGACGTTACAGTAAACATGTACAGCGGTGACTATCAAAAAAGCATCGCACTGTAAATGATTTCATGCGGTTCCGCGTGTTCTCGTGAAATATCACGATAAAAACTCACGATAAGCCGGCCGAAGTGGTCTCACTTCCAGGTGCAGTAATAATGTGATGGACTATTCTAGCGTCAGCACTGCCTGACGTAAGCACGGCTTGTTCCGTCACACCCCTTCCTGTCTTCGGGGAATCTGTGGGCGGAGCTTGCTTCCTTTGCTCCCCAAACCCCCCCTTCCCCCTCCCCCAGGAGTCGTCATCTAGTGAACAAACAATACATGCAAAAAAATGTTAAATGCACTGTGCGCCTTGAACAAGTACATGGGAACGACCTGCGGATTCGCCTTACATAAACAATAAACGTTGAAGCTGCTGGTATCGTCATGGAACAGTTCGAGCTGTAGGAGATACTGTGCCATAATCTCGACGAAAATCACGCTGCACAGTTGTAACTGAATTGCACCTGTTGACTCGGATGACACAAAACACCTGTTCTTCCTTTGTTATAGCCATCTTAATTCGACGTACATTGGGTAATGGACGAGGAAGCGAGAGAGCTAGTTGCATCAACGAGCTCTACTGGCAACCATGTGATCTGGCAACTTAAACCAGCTCTATTGTAAACTTCTAGTTTCTATCAAACTTACTCGATGTTTCTGCCTAAATTCATGTAGAAGAAATAGTCTTTTGAAATCAAATGTTTTTTTAATCATCCCATACAGGGTGATTTTGGTAAATGGGGACAAACTGTAGGAAATTATCTTTGAGAGCATAAGGAGCCTAAAAGGTCAGATGGACATACAGGGGGTGAACAAAAGTAAGGAAATACCAAGAGCACAACACATTACAGTGCCTACTAATATGGTGTAGGAAATTTGTTGGCACTCAAACTAACTTTCAGTTGCCTCGGAACAGATAAATAGAGGTCCTGTGTGGTTTAGAATGGACTCTCAAACTATTCTTACCACAAAATAGTGACAAGTTCACGTAATGATGACGGAGCTCAATAATATTGACATCTGGTGACTATGATGGGCATGGGAGATGCGACAAATGGTCCTCATGCTCACAAAACCAGACTTGGACAATGAGAGCTATGTGAACAGGGGACCTGCCATACTGGAACACAGCATCTCCATTGAGGAACAAACATTGCACCTTGGGGGATGGGTCTCATCAGTAAAGCTGGCCGCTGTGGTCGAGCGGTTCTAGGCACTTCAGTCTGGAACCGCGGTCGCAGGTTCGAATCCTACCCCGGGCATGGGTGTGTGTGATGTCCTTAGGTTAGTTAGGTTTAAGTAGTTAATAGAGGACTGATGACCTCAGATGTTAAGTCCCCTAGGGCTCAGAGCCATCATCAGTCAAAATGGTCTCTCAATCCTTTGAAGTAATCCGTCCTTGAAGAGCAACCATGGGGCCAATGGAATACCACAATATGGTTGCCAAATCGTCACCGAACTTCCGTCATGTTTTATTCTTGGGACATAAAATCAGCCAGAAATACGAAACAGTGTGAAACAAGACTCATCCAGCCAAATGACTTTCTTTTGTTGCTCCATAGTGCGAGTTTTCTGTCTTCTGCACCGCGTATCCTGTTACGGGCATCTGCAACACTGATGAGTGGTTCTGGAACACACAGAGCGCTGTTCTGCCACTTGCAACATATGAGGACATTGCATAGTTGCCATTCGTGGTCAAATACAAGATTGTAACCTGCAATGACCCCAGTATCAGCATCAGGCTTATGGCCTGCAGTAGGGGCGCAAAGTGGGAACAAGGACAATTGGTTAGTGCGGTTTGCATACATACACTGTTGTTTTGACAATTGATTTATGACCCACTGGAGATTCATTTATCAGCCTCTGGGGATAATCTGTCCTTCGCAGAAACTCTCATCCCTCCACTCCTCATGCCCACACCTCCCCTTCCTCGACACCTACCCCTCTTTTTGCTCCCCATCGACGATACAATCACACTTTTGATATCAGATGAATTGACTAATTAATTAAACCGATCAATTCATTAACCCCTTCACCTATGGGATATCCTGCAGCCCTGCCCCTCTCCTCCCCCATCTGGAGACTGGGGGGAAAAGGAATCAGTCTGTGCTGGAGAGGGAGGATCTCACGACAGGAAATTCAAATCAGTGTCAATTCCATAGCAAAGGATATACCGTTTATTTATAGAATTCAATTCACAGGTGTTGGATCTCCCTTTTATTTGGTGGGAAAGCACACTATTCTTTGTTGTTTGGGAAGATGCAGGTATTGTAAAATACATCGAAAAGAAGTAATTAAATAGATCGCTTTTTTCCGATCGAGGAAGGAATCCCATCACAAAACCGATGTCAACATAGCTCGTCGCAAACAACTACACGATTAAAAATCTCTCGATCCCGTCTTTGCATTGACTGCAGGACAGACATGCCAGCCACTCGGTGGATCCCCTGGCAACTCTTTGAGCTCTGAGCGCTGGACTGGGAGGAGCCGGTCACCTGCAGAGGGATGTGTGATACCCGGATGTCGGCTTCCGTTGAAATTTGATTTTTGATTCACTTCCTGTTTTGTTCCCAGACACATTTGTTGCACACCAGGTCAGTGGAAGCAACTGTTCTATATGCTTGCCCTTCATTGCAGATACCAACTGAGCTAGTTCGCAGTGACACAACCAGGGGGCATCCCACTCCCCCTTCCATCCTTCGCCCCCTCCCTCCCCCCCCCCCCTCCCAGAAAAAAATTGGCTGGAAAAGACTCACTATGCGCTGAAGAGGAAGGATCTCATGACACGAAATTCGAATCAGTGTCATTAATATATTGGTGCATATTGTTTATCTAATCAATTTGTGGGAGACAGGGCTCCCCCACTTGGGTAGAGCTCACGTCTGCACCCCCACCGCCGTCTCCCATGATATAATAACTGTAAACAGTGAGGAATGGAATGAAGTGCGATGTAGTAACCGCTGTTTCGGTCTCCTGTGCGTATCTGTCGTCAGAGCGCGGCCACAGAGGTGAAAAGCCACCAAATGTCCTAATTACAGATTTGTTCAAATGTGTGTGAAGTCTTATGGGACTTAACTGCTAAGGTCATCAGTCCCTAAGCTTACACACTACTTAACCTAAATTAACCTAAGGACAAACACACACACCCATGCCCAAGGGAGGACTCGAACCTTCGCCGGGATCAGCCGCACAGTCCATGACTGCAGTGCCTTAGACCGCTCAGCTAATCCCACGCGGCCCTAATTACAGACCACAGTACTAAATACTACCAGTCACAGACCAGATGTCGGCCATATTTGACCTCGCGACCATGAACAAAGCATCAGGTGGCGGCAACTCTTTGATATTGATATCTGAGAAATTCCACTCTCTTTCTCAAGTAGTTACTTCCTGCCCCATCTGTCGTGTACCACAGTAACCCCTCTTTTGTTCTGAATAAAGTAGTGGATACCTAGTAAATCACCAGCTGTGGATGTCTTGGAAATATTCCCTCGCTTTCAGACTGATTGTCTAATTCATTAAATCGATTTGATCGTTGTGGGACAGTTTTTCCTTGCATCCTATAGGTGGATAGTAGGACTGGTATATGTGGTGGGATTCGATCCTGCAACTGTCCGGTTTCCAAATCCTTCTGGATTTTTTTCCTTTGCCTCCTGTAGGTGGATACCAGCAGAGTTATATCGATTGGTAGGAAGTCCATTACGTTGGAGGTAGTTGAGAATCTCAAATTTCAGCTCAATTGTATTTTGTATTCTTAAACAATCTGTGGAGGTCTCCAGAATGAGATTTTCACTCTGCAGCGGAGTGTGCGCTGATATGAAACTTCCTGGCAGATTGAAACTGTGTGTCCGACCGAGACTCGAACTCGGGACCTTTGCCTTCGCGGGCAAGTGCTCTACCATCTGAGCTACCGAAGCACGACTTACGCCCAGTACTTACAGCTTTACTTCTGCCAGTATCTCGTCTCCTACCTTCCAAACTTAACAGAAGTTCTCCTGCGAACCTTGCAGAACTAGTACTCCTGAAAGAAAGGATATAGCGGAGACATGGCTTAGCCACAGCCTGGGGGGATGTTTCCAGAATGAGATTTTCACTCTGCAACGGAGTGTGCGCTGATATGAAACTTCCTGGCAGATTTAAACTGTGTGCCCGACCGAGACTCGAACTCGGGACCTTTGCCTTTCGCGGACAAGTGCTCTACCAACTGAGCTACCGAAGCACGACTCACGCCCGGTACTCACAGCTTTACTTCTGCCAGTACCTCGTCTCCTACCTTCCAAACTTTACAGAAGCTCTCCTGCGAACCTTGCAGAACTAGCACTCCTGAAAGAAAGGATATTGCGGAGACATGGCTTAGCCACAGCCTGGGGGATGTTTCCAGAATGAGATTTTCACTCTGCAGCGGAGTGTGCGCTGATATGAAACTTCCTGGCAGATTAAAACTGTGTGCCCGCGAAAGGCAAAGGTCCCGAGTTCGAGTCTCGGTCGGGCACACAGTTTTAATCTGCCAGGAAGTTTCAATCTGTGGAGGTGTTGGATTGATGTGTGTGCTCACAGTACAACTATTGGAAACAATAAATTGACCAATGAGGAATTTGACATCTCAACTGGAAGTGTGCTATGATGATGATGAGGTCCCATACTCCGAGGAGCATAGGGGACGATGCGGGAGACCTGCACCGACGTACTAGGCAAGGTCCTAGCGGAGGTGGTTTGCCATTGCTTTCCTCCAACCGTAATGAGGATGAACGATGATGATTAAGATGACACAACAACACCCAGTCATCTTCAGTCAGGGAAAATCCCTGACCCCGCCGGGAATCGAACATGGGACCCCGTGCCCGGGAAGCAAGAACGCCACCGCAAGACCACGAGCTGCGGACGGAAGTGTGCTGTATAAAACGATAGCTGAAATTTCAAATTTTGGCATGAATTTTTACTGTCATGGTTGTGGAATTCCCAACTTCCCGACCACAACAGGTCTCCTACGTGTATTTTATATAGCACTATAGACTTGCTAAGTTTGTTCTCTCAGCTACACCAGGATGAAGAAGGAGGAGGAAAGGGTCTACCACGTGACAGAACAGTAACTACAATACAGAGTAGACAGCAATGTACTGAGGAGCGCAAAACTATGATCCTAGTACCTGTCATGTCTAGATCCCTGAGATCGCTGAAAATACTTGTACATATGGCCCACTCACCTCCCAGATGTCCACATGTGGCACACCCATCTCCTGATATAGCCCCAGCTTCAAGACCCAGAGGCCGGAGAAAATTGCCGCCACGACAACAGCCGCAGTCGTGGATGCATGTGTTAGCCAGAGTGCATCACGCTGGCCATGGAGGGCATCTAGCAATGATTGGAGTGATAGGAGTTCAGATATTATCAATAAATCCAGCACAAACGCATGGCCGTGATCAGTATTTAACTGTTCAGTTTTCCACTGAGAATACATGCAATACACGTGATCTTGCAAACAGTCCAACACATACTGAGTATCAGTTCACTATTCAGATATCCAGAACACGCCACTGCTGAGGCTTGTCCCCGCAGCTGCAGATAAGAACTGACTAACTGGCCGGCCAGAACTTTTCTTTATACCCACCACTCGCGACCCCCTTAAGCCAGAAATGTCAATTCGTTCTGGCCACCAGCCGGCCGTTGTGGCCGTGCGGTTCTAGGCTCGTCAGTCTGGATCCGCGTGACCGCTACGGTCGCAGGTTCGAATCCTGCCTCGGGCATGGATGTGTGTGATGTCCTTAGGTTAGTTAGGTTTAAGTAGTTCTAAGTTCTAGGGGACTGATGACCACAGATGTTGAGTCCCATAGTGCTCAGAGCCATTAGAACCATTTCGTTCTGGCCACCTCTGCCACATGCCCAGTATGCCAAATGGCGTCGTCCTAGGAAACCAGCCCCATATTTATCACTGTAATTACAATTAAATATTACGATTGCAGTCCCAATCTGATGACATTTGACAATGAGCATAGTCTTGGAGATACCTCGTCCTGGTGGTTGTGGCTTTGGAAATATTAATATCTATATTCTTCATATGACTGGACATAATTTTCCACATAAAGTTTTCCATCGCCCTTACAGCTATCGGTGCGCTGAAATCGTAATTTCCCATATCAAATCCATATCTTCCTTACAATGGGCCTTGGTCATTTTCTTTGCACACGTTGAAACATTAAAACACTGACCACAGTAACTACACTCCAAAACATATTTTATAAGCCCGCCAATCACAGAGAATCTATCACACATCCCCTACCAAGAATAATACTTCACCAATAATTGAATGCTGGTGGTACCAAACAATACTGAGCGAAAATTCGCGATGGATGATTATGTATCATACGTTTCTCTTTCGAGTGGTACCAGCGTTTCTTAGGAAGAGAGACGTAATGGTCCTATAAGCGACTAGCTGTTAAAAATACAATCGCAATGACTGTATAATGCCACACTGCATAAATAATGGTCTTGGTTCTACAGGCACACACAAGTACCGCTAACAATATCCATCTTAAAAACTATACATGCTTTATAAATCGAGGAATTGTATTGCTTCCAAACGAAGTAGTCTTCCACACAAATACCGCGACATTGAATACAGACAGTGATCGTGGGGATGTGTCTTAATAGGCCAAAAGTGCGGGTGTGTGGTGCTCGTAATAAAATCACCCTTCTCACCGAGCTTGTAATGTGATTCGACTAAGGCACGTGGTATTAAGACAATATTTGCAACTCCTTCGTGCCGCTGCTGGATATTTTCCACGCTAACGAACAGTATTTGTAATGCGTTCTATCTCAATATCATGTAGACAGTTAACAGAGGTTCTGCGACGTATCCACAAGGTTATAGGCGAGAAGGATGATGGTTGATTGAGAACGATCACATACAGTAGATGGTGTGCTATGTGCGCAATCACTTTGAAAATGCATTTCTAGGTTGAAGTCGTAAGAAATGTTGAAAACCCTATTACCAGTACACTGACTTTTAGGATCTATAGTGTTATACTTTCTGGTGGAAATTCTGTCTGCGATTTGGAATCAAGTCTCTCCATTCAACCACACACTTGCGTTGGATCCTATGGAGATATCTTTTAACGATTACAGCCACTTGTGAATGACACTCTCATATCCCGAAATGAGTCAACTTTTTCGAACCTGTCTGCAAGGACCCCAAACAGCAAAACCCCAGCACGGTTTTAAACAGTCTCCTTACATATTGTAACTGTTCTTCAGTCTCTGCCCCAGCCTCCTTGACCTTCTGCAGTTCTGTGGAGATAGAGGGTGAGCTGAGTTAATGTGACAGGACTGTGTTTTGATCACTTGGTGCAAATCGGAACATGTCAACGTAGTTCTGCCAGCCATGTATGGTGTGTAAGGTCAGCGACACATGAAGCTTTCTCGTTCAACACAAGGTAGTAGGAAAGACAGTGCGAGCAGTTATGGTGGTGTTTCTTATCGGAAAAATTAGGAAGACTTTACATCATGTGAGAACTGGACAAAGGACGAGGATTTTGCTACTACATTGCGGTGCATTTCCGAACTACAAACAGCTACTGCAGTCCTAAGTAGATCTGCATCTCTCAAGGTGCATTCATGTCTGTCACCTAAACATTCTCTCCTTCCTCGTTATTTGGAACCATCCAACAGAGAGAAACTACAAACTATAAAAACTTCACTATCATCACCCAGCAGAGAACTGGATGAGATATTACTCTCTCTTGCAATACACCTAAAGCATATACCATCTACATACTGACATCGAGTATGTGTAATGATCCTATTAAACATGCAGGTATTGGCCCATTGGAACAGGTGTCCAGCGATCGAAGTCGCTTGCACAGGCCAGTGTAAAGTTTTGTCACTCGTACTGTAGGAGGACCATATCCCAGAGACTATAAATCACAAGAGAGGGTACATGTATTGTTCTTTCATATGTAGTTTGATACACTGTTTTTCTGCTGTAACACTTCCAAGGAGTGTATGACTACAGCTTCGCCATACATTTTGTTTTTCCACCACAATGTAAGAGGTCTGTGTTAGGTGCTAAACCGATATTAAATTGGCTCTCACACAAAGCTGAACATCGCGTGGTGTTAATTATTCTGCTGCCACAACACACAGGACTGTTGAAAAGACAAAGTGACAAAAATGTGGAGGACATCGCAACATATGAAAACTGGAAGGGTTTGTGGCATTGTGAAGCGTTTCCAAACAGCTGTCTGAAAGTGATGATCTCTACATTTAATCTCATCTTCCACAATGGTGGGGTAGCAGATGTCTTGGTGTTCCGTTTTTTGAAGAGATCCCGAGCATTGATTCCTCATATTAGTAGTGTGTATTGCATTTAGGTATATGGGCGCTGTTACCCTCTCCTAGGTGGCAGTCATACTGACCTCCAAATCTTTGGACACCGTGTCTTTAATTTTTATGACATACAGGACGACGATTATTGAACTATATGAAAAACCCGTAAATTAGCTACAAACTACAGTGTGCACCCACTTTATTCAATATGTAAACGTCTCTACAGATATTCGGATTTAGTTTATGACATGTTCTATACGTCTGCCATCACTGGTGATGATATGGCGCAGATGAATAGCGAAATTCTGCATGATCCACTGAAGTATCGGAACATTGATGCTGCCGATGACCTCCTCAATGGCCGTTTTCAGCTCAGAAATGGTTTTCGAGTTATTGCTGTTCACCTTGTCTTTAATATAGTCCCACAGAAAAGAGTAGCATGTGTTCAGATCTGGGGATTATGGAGCGCAATCGAGGCCCATGTCAGTGGCCTCTGTGCACCCCAAAGCCAGAATGCGGTGCCCGAAGTGTTCCACAGGACATTAACACTCTCCTGCTTCGATGGGATCAAGCTCTGTCTTGCATGAACCACATCTTGTCGAAATCAGGGTCTCTTTAGATAATGGGGATGAAATCATCTTCCAAAATCTTCACGCACCAAATTTGGTGTTCACTGTGCCATCAAGGAATATGACACCGATTATTCTGTGGCTGGACATTGCACACCACACAGTCACCTGTTGAGGGTGAAGAGACTTCGCGATCGCAAAATGCGGATTGTCTTCCAAATGCGCCAATTTTCGGTACTGACAAAACCATCCAGATTCAAGTGGACATCATCACTAAAGCAAACCATATTCACATACTAATCCCCATCATGCCCCACAGCCAACCATGCAGTTTGGAACGAAATTAGAATTATATTAATACCTTGAGCTGTTGACGGGCTTTGATGTATATCAACAGGGACAGGTGAAAATGTGTGCCCTGACTGGGACTCGAACCCGGGATCTCCTGCTTACACGGCAGACGCTCTATCCATCTGAGCCACCGAGGACATAGAGAATAGCGACAATGCAGGGACTATCTCGCGCACGCCTCCCGCGAGACCCACATTCTCACCTTGTATGTTCACACACTACATTCGTAGTGTCCCATCCCAACACACTAAGAGCTTGGGGAATATGTGTGCATCTGCACAGAAGAAGAAGGTCATGACCGGTATTGGCAGAACTATACTCTTATATTGATATGGTGTCTGTCCTTTCTGACATGTCTGGCAGTACCAGCCATGACCTTCTTCTTCTGTGCGGATGCACACATATTCCCCGAACTCTTATGGGACTTGGTAAGAATGTCTTCCATGATTAATGAGTGATTTGGGGTGGGACACTACGAATGCAGTGTGTGGACATACAAGGTGAGAATGTGGGTCTCACGGCAGGCGTGCGCGAGATAGTCCCTGCATTCGCGCTATTCTCTCTGTCCTCGGTGGCTCAGATGGATAGAGCGTCTGCCACGTAAGCAGGAGATCCCGGGTTCGAGTCCCAGTCAGGGCACACATTTTCACCTGTTGCTGTTGATATATATCAACGCCTGTCAACAGATGAAGATATTAATATAATTCTAATTTCATTCTAGACAGCTGTAGGTCATCAACGGTGTATGTTCTTTTATTTTATATACTTCAATAATTGTCATCCTGTAACTGCATTTGAAACAAGGGGGTATTCTGCAGGCCTTGAACCTGTAGAGCACTGATAGTATGCACCGTAAGTTGTCAATACCACCCTTGGAGGAATGGAAAGATTTTCATACACCTAGGTGAGCATGTAAACACCCTTATTCCCCAACATTTTTTGGTCGTATTTTCATCAGGGTTACGTATTTTCCATTAATTTTCGTGTTTTTAGTAGGTTTTACGTAATTTTAAAGCATTTTAATCAATTACTCAATGTGCAAACACCCACTTTCGACGAGCTGTCATGTCAACAAAACATCTCATTGCGTCGATCTTGTGATGCTATTGGCCAGCGACATTGCAGCATGGTTCTCAATATCTGCATTATTGCTAAACCACCTCCTCCATTACTTTGTGTTGGTCATATACATGTGGACATGTCAGAGATTCGAAAGGAGAAGATTCCAAAGGAGATATATTTACTTAAAGGTGGAGACAAAAGACCTCTAATAGTGTAGGTTTCAATGATTGAAAGCACACATGAGAACACACAAGTGAGAATGTTCTGTTCGTACTAGTGTTTTAGCTAGATACTCAAGAGGGCAATAAAGTTATCTGTCATGCTGGCGCACTCACACACAGGTGCTAGGGGATATCTATGTCACTGTCTTTGCTGACTCACTCTGGTGGGGAAGTGTGCCATGTAGGGCAGCGCTGAGAGACGATGGCCTGATGTACCAATTACGAACAAGCTGACACATACTAACAGCAAATGGTACTGGGCAGGTGGCAGCCCAGCTTTACTGAGGAAGGTATCCCAGCCAACAGCAATTGCACTAAAAACTGTTTGTAATAGTATTTTGTCATTTGTGTGAGACAGGGTCATTCATGAGAATGGATAACCCTGAAAGGTGTGTGCGATCAGTATATGTACACATGTCTTGGAGGAAAAACTGCTGAACACTGTAGAATATGATCCCTGTATCAGCACAAGACAGGTGGTGGAAGGTAGATGATCATATGGAACATTCTCCACAACTACCACTATATGTATCACAACATGTGCAGGACTTATTACCTAGGGACTTGCCTCTGTAGGGACTATTTTGTCGCCGGTTCGTTGCACAGACCACCACGGTGCTGGGATTTCTATCATTTGTCATATGCACAGAAGAAGCTACCTTTAAGAGAGGTAGTGTCATTAAACAGAAAACGAATTGTGGGCTACAGAGAATTCCAGAGGTGTGGTGGCAGCGAACCATCAGCACTGGTTCGCCTCTGTTTGTGGGGAGGGACTATTGGCGACTGCTTTGTGAGACCAGCCATCCTGCCACAACTCTCACAGGCGTCACATATCAGCACTTACAGCAGGTGACACTGCCCTCTGTGCTGTAAGACATACCTTTGGTGGGACGAAGGGTAGGGTGGTTACTACATGATAGTCCTTCAGTTCACTTCTGCATTTCCATGCGTAGGCATCTGGGCAACATCTATTGCAGCCGATGGTTCACATGAGGTGGTTCAAACACAGGACCCATCTGTTCGCAAGACGTCACCCCTTTAGATTCCTATCCATGGTGCCACCTGGAAGAAATCGTGTATACGGAGCCCATTCCGGACGTGCAGACACTGGAACAACGCATTCATGCTGTCTGTGACGATATTGTGTGGCAGGATGGCACACTGAATGCATACATCAGCTTGCTTGTGTATGCATAGAGGTGAGGGGCCACTTTGAACATCTTATATGATGGCGGTCTCATCAGAGCGCATCCCGAATTGTTTTGTACTGTAGGGGCATGACGAATTAATAAATACACTTTAGACTAGATACCATGAATTTATGGCATATGTCTACATCATTTCTTTTGCTCCTTATAGTCTCAGGGATGGTTTCGTGCAGTTTGTCATCATTTAGCAAAACCACCCTGTATAGATGTTTGGATAGAGCATTCATCTTGAAAACTGAATTCTGGTTTGATAAGTATCCTGTTGTTGCACATGTGGGAGATAACCTACAGGGCGCACCAGAAATTAGTATGTATATATGAGTTAATCTATACCGAGAATATTACCTAGTGGTCTGACTCTCAGAAATATTCATCCTGGTGACAAAACTGGTTTATGGACAAACTTTCTTTAGTAGATGACGGTGTGGCACCAATTCAAAACCCTTATAGAAGTTTAAAAACAAAGAGTCCTCTTGCAACTGTTGGGAAAAATTCCCTGGACAAGAGACCTGCAGTAAATCATGATGAAGAGTAAAATTAAATCATTCGTAAATGCAATGCACGATGTAACAAAATGGCATAGCCAAACATTGAGAAGACAT
This sequence comes from Schistocerca cancellata, assembly GCF_023864275.1. Taxonomy (NCBI): domain Eukaryota; kingdom Metazoa; phylum Arthropoda; class Insecta; order Orthoptera; family Acrididae; genus Schistocerca; species Schistocerca cancellata. The sequence goes on along the minus strand of NC_064634.1, from coordinate 325,784,137 downwards.
TCCCCACAGGCACAAGATGAAAATATATATGAACATTGTCTCTTTCCATATTGGAACTCATTTTCTATGTGTTGCGAATATAGTAATGAAGGCTACTATTAATTTGTCCCAAACATCCACAGTTTTCGTGCTATAGGGTAAATCTTCATAATTTTGTTAGGATTTCTGTATTAATTTAAAGTACATAAAATTATTTTGAAAGCCTACTGAATTACATATGTAAGCCTGCCCTTAAATGCATTACTCAATATGCACAATGTTATGATTAGTTGATCCTACATTCTCTCCCTTATGATTTCATAACTAAGAATTTTGTAGGTTATTTCGTGATACCCCTTGGTAAATTCATGATATTACTTGGGTAATTTCGAGATAATGCATTAATTAAATAATGAAAGCATTGTATTTCCATAAAAGATTTTATTTTGATATTTTACGACATTGAGGCTTATTTATGATAATAATGATAAAGTACTGACGAAGTAATGAGCAAAAACACTGAACTGAATTTACTGATTAAATGAAAGCCTCATTTTGGTCTTTATCAGAAAGGTTTTGACACTTGTTGCACATAAAAACGTCCTCACTCTCTTCAAAAGTATGTTGATACTTGGAATAGTACCACATTAAACAAAAACTACACTGAATCCATAGTGCCCCTCATTTTTTCCTCACATCTTCTAAATAACTGTGGCCACAGGATCCACATTTATTGTCATCCTTCATCCTCTTCTTTGTCACTCCAGAGGTGCTGGGTTGTGGATTTAATGTTTCTTCCTTTCGTGATCTACCTATAAATCAATAAATTTCATTAAAATAACTAAACAACAACTCAAAGAAACAACTGTCAATTCTGTTAATAAAGCACGTGAGATAATATTTTAGAAAATGCATAGGCCTACCTCTGGTTCTTTTGGCAGCTGCTTCTTGAATTTTAGTCAGATATTTTGCCTTGCTATCTGTCTTTCTCCTCTGCTTGCATTTGTTCCCATCATCTGCTAAGACAGGCAGAGTAAAAAGTTCGTTCACCTCTGAATGACTTTCTGAATCATCTAATGCTGGTTCCAGATTGTCTTCTGCAGGTTTGTCTGTCAGCTTTGATGTTGCTATTGCCTCATCAGTCACAGCTGCAGGATTAAATGGATATATCCCAGTCTTCCTAAAAGCTGATATGATGGTCTCAGGACTGAAAGCACTGTAGTAAGCAGGTTTCAACAATTTGTGGAAATCATATCTGTTGGGTCTCAGACCTGTATTCTTGACCATGTAGCTACTTAAAGATTTTTCCCATGATCTTTTAAGTTGCCCATATACCCCTACATCCAACAGTTGCAGATTGTGAGTAGCATGAGAAGGAAATGTCAGAAGATAGATCTGGTTCTTCTTGGTCAGATCAGTGACCACCTCTGAAATATGGGATCCATGGGAATCCATTACTAAGGTTATAGGTCTTGCAGGAGGTATACATTGTATGAAATGATTGAACCATTCCAGAAAAAGTTCTCCATTTATCCACCCTTTTGGTGATAGTTTCACCATGGTGCCAGGAATTACGTCTTTCAGAAGGTCTTCTGACATTTAAACACCCTTAAATATCACCATAGGTGGTATCCAGTGACCACTAGCATTGACACAGGCAAGCAATGTGTGATTTTCACCTCGATCAGCAAACGTTCTGCTGTATACATACATTTTGCCAAGTGCTGTAACGATCTTGGATGCTTTCACCACATATAATAGCACTGTGTCAGCGCAATTCCATACTAGATCTGGACGATCTTGAACTCTTATATCTGTGACTAATGCTTCTAATTTTTGATAAAAGTCAGTAATTAATGACCTATTTCCCATTGAAGACCTATAAGCAGTTATACTTTCCTAACGTGTTTTAAAATCTTTTCACCACCAGTCCCCTGCAGCTTGTTCTTCTTCATTGAAGGGATGTTTCCTACCAGTTGCTGTAGCTAGCTTATATGCCAGTTTTCGAATCTGAATTACAGTCAATCTGAATCTCAATTCCTGCATGGAAAATATGTAATTGTATATTCTTTGTTCCATTTGTACAGGTAGGCCTACACATTCACCTACAGTCCTGCTCCTGCTAAGAAAGTCTTTCAGGGTACACCATGGCACTTCACATTGCTTTGAGGCTTTGTATATTGAGTACTTCTCCTCTTTTACCAACCTTGCTGCTGCAATAATATTTTGGTTGGCATATTTGAGATATTTTGGAGGCATCTAACATGCAGAAGAAAAAAACTGGTTAAGTTCGTGATAGCTTGGTTAATCCGTGATATGTAAATTTAATATATTATCTGCCTTAAAATGAAGTGCTCTATCTATACCACGGGCATGCTACTACAAATAATTAAATATCCGCTTTTAAATATGTTTATTAGCCAGTATTTGCGAAGACTGTCTAGGGTGGCGTAAGATGGCAGTTAAAATGCTAAGATTTTTATTAGCGCAGCTAAGGCTATTACGTCTACACTAACGAACGCAAAAACACAAACTTTAATCAGAAAAATTTATTTATATCACATAAAGAACTGTGCAAAATCATCAAATGTTACCTTGTTAATATGAGGAGTAATCAGCACTTTGAAAACACGCGTGAAAGCGACAGACAACTACCGCCATCGGAAGAAAACAACTCACTGTGCTTCCAAGTCCGCTGGTAGCGCGGCGTGAAATGCTGCTTCACGTAGGGCGCATGTGCTGCTCTCTGTGGGTCAACGACTGCACTTCTAGCGTGGTTGATAAATCCGTGAAGAGGAATCAACAAAGTATCACGAAATAAGCAATGCCACGAACTTACCAAGGTTTACCCTTGTTTATTAACGGTGGTCGTTGCACTCTAACATTCTTAAGAAGTTGTCTGACAGGGCGTATTATAGCGCAAATGTGGCAACACGTTAAGAAATAACTAAAACATTTATTGAGAGTATGTTACAAAATGGTTCTTAACTTTGGTACAGTTTGATGCGTGGCAGCTGATGTTCTAAACCCAACACTGCGATACACTACGATATACTAATAAGTGTACTTTCTCTTGGCAGTATGATATTGTCGCTGTGGTTGAATGTAATTAGGCAGATACTGTTACTGGTTGTAGTTCTCCCTAAATAGCGAGTGTTAGGTCGGAAGATAGCCTTGAGGGTACTGTGCTGAACTGACTGCAGGCGCTCAAGTGAACTGTATGACTGCTGGTTCCTCTAATCGCTGGTGAGGAACATCTGAGTGTCCGTGGCGCGTCGAGTTAGTTGCCTATCCAGCAGAAGAATTTCCATGGCCGCCAGAAGCAGCGTTCCCTATTGGCTACCCACACCACTGGCGGATGTGCACGGTGCCCAGAGACAGCGGTGCAGAAGCAGGAGGAGGACCTTGTGTTTGAGCGCCGTAAGGAGGCTGCTGCGCAGAACTGAGGGACGCAAGACGAGTGGTGGCGGCCTGTCGCGATGTTTCTTGTGTACTTCTTGCTTGCTACACAACAGTACAGCCCTCCACAGCAGATTAATCATGTGAGACTCACAGGAAGAGATGTGAAGCGTACCACGTGATACTCTTTCTTATATACAAGGTGGTCCATTGATCGTGACTGGGCCAAATATCTCACGAAATAAGCGTCAAACGAAAAAACTACGAAACTTGTCTAGCTTGAAGGGGGAAACAAGATGGCGCTATGGTAGGCCCGCTAGATGGCGCTGCCATAGGTCAAACGGATATCAACTGCGTTTTTCTAAACAGGAACCCCCATTTTTTATTACATATTCGTGTAGTACGTAAAGTAATATGAATGTTTTAGTTGGACTACTATTTTCGCTTTGTGATAGATGGCGCTGTAATTGTCACAAACATATGGCTCACACTTTTAGACGAACAGTTGGTAACTGGTAGGTTTTTTAATTAAAATACAGAACGTAGGTACGTTTGAACATTTTATTTCCGATGTTACAATGTGATAGATGTACCTTTGTGAACTTATCATTTCTGAGAACGCATGCTGTTACAGTGTGATTACCTGTAAATACCACATTAATGCAATAAATGCTCAAAATGATGTCTGTCAACCTCAATGCATTTGGCAATACGTGTAACGACATCCCTCTCAACAGCGAGTAGTTCGCCTTCCGTGATGTTCGCACATGCTTTGACAATGACGCATGTTGTCAGGCGTTGTTGGTGGATCACGACAGCAAATATCCTTCAACTTTCCACACAGAAAGAAATCCGGGGACGACCAATCCACCTGTCATGAAATATGCTATTCAATACCGCTTTAACCGCACGCGAGCTATGTGCCGGACGTCCATCATGTTGAAAGTAAATCGCCATTCTGTTATGCAGTGAAACATCTTGTAGTAACATCGGTAGAACATTACGTAGGAAATCAGCATGCATTGCACCACTTAGATTGCCATCGATAAGATGGGGGCCAATTATCCTTCCTCCCATAATGCTGCACCATACATTAACCCGCTGAGTTCGCTGATGTTCCACTTGTCGCAGCCATCGTGGATTTTCCGTTGCCCAATAGTGCATATTATGCCGGTTTACGCTACCGCTGTTGGTGAATGACGCTTCGTCGCTAAATAGAACGCGTGCAAAAAATCTGTCGTCGTCCCGTAATTTCTCTTGTGCCCAGTGGCAGAACTGTACACGACGTTCAAAGTCGTCGCCATGCAATTCCTTGTGCATAGAAATATGGTACGGGTGCAATCGATTTTGATGTAGCATTCTCAACACCGACGTTTTTGAGATTCCCGACTCTCGCGCAATTTGTGTGCTACTGATGTGCGGATTAGCCGCTACAGCAGCTAAAACACCTACTTGAGCATCATCATTTGTTGCAGGTCGTGGTTGACGTTTCATATGTGGCTGAACACTTCCTGTTTCCTTAAATAACTTAACTATCCGGCGAACGGTCCGGACACTTGCATGAGGTCGTCCAGGATACCGAGCAGCATACATAGCACACGCCCGTTGGGCATTTTGATCACAATAACCATACATCAACACGATATCGACCTTTTCCGCAATTGGTAAACGGTCCGTTTTAACACTGGTAATGTATCACGAAGTAAATACCGTCCGCACTGGCGGAATGTTACGTGATACCAAGTACTTATATGTTTGTGACTATTACAGCGCCATCTGTCACAAAGCGAAAAAAGTGGTCCAACTAAAACATTCATATTTCTTTACGTACTAGACGAATATGTAATAAAAAAATGGGGGTTCCTATTTTAAAAATCGCAGTTGATATCCGTTTGACCTGTGGCAGCGCCATCTAGCGGGCCAACCATAGCGCCATCTGGTTTCCCCCTTCAGGCTAAACGAGTTTCGTTTTTGTAGTTTTTTCGTTTGATGCTTATTTCGTGAGATATTTGGCCCGGTCACGATCAATGGACCACCCTGTATATCTTATGTGAAATGTTCACAGTACCCGACGTTGGCAACGATAAATATCAGACAACAAATTAGTCCCCCCCGTCCTCCCCAGAAAGCACCGCCTCTAGCCTTGATAATGGACTCAATATGGCGAGAAATAAAGTCCGCAAGTGTCTTCACGTATGACGCACCCAGCTGAACCCACACGTTGATTAGATCCTGTGAAGCTACCGTATCGCAGGAATCAATATTTCTGATAAGTTTTGCACGTCGTTGGAAATAGTGCCAGACATTTTCTATTGGATTAAGATCGGGTGATTCAGCGGGACTGTCTCACTGTGATGTGGTGCCGAGTATTCGTCAAACCAGGAGCGTAAGAGTGCCTACTGTGTCAGTAGGTATACTCATTGTGGAGACGAATTGGCATCACTGGGTCATGTTCGAGGTAATCTGCATGAGTGGATGCAGTCAAAGGTGTAAAAAAACACCCACGAAACATCGCGGAACCACCTCCGACATGAATTTAATCCTCCATACGGCGTGAGTTAAAAATCTAATTGAGCCGTCCGCGCATTCGACGCCTCGTATCGTTCGAAAAAGGCAAAATCGCGACTGGTCGGAGCACACCACACGCCTCCGGTCAGCACTGTGTATGTCGGTGAACTGAAAACTAGCTTTGAGTGCTGCTGCAAACAATACCTTATGCGAGGTACTTGACTCCAAAAGACCCCAGCAAGACGGACAAAAAGAAATTCGTGTCGTACGTAAAAGGCTATTAGTAGCAGCGAAATTACTGTCCAGACTCTCAGAGATGAAACAGAAGCTGAAATCGAGAGTAGCAAAGCAAAGCAGAAACATTTGACTCTATTTTCAAATGTTCCTTTACAAAGGAAAACCCAGGAGTATTATCTGAACTAAATTCTCCTGCCACTGAAAAGACGAATGAAACAGATATTAGTGTCAATAGCGTTGAGAAACAATTGATACCGTTAAAACTGGAAAAAACCAGGGCCCAATGGAACTCCCACCAGAGTGCCTGAGTTGTAGAAGAAGAGTAGCGAAGATATCCACAAAACTACCGTCCAACATCCTTGACGTCCATTTGTTTTAGAACCTTAGAACATATTTCGAGCTCAAACATAATGAAGTAATTCGAACAGAATGATCTTCCCCATGCCAGCCAGTGTGCACTTCGAAAACATCGATGATGTGAATTCTAATTCGCACTTTTCTCGCGTGACATACTGAAAGCCATAGAGCACGGCAGTTAGATAGATGCATTATTTCCTGATTTCCTAAATAAAAAAAAAACATTCGACTCAGTTCCACACGCAGGATTATTATCAAAAGTACGATCGTATGGGGTATCAAGAGATATTTGTGCCTAGGTTTTTTGATAGGGGAGACGCAGCAATTTATCTTGGATGGAGAATCCTCGACAGATGTATATGTAATTTCGAGGGTACCTTGCTGTTAATACTGTATATTAATGATCTTGAGGACAATATTAATAGTGGTCACAGACTTTTCGCAGATGATACAGTTATCTACATAGAAGTACAGTTTGAAAGAATATATTAATGATCTTGAGGACAATATTAATAGTGGTCACAGACTTTTCGCAGATGATACAGTTATCTACATAGAAGTACAGTTTGAAAGAAGCTGCACAAACATCCAGTCATATCTTCATAAGATTTCAACGTTGTGCACAGATAGGCATTTTGCTTTAAATGTTTGGAAACGTAAAACTGTGCACTTCACAAAGCCAAAAAAGTAATATTCTGCGACTACAGTATCAACGAGTCACATTTGGAATCGGTAAACTCATGCAAATACCCTTGTGTAACACTTTGCAGTGACATGAAGTGGAAGGATCACGTATGCTCAGTCGTGGGTAAAGTAGGCAGCAGACTTCGGTTGATTGGTGGAATACTGGGGAACGAAATCGGTCTACCAAGAAGATTTGTTGCACCACCCGCTCGTCTCATCCTAGAATATTTCTCGAACGTGTGAGACCCATAACAAATACGGCTAACAGGGGATATTGAACGTATACAGAGAATAGGAGCACGAATGGTCACGGGTTTGTTTGATTCGTGCCGTTGTCACGGAGATGCTGAAATAACTGAATTGCTATGCTCTTGAAAATACATGCAGACAATCCCGTTAAACACTACTTCGTAAGTTTCTAGAAGCAACTTTATGTTATAAATTTGAGAATATACTACAACTCCCTACACATCGCCCCCATAGAGATCGTGAGGAGAATGTTACATTAATTCCAGCATGCCCCGAGGCATTTAAACAGTAATTCCTGCCATGTGCATGGAACGGGAAAAAGCCCTTATAATTGGTACAATGGGACGTCTCCTCCGCCATGCACTGCACTGTGGTTTGCAGAGTACGTATGTAGATGTATATGTAGATTGTATGCAGTTCCCCTCGCAATGTTCTCTCGGAAATTAGTAGGGATGGATCTACTGTCACTGACAGCAGCAATTACTGTCGAGTTTGAAACAGATCGTCATTGACATGGCATGACGTTCGTGTCCGAGCCTTACTACCTGGCATCCTTTTGCGACCACTGTTCTTAAGATGAGGTACATGGCTGTGAATGTTATGATATTCCACGAACACTTGTTGAACTGTCCGATTAAACGACGAGTGAGCTGTTTTAAAGGGGTGACTAATATTTTTCGCCGTGAACTCACGTGCATCAACCCGGCGCCGCAGCAAATCCCAGGTATGTTGATGTATTCATCTAACAGAACGTATGCTGTCGCTGTGTTTGCAGCCTTCCACAATGCGGGCACGATGAGTCCTGCATCTTGTACCGATGTCTCGATGCACAAGAGCTTTCAAATGCTCTCACAAAGAAAAGTCCAGTGGATCTAAAACTAGAGAACGTTGACGCCAGGAAACTAGTCCATCTCTTTCTATCGATCTGTTAAGGAATCTGCTAACTATCTGGCTACAGTCATTAAGACTGAAATGAAAAGGAGATCCGTAGTGCATGAAGTACATGTTTCGCTGTGCTGATGGAGACATATCTTCCAGCAGGTCTGGTATAGTATTCTCTAAGGACTGAACCATATTTGCAACGGCGCGATATTTAAACTGGGGCAGTACTCTTTGATTTTCCTGTGTGAAGGAACACTCAAAAACAGAGCTTTGCTTTCCTGCTTTTGCTTTCTTGCATTGAGTATATATATATATATATATATATATATATATATATATATATATATGTGTGTGTGTGTGTGTGTGTAGAGAGAGAGAGATCGCGATAATTACGTATTATCTGACCAGTAAATACGTCGTGGTAACGCGACAAGAATCTGCTGGGACACAATTTTGGCAAGACAACAGCTTTGGCTGCTAAATGAGAGAGTATTACGGGAACCTTCCCCTCTCCTCGTCTCCCTTCTCCTCCACAACCCCTCCCCTTCTTTGCTAATCTTCTTCTTTCTCTCACCTTCCTCCAGAATCTCGCTCTTTGTTCCTCTGCATCTTCCTCAAATATAAAAATAAGACCAGTTTTCGCAGTTTGACATTTGAGTGAGGACGCTTCGCTGCAGTATTCTAGGACCTGTCACAGAAGAGAAGAGAAAACTGTAACAGTGCCAGAGAGATCAGAATAGCTGTGTGTAATACATGCCTCTCCCCACATTTCACGCACTCGTGTGCACTATCTGATTAAATGTAACCGGACACCCGCATGTAATGCGTAACTGACCGCTAGACGTCACGAGAGGCCAGTATAAAAGAAGGTGAGGAGTATTGTGTTGTCAGCAGAGAAATAGTAACAGCATAATCGTTAGGTCAGGAAAGCTCAGCGATTTCGAACGTGGACTAGTCATTGGATGTCACCTGAGTAAAAAATCGGTATGGGACATTTCAACCCTTTTAAAGCTGTCCAAGGCCACTGTTGGTGATGTGATCGTGAAGTGAAAGCCGAAGGAAGAATCACATCTATACCAAGACCAGGCAGTCCTTAGGTACTGACGCACGAGAATCATCGATCGTAGTGGAGGATCGTTATAAAAAATCTTATGAAATCAATTGTGAGTTCCAGAGTACTACACATGACTGTGTGTAGGCAGTCAAAAAGAATGTGGTGTAATGGTCTAGCATCTCCTCATAAGCCACACATTTCTGTAATAAAGCAGCATCTGTGAGGCAATTGTTTTTGGTTCGTAAACATTCCTGAAATGGACTGGCCTGCCCAGAGTCCCAACCTGAGTCCAAAGCAAACTCTTTGTGATAAGTTATATCGTCGGGTCCGCTCTAGATCCCAGAGTCCTTCAACGTTGCTACCGTATCTGGTTTCGGCTCCTGAGGAAGAACGGACAGCCATTCTTCCACAGTCATTCACCTCATTGAAAGTGTCCCATGCAGAGTTCAAGCAGTCATAAAGGCGAAGCGTGGAGAAATCCCATGTTAATGGCCTCTAATAAATGATTAAATAGTGTATACACTTAATTCAGTAATTAAAGAAAATAATGGGGTAGTGTAATGTGTCTCAAACTTTTAGTATCAATATTAATTGGATGAGACGAGGAATCAATGGGCGAAAAATAATATTCAGTTTTTTTTGTATAAACAAGCATATCCCACAACAGCAAGATCATAGCAACTATACACAGCGCTCTCGTCAGTTAGAACGCAGATACTACATGTTCATTTTGCCAACGCTTCTCCGAGCCCGTTGAGCTGACTTGTTACTGTGTAACTTACTCAAACACGTATTGTTATGTGTAGAACTTAATTTCATTTGTAATTTAGTTTGATAGTGCTTTCTATTCGTTTTCTTTCTCTTCAAACAAATTATCTGATGGTGACTTGGATATATCCAAGTCAGTAACGAGACCACATGTGTGACCTAATGTCGAGATAACTAATGAAAAATTATAACAACTGTTCAGATCCTTCCCCATGCATGCGGATACAACAGTGCTGAAAATTGTGAGACCGTGCCAACTAGGTCCCCTTTGTTTCCTGCTGGCATTTCTTACACCTACGACTTCATGTAAACCTGTAACAAAGGAACACGCTGTGGACGCACTGCAGATAATTGTGTATTGCTTACAAGGTAGTGTTTGAACATCGACCTGGGAATGGTTAATTCAAGGCCTCGAACCGTCCATCGTAGGTCCTCATCTCAAAATACAAGGGCAATCCCAAAAGTAATGTCTCCTATTTTTCTTGTAAGTGGAGAACTCTGTCTGTGTGGCAGTTGGTCACACTGTTATGAAGAGTGCTTCACACTCTGTGTGTAAACATGCGCACGCCACGCTGTGGCGTTCAGTCTTGGCTTGGCAGCCGTTGAGAATGGAGCTCCCGTCGGATGTTACTCAAAAATGGTTCAAATGGCTCTGAGCACTATGGGACTCAACTGCTGTGGTCATAAGTCCCCTAGAACTTAGAACTACTTAAACCTAACTAACCTAAGGACATCACACACATCCATGCCCGAGGCAGGATTCGAACCTGCGACCGTAGTGGTCGTGCAGTTCCAGACTGTAGCGCCTTTAACCGCTCGGCCACTTCGGCCGGCTTGGATGTTACTCCCAAGTGCGAATTGCGCGCAGTTATTCGGTTTCTGAACGCAAAGTGCACTGCGCCGATCGAAATCCATCGCCAATTGACGAAAGTATATGGTGAGTCGTGCATGGATGTCAAAAATGTTCGTAAGTGGTGTAGAGAGTTTGGATGAGTGCCAGGCATGCTGACTGAGGACCACACAGGGCAACGAGTTGATGCTTCCCGCGCATTTCTTCACCGCCTTGCAGCCGAACAGGACTAGTTTCTGGACTCACCTAAGCATGCCACTTTACACCTGAAACCAAGCAACAATCACGCCAGTGGCGGCATCCTTCTTCGCCAAAGCCGCGGAAATTCAAACAAACACAGTCTGCCGGTAAAGTCATGACAACCATTTTTGGGATCGGAAAGGGGTATTGTTGGTCGACTTTATGCCCACTGGGACCACAATTAACGCTGACAGGTACTGTGAGACTCTGAAAAAATTGAAACGGGCAATTCAGAACCGGAGAAGAGGAATGTTGAGCAAGGGCGTACACATTCTCCGTGACACCGCTCGCCCACACATCGCTCGGCAAACCGTTGCTCTCCTGCAACAGTTTCAGTGGAACGTAATTACCCACCCACTCTATAGTCCTGACTTGGCGCCCAGTGACTGTCACCTGTTCCCTAAGTTAAAAGAACATTTGGCTGGAAAGCGATTCAGCTCCGACGACGAAGTGAAAGAAGAGGTTCATAACTTTCTGCATGGCGGCGAGCTAGTATGACATGGGCATACAAAAACTGCCACAGCGTCTACAAAAAACCATCGACAGAAATGGTGATTATGTCGAAAAATAGCTAAATTTTCAAGGTGTAAACTGATGTAAACCATTGTAGAAATAAAGAAGTCTATGTACTTATAAAAAAAAATGGGACACCTTACTTTTAGGGTTACCTTCGTACTAAGTTTAATGTCCTCTAGAGACTACAATTTTGACACTTTAGAGATGGAACAACCTGTTGATTTTTTAGGAGGTAATATGCACCAAAATCGCGAGAGACTATCTTTATATGACTCGGAATATGTGTTTTGCCGAACAGCGACTACTGGTACAGTTCACACAGAGAAAACGAATTATTCTGGCACAGACAGGAGGAACTTAAACCTTATTGTTTACTAGCTTAGTGTCCCATTCATCACGAAATCTTTCAGGTTATTGTATGAGTTGACTGATTCTAATTCTGAATTGCTCATATATGGTGAGGCAAAAAGAGGTTAACATTAAATTGGTGTTTAATCAAGTGAAATTACAAGGCAGCGATTTGGCTACAGGGTTTCAATTTGGCACCCTTTCCGCTCAATACACATAAAGTCTGTAAGGTCCAGTGGACAATTACAGTCCCTCTGCATCCTGCAACTGTTGCTCAATCTCTGTTCCGCCATCCCTGCCATGTGATCGTTCCAGTATAAGTCGAAACTGAGCGGCGGTCGGAGAGCGCTGTATCTACCACCTTCTGGGAAACACGGTGAGCTGAGTTAATGCAACAGGAGCGTGTTTTGACCCTTGGTGAAAACTGGAACATGTTGTCATATCTCTGCCAACTGTGTACAGTGTGTAAGGCCAGCGCCAAACGGAGCTTTTTCATGCTACACGAGGTTGTAAAAAAGACAGTATGATCAGTTACGATGGTGTTTCTTATTAGAAAAATTAGGAAGACTTCACATCATATGGGAACTGGAAAAAGGACGAGGATTTTGCTACTGCATTGCTGTGTGTTTCCAAACTACATACAGGTACTGCAGTCCGAAATAGATCTGCGTCGGTCAGGGTGCATTCATGTCTGTCATCCAAATATTCTCTCTATCCTCATTATTTTGTGCCATCCAACATAGAAAAAGTACGAATTATGAAAACTTTGCTAACGTCCCCCGGTAGAGAAATCGATAAGATATTACTGCCATCCCTCTTTTCTGACATACAAAAAAGAAAAAAAATCCACTGGGTTAAAAAAAATGGCTCTGAGCACTATGGGACTCAACTGCTGAGGTCATTAGTCCCCTAGAACTTAGAACTAGTTAAACCTAACTAACCTAAGGACATCACAAACATCCATGCCCGAGGCAGGATTCGAACCTGCGACCGTAGCGGTCCTGCGGTTCCAGACTGCAGCGCCTTTAACCGCACGGCCACTTCGGCCGGCCAAAATCCACTGGGTGCAGACATTGAGCATACGTGGCGATCATATTAATTTTATTATATTATCATATTAAATATACGGGCATTGATCCACTGGAGCAGGTGGTCAGTGAATGAAGTCACTTGGACAAATCAGTGTAAAATTTCATCACCCATATTATAGGAGGACCATATGCCACAGATTATCAATCGCAAGTGAGGCACACTATGTTACGGTTTAAAGTCAGTGCTGGCACGCCAATCGGGAACGATAGAGAAGAGAAGGCTGTGAGAAGAGGTCAGTCAATTACACACTGACCGACCTCCTTCCAGGACGACAATACGACAACAGTGGCCCCTAGGTGATGACGACATAAGCGCCGCGCCCGGCTGGTGACAGCCCACTTCTATAGCAGCTTCAATATTAGCCCCTTCGTTAGCCGATGCATCGTAGCCTTCATTAGCAATCTCTATATAGCGCAGTTAGTGATCGGTAGTTGCCGCAATTCAGTTGACAGTCTTTTGCTAATAGCGGTCGCTAGGACCAGAAGTCTTACTTGTGTTTGTCTTCTGAAGAAGACAGATTATTTTGTATGTCGCCCTTTGCTTATGACACATCTGTGTACTTGCACTTGCGGGTGATCATCTATAAAGGACTACAAGAATTCCCAAATCAATGTCAAGTATTTGTACTTGTCTTGTTGTAATAAAACTCATTAATACGAGTTGTTCGATTGTTTGTCTAGTGAACCGGGTATGCGGGGTTCCTAGACACAACACCCTATGTTGTTCTTTCATAAGCAGTTTGATACATTCTTTTTCAGCTGTAACACATCCAGGCAGTGTATAGCTAGAGCTTTGCACAATGCAGTACATTTTATTTTTCCACCACGATTTCGAGATCTGTGTCAGATGATAAACCGACTTTTAACAAGTTTAGATCCAATGGCTTTCACAGAAAGCTTGACATCACATGGTGTAAATTATCCTACTCCCACAACACACAGGGTGGTTGAGATAGAAGACAGAGGTGGTGTTTCTTATTTACCAATATGCAGAGGACATTGTAACCTACGGAAACTGAAAGATTTTTCAAGTAAATAAGCTGGGGAAATGAACTGAGGTTTGTGTTGGGGGGGGGGCATTCATCTTGGGTAGTTAGTGCAGCATTGTTGGCAATAGTGCTGTGGTGGTGTAATGGTCAGTTTTTCTGCTAGTTAGCTGTGGTACAAATTTTAATTCATTCTTTCAGCTTCCAACATTATCGTAGAAACTAGAAGAGTTTGCTGGATTGTGAAGCGTTTCCAAATAGCTGCCTAAGGATCATATTACCTCTACATTTAATCTCATCTTTCACAATGATGAGGTAGCAGATGTCTAGGTGTTCCATTTCATAGAAACCAAGTACATTAATTCCGTATATTGCAACCATGTACACATTCACTATTTTGGTGCTGGCCATCCCTGTAATGTTTTGCTCCCACCAAAACTCTCTCCATCTCAAAAAAGTGGTGTCAGTCAATCATTATGTAGTAATCGACAGCATATCAGTGGACAGATGGCATGAAAAAGACAATGTACTGTATTAACCACCACAGTTGATAATGCGATCAGTTTTAACAATTTCACCAGTTTTTCCGTAATTTCAACGCCGACCAGTGACATGGCAGCATGCTTCCCTATTTCTGAATGCCATTCTCGGTTAACTCTCTAACGTATACACCAAAGTATACCAGAAAGCGTCCTATATCGATAGAGTTAGGTTATCTTCATATTTCTAGCACTTCGATCATGTGTACTTTACGATTAAGATTGCCCACCTCCCACTATGTGGATGAGAGTCACAGAGTATTCTCGCATTCTTAAAGTTGGAGATTGAAGGACTTTTTCGCGTTGTCTTTGACCAACTGTCCATGCAGTACTGTCGACAATTTAATTTGTAGCTGATCACAAGTAGGAGGATACTACACCCTCTACAGTCCATGCTTTGTGAAGCAAGAGAACGACCTGAGTCTGTAACAACTGTTCAGACAGGACTATTCCGTATCAGTCTTATGGCACGCATCCAAGTGCAAGAGATCTCTCTAGATGCGTGCATGTCGAGGAGATTAGCACCCTTTACCGGCGTATAGTACATATGACAGTGTTGTGATGATGTAAGAGATGGTTAAGAAGAAATATGTGGTTTATGCATGATAGAGTTTCAGAGAGAAGGAGTTTGAAGCATTTTACGTAAATAAAATGTGCAATCGATTCTAAAGTATTGTTCTAGTGTCTAGGGTTAGTAGCAAGAAGGTATTAGTAAGAGAGAAGTGACTGTAGAACATAAACACATGCACGCTTAAGGTTGTATGGTACTGCATTTAAACACACTATAATGTTAAAGCCACATGATTTCCAAAATCTAAGTCATGCAGAATGCAACACTCTTAATAGCCTAATGCTGTACATATATGTCCAACATCTAATATATATATTAACCCTACAAGGTTTCGATCCCACTCACTACATGAGAAACTAAAATGATAAAACAGTTTCCTTCTACACCAAAGAAACACATAGTTCAGAAATGATGGTATGCTCGCATCAGTTCAATAAAATGCTAGTCAGCTATGAAGAACGCCCCTTACAAGAAAATAGAGCAACGCATAGCAGCGGTGTTTGACATGTGAAATTACTCCGCGAATAACTCCGTAAACAGGACAACCGTCAAGCAAATGAATAAATGGGTTTGCAGTATCTCACAAACATCTGTCACTTGCTTAGAATCACTGCAGTTATGAAACTGGAGACTCGATTTATGTCCAAGATGTGGCAGAGACATGAAGTGGTTTACGTAAATCTTCATTCGTCTAGAGGAAGCTGTTGGAATATGTTTTCCTCTGATGGACATGATTCATCACACATGTGTTGGAAGTCCTCTGCTGACTGTGGTATATACAGGTTTGCTGTTAACAGTTGCAGTTAGATAGCACTCTAAGCCACTCACAGAACACGCAGTTGTGTACGAGTCGATCGCAAGTTATACCACACAATTCATGCACCTTGAGGGAGCAATGAAAAAAAATGGATAAGTGCATAATAAATGAGGTGCAGCAACATCTCTCTCTCTCTCTAGAATGCATCATGAGTCTACCATTAAGTTATACCTTGTTACAACCTCTCTCAACTGATCACTTTATCTACTTTCTATCATCCTTTAATGCAGATCAATGTCAGATTAGTGGCAGATGTTTTTTTTCTCCAGGTAAGCATCAAAGACAGCAGGCAACCTGCTATTACCTCAACAGATGTACAGTAGAATGTTGTTAAAAAGACCATACAGCAACTGTCGTGTAAGGTATTTGTTAGCTGACACCACATGATTGTGACTGATGGAAAGTACAGAGGAGCACATCGTAAATACGGTTTGTTGGGGTTTAAAACACCTAAACAGTCTGGCACAGGGCCAACACGCGATATATATATTACTCTACATTTGGTGGTCATCCACATTAAACATTCTGTTCCAGTCGTCTTATCGTTGTCGACGAAAAATTACTGTTTCCCTGGTTTCTGGTGTTTCCATGTAAATTTTTTCTCGTATTCCTCTTGCTATGACATAATCGTTCCTATGTACAAGAATTTCCCCGCAACCAAGCAGAAGACATGCATGTACTCCCTTGTTCCCCCTTAATTTCCCCGCTTTCGCATATTTTCCCTCAATTTACATGTGTGTTCCGTCAATATTCGTAATTTTATCTAATTTTTTTGTGTCACTTTTGCCCATGCGATCATGGCGTCACTTCTCGCCATGTATTCTAAAATTGCTTGTAAATATAGCACAGTTGTCAACACCTGACGCAAATGCACTATTTTCCTGGCTGGGCAGTACAGTACAGCACTGTACTCGAATGTATCCAGTGAGTTCCAATCGCACATTCTATAATTGCAATGCATTTACTCTGTTTTCTGTATGTCTGTGTCTATTGGATATTGCGGATGGCACCCATGACCCAGTCCCCCTGCTGGTGGATTGACCATTGGACATAGAACACATCTCCGGTTGTAACATATGGTAGATCCACCTTTGAAACCTATCCTGGACATAATGTGTTGTGGACCTGCCTCTGAACATTGCTGCAGATATAACAGGCAGTGGATTCACTGTCAAACCCGATCCCAGACATGGCATATTGTGCATCCGCAGCTGAACATTGCTCTGGATATAATGCGTGGCACATCACATTTGAACACTAAATCAGGTTTACTCCTGGTCATGGGGGCCACCCGTGTCCCATTCTGTGGTTTGAAGTGACATTTGAGTACAGTTCGATACTACTATACCAATATCTGTATATTTAACAGGGTCGTCACATATGCTCAGTGTCAGCACCCAGACGGAATTTGCTTTCGGTACATCAGAAGAGAGGGATACAGTAGTATATTGTTGAGTTTTCTACAACGTGACATTAGCGAAGTTTTTATAGTTCACAGTTTTTCTGTGTTGGATGGAACAAATTAATGAGGATAGAGAGAATATTTCGGTGACAGACGTGAGTGGACCCTGAGAAACACAGATCTTTTTTAGACTACAGTAACTGAAAGTTGTTTGGAAATGCAGTACAATCCTTTTTCCAGTTCCTGTATGATGCGAAGTCTTCCTAATTTTTTTGATGAGAAACACCACTGTAACTGCTCACACTGTCTTTTCTACTACCTTACGGGGTATGAGAAAGCTTCTTTTGGCGCTGGCCTCACACTTTGTACACGGTTCATGGAGCTACGACAGTGTGTTTCCAACGAGTGGTCAAAACATGGTCCTGTTGCACTAACTTAACTCCTCCTGTTTTTCCACAGCATGCTATGACTTCTGGTCAGTTCCAACTTGAATTGGAACAATCACATCCACAGTGCTGCAGGGAGGCCAGAGCAGAGATTGAGGAACAGTTACAAGATGCAGAGAGACTGTCTAAAGCCACACTGGAGTTTTTCTGTTTGGGGTCATGGAAAGACTCATTTTTGGATATGAGGGTGGCACGAGTATACTTCACTGGTGGCTGTAATCATGAAAAGACATATCCATAGGATCCAATACAAGTGTTTGGTTGAATGGAGAGACTTGATTCCAAATCGCAGACAGGATTTCTACCAGAAAGTATAACACTATTGATCCGAAAAGCCGGTGTATTGGTCGTAGGATTTTGTATATTTCTTATGACTTTAACCTAGCAATGATTTCTGATAGTGATTCCGCACATAGCCCACCATCTACTGTATGTGATCATTCTCAATCAACCATCATCTTCTCTCACGTATAACCTCATGGATAAGTTGCAGAACATCTGTTACACTGTCTACGTGATATTGAGATAGAATGCATTACAAATACTGTGTTTTAGCGTGGGAAATATCTAGCAGCGACACAAGGGAGTTGCAAATATCGGCTTAATACCACGTTCCTTAGCCGAATCACTTTCTAAATTCGATGAGAAATGTGATTTTATTACGAGCTTACATTGCTCAGCAGCACTTTCGGTCTGTTAGTACACAACCCCACTATAACCGTCTACATTCAATGTCGCGGTATTTGTGTGGAAGACCACTTCATTCGGAAGCAATACAATACTTCGATTTATAAAGCATGTATAGTTTTTAGCATGGATATCGTTAGTGATACCTGCGTGTACCTGTGGAACCAAGACCACTTTTAATGCATGGTGCCAGTAACATAGTCGTTGCGACCGTGGTTTTAATGACTGGTCGTTTATAAGACGAAGTCTCTCTTATTAAGACACGCTGGTACCACTCGAAAGGAAAACAAATGGAGCGTGTCCATCATAGCGGATTTTCGCTCAATATTGTTTGGTGCTTTTGTCTCGTCTCATTGTCACTGTATGCTTGTAGAGTGAGTAGCAAGGATATGTTGTTTGGTGTCCGATATCCTCTTTCTGTAATACAACTGCATGCACGTGTTAACAGTGTTCATTATTAACTCAAAGAGGAAGGTACTTAAGGTAGACCAGGTGTTGTAGTACAAGCTCTTCTGTAATAGTCCACATTAGCATCACTGCTGGTGAAGTACAAGTCCAGTATCCTTTTTCTATAACACAACTACATGCATGTACTATCAGTGTTCTTTATTAACTCAAACAGGAATCAACTTAAGATAGACCAGGTGTTGTGGTACAAGCACTTCTGTTATAGTCCACGTTAGCATCACTGCTGGTGAAGTACAAGTCCCGCTGTGCACACTACTCTGGTCGCTAGGTACTGACTGACTCTGAGCTAGTGTGTGAGCCAACTGCAACCGCGACTCCCACTGGGGTGCGACAGAAGACTCGTTGATTCACTGGATGACTGACGGGGCCCTCTGGACCATGGCGGCGATCTCTCAGCTGAGAGGGCGTTGGCTACGTGTTTCTTGCGAGTCTGTCATTGGCCTAGTGGGCTCACTTGCTCCAGTGCCTTCTATCGATCTTCTCGCAACCTCTTTGCCGCCTGGTGTGCTGGCGACAGCTCACACCAACACAGGTGCCACCAGCATTCAATTATTGGTGAAGTATGAGACTTAGTAGGGGATGTGTGACAGATTCGCTGTGATCAGCAGGCTTAAAAAGTATGTGTTGAGATTTAATATGACTATGTTCAGTTGTAAGGGGGATATGAATCTGACATGGATGTGGTTGGTTTCCTAGGGCGGCTCTGCCTGAAGTCTGGTTGCATGGCAGAGGTAGCCAGTATCCAGAACGAATCGACGTTTCTGGCTTAAGGCTCTCGCGATTGGTGGATAAAAGAAAAGTTCTATCCGGCCATCTAGTCAGTCCATGCCTGTAGCTACAGCAGCAAGGTCTGAGGGCGGCATTCTCTGGATAGCTGAATAGCGAACTAATGAAACGTCCCCTTTGAACAATTTATACACGACTGTGCTTAACCTGACACACAATATTATTTAGCGCAACGCAATCTGACTATCAAAGATCCCTGCAAAAGAATGGCCCTGAGTAACATTAAACTATACCTTTCAGAAATCACTTACCTCACAAAAATCTTCATTACTCGAACTACTGCAATACAGCGACCGCCACTACTGCCAGCTTAATATAATCAAAAGTCATAATATATGTAATTTCAAAACTCCGCCATTTCCTTCCACACATCCACCACTGCTGGCGGCTCACCTCTAACTGCGCAACGCTACGCGCTGTTCACATCCAGCTGCCGCTGCCCAACACTACAATGGCAGACAACAATGCAAACTAGCCACATACTGCACACAGCACAGCCAGTGATTTTCATACAGAGCGCTACGTGGCATTACCAATATAAAAATCTAAACAGCCTACTTACACTAATACTCAGTACACATTAAGCTGTCTCCATGATCGGTGTGTTGCATGTATTCTATGTGGAACATTGAGCGATTCAATATCGATCACTGCAAAGTATTGGCTCTGGTCGTATTGATAACATTCGAATTCCTACCACTCCAATCATCCCCAGATGCCCTTCATGGTCGGTGTGGTGCACTCTAGCATACACGTGTGTTCACGACTACGACTGCAGTCGTGATGGCAGTTTTCTCCAACCTCTGAGCGTTGGAGCTGAAGGTGTATGGGGGATGGGCGCACTGTATGTGGACACCAGAGCATGAGCGCAATGGGATGTGCGAGTGTTTCACCGATCTCCGAGATCTAGACATGAGAACATCTGGTACGGATTGGATTGTGGTTTAAGTGTGTTACATTTAGTGCTTCTCAATACATTGTAGTGGACTCTGTCTTGCAGTGGTATCTATCTTATCATGAAGTAGGCCCTCCCTACTCGTTTCGAATGTAGTGAAGTGAACCAACTTAAGAATTCTATAGCGCTTTAAAAACCCAGTCGCAACATCGAATTCCCGATCAATCAATTTATTGTTCCAGTTGTGGTACTGAGAACACCCACATCAGTCCAAACCCCCCTCCTCCCCACCCCACAGTCTGTTTAAGGGCATAGCATAAAACTGAGCTCAAATTTGAAATTCTCAGTTACTTCCAATGTAATGGACTTCCTACTAAATGAAATAACTGTGCTTGTATCTACCAATAGGAGGCAAGTGGAAAAATTTAGAAGGGTCTGGAAATCAGATAGTTGCAGGATCGAGTCTCATCAAATGGATACTGGGACTGGTATAACAGTAGGATGCAAGGAAGAAACTGACTGCACACAAAGGGCATCGATTTAATGAACGGGCATAGCGCAACCTCTCGGATACCAGCGATTGGTGCAGCCTGGCGAAGAGCTCAAGGCGTGGGCGTGCAGTGCCCTGCGATTCGTGTGAAACATTTTTAACAGTGTAATTACATGTGGTGAGTTATGTTGGCGTCGATTTCGTGACGTTATTCCTCGCTCGATCGGAAACAAGTGATCTATTTAATTACTTCTTTTCGTTGTATTTTACAAGACCAGCATCTTCCGATACAGCAGAGAATGATGAGCAAGAGAGGCCCAAACCTTGAGAATTGAATTTTAAAAATAAACAGTATATTCTTTTTTATATAATTAAATTTCCTGTCGTCAGATCATTAGACTCCGGCACAGACTGTATCCTTTTTTCCGCCAATTTCCAGACAGGGAGGTGGAATGCTGAAGTGTGGCAGGGGAGGGGGAAGTTGGATACTTTCTCAGGATGGAGAAGGGGTAGATTAATTAGTCAATTAATTTGATAGTGAGACATGTGTATGGATATCTGTTGTCAGAAACCTCCGGAAACTTAAAAGGACTTGCCGAATCCACAATACGCAGAATCACTGCGGTATTGCATCTCAGATGCAGGCCAACACATTATTAAGCGGTTCGTTATAACATTTAGGCTCATCAGTGTATATCGTGGGAAAGCTTTGCGGCACTTATTGTTAATGTTTTTCTCCTTTCTGTGGGGAAGAAATAGTTCCGTCCCGATGTAAAACCACATGAATAGCAAAATTCTTTCTCTCCTGCCACTAGAAAGCATCTGACTGGGATAGCTGAAAAAATATCCTCTGGGTGCTGTTTTTAAAATTTCATTGAGTGGTTGTTGGTCGGGCTTTGCCTTTGATGGAGGAAAGTATGTGCGTATTTTTGCGCGAAATTCGGGGTTGAGAGAGATCACACAAGACATTATTCTGGAGTTGGAGCTGAGAAGAGTCGCTCACAGAGACATTGGG
This sequence comes from Schistocerca cancellata, assembly GCF_023864275.1. Classification (NCBI taxonomy): domain Eukaryota; kingdom Metazoa; phylum Arthropoda; class Insecta; order Orthoptera; family Acrididae; genus Schistocerca; species Schistocerca cancellata. The sequence goes on along the minus strand of NC_064634.1, from coordinate 325,761,873 downwards.
ACGAGCGGTGTGGATCTGCGAGAGTCGGCTCGTCACCGAATGAAAGATGGGCTGTTGCTGCTGCCAGCAAGCCTTGTCCCTTTGAGTCTTTGTCTGGTAAGAAAAGCTTGCTACTAGGGCTATCTGGTGATGAGAATGACTAGCTTTTCGCTTCGCTTCCTCGTTAGATAATGCTATCTGAAATTACCTCTTACAGCAGGGGGCTCACCCAGGCCTGAAGTTATTTTGGTCTTGGCACGTAATCGATACCTTGTTTCCTGGTACGATCAGAGCAGTTATGACGCAGCCAACAGCGATTATGCATTTGCGGGAAGGACTTGCTGAGATGATTGTCATTCTTAATTTATCCATTCCTTTCTGAACTGTTTAATAGATCCAAGATGCAGTTAATTTATCGCGATATTCACTACTTGTATTCCCCTTTCTCGTGTGTACGTGTAAATCATATTAATGTGTTCTTCCTGTTGGCGTGTGTGCTTACTAAGTGCACTGGCTAATCTGGACCAGTGTTATCAATTCGGCAGATAGATAACTTTCCCAAGTATTAATCCTCATTGACTGTGTAAGAACTGATGCCCAGAAATCATTCGCACGGACCTTCCCCTTTTTTAGTATGCAACTTGTCGCTTGACAGAGTTGATTGTTTATCTGAGTTTAAGGGGAGGCGTGTGATTCCTGGTCGGTTCAGCAGGAGCAGATTACAGAACCGACCGAAATAGGTGCTAGCTCGAATTGGCATACTGCGCGAGATGGCAAGATGAAATGTGTGTGAAACACACACACAAGCACACACATACACGCATAAACATACACATACACACGAACACACACACACGCACACATTTACACACACACACACACACACGCACACACAAACACACCACAAAGATATAACGAGCGAGATGGAGAGAGAGAGAGAGAGAGAGAGAGAGGGAGCCGGCCGTAAGTGAAGCGAAAGTCTTGTCTAAATAATAAAATATTTTACAGCATTTTAAAAACTCGCCTGTCAAACAGAAGATAAGTAACATTAATTTATTTATTGGGACAAATCAAACAAGAGATTCTATCCTCCAGAACCTGATGTTGCTTGCATCAACTCGCATCGAGAGCTACAATGCCCACTCAGGTATGATATACAGCTGAACAATATTGATTTTGTTGACTAATGAAGGCTACAAGAAGTTACAAGGACAAAATCCGAAAATCATGTGTTCCGGAATCACAGTCTACGATGACGATACTTGTCTGTTGTGTGCTGAGAGAATGTGGTCCTATCTCAGGTTTTCGCTGCTTGCTTCCGGGTATACAACCGAGCTATTATTTCATTTTTTGCACAATACGGCGATGACCGACACAAACATGGCACCCAGCGTTTTTCGCCTTCGTCAAAAAAGATAACAAATCTACTTTATAATGCTAAATACGATATACTTCTCCGAAAGCTGGGTGTGTACTGCATTCCACGCTGATGTGGCTTGTATTACGTGGAGCAGACAATTAGGACATTCGAAGAGAGACGCAAGGAACACCAGCAACACATCTGACTAAAGCAACCAAACAAATCAGCTGTCGCCGGGCACTACTTCAAATGCACTCCTGGAAATGGAAAAAAGAACACATTGACACCGGTGTGTCAGACCCACCATACTTGCTCCGGACACTGCGAGAGGGCTGTACAAGCAATGATCACACGCACGGCACAGCGGACACTCCAGGAACCGCGGTGTTGGCCGTCGAATGGCGCTACAGTCTATTCACCGAGAGCTGGGACGAAACATAAACAGTGTCACGTGAGTGACTACGCTCGTTTCCAGAGAAAGCATTCGGTGTTCACGTGATACGTAGGGGTGTGGAAAATCCTTGGCGCACGCTTTGCAGCTGGCGGCGTCCGGCTGGTTGCCGAGCTGTCACAGCAGACCGTGAGAAATCTGAGCAACAATGTACGAAATAAATTTAACAATAATGTTAAACTGAGTTCATTATGTCGAAGCAGTTTTGCTGTCATTCAGGTTGCTAACAAAACGCTCCATTCAAACACAATTAATTGTCAATTTTAATAACAATACCAGTAATAATAATGATAAAGGACGAAACAAGGTTCACTCTGTCGAACTGTTTTCATTGAGGTTTATAACAAACCGCTCCTCTCTCTCCTCTATAGTGCAGTCTAATTCCCACATTTGAGTTTCCACTTTTTCTACGACATGGAGGACGCACTTGCTCCAATCCTGTGCAGTCACTGTTCTTACTGCTTCTTCTAGTAGTTCTTTAACTTCAGGCATTTTGCATGTTTTGTTTTTCGCTGCAACATAGCCTTTGACTCTGTCCACACTAACTCGATGGCGTTTAATTCACAGTGGTACGGATGAATTCTGAGAACAGTTTTCCCTGCATTCTTCGCCATTTCATCTACTGCATATTCGTTGTGCGCTGTTCTGTGATTTTTAACTATATCTAAAAGTTCTTTCTTCAACATACCGTCTTCGAAATCGATGTTTTTAGATTTTAGCCACTCTGATATTTCGTAGTTATTGGAATTCGCACTGGGATCTTTTTCTTTTCTCCGAGAATGGTACGGCGCGTTATCAAGAACAATTACCGCATTTTACCTGAAGCCGAGGAAGAACATCTTGAAACCACTTCTCGAAGGTTTCGGCGCACATCTCCTCATGATAATCTCCACTTTTCTTGGATTCGAAAGTCCACACACATACTTCAACGAACCCTGCTTTGCTGCCAATGTGTGCGATAATCAGACGTTTCTCTATACCTAACGGGCCCTTGCTTCCGGTGGATAATGCGGACAGAAACGCTTGTTTTGAGGAATTTATAGTGTCATCTACCCAGACGTAACTTCGGGTATGTCCTGCGATCACCCACGTCTCGTCCAAATAGTAAATGGGTCTGCCTTCATCTCTCAACCGTTTAATGGTTCGAAGATAACGCCGCCTCCATAAAATCATGTCATCCCTGTCTATAAGCATGCTATCGCGCCCACGCCGGACATATTTGAAATTCATTTCTCTCAGTAACTTATAAAATGTAGTTCTCCGAAAATTGCCCAGATCTGCATCTTCATTCACGAGTGTAAGCACTTTGTCTATTGTTAGCAATTCGTTACGAAAAAAAAATTCGTGTACTTTCCTTCGTATCGCATTTCTATCGAAGTCATCAACACTTTCAGAAAGTTTCTGTCGTAATTTTCATTTCTTGGGAGACTTCAAAGAGTGTGTGGCCTTGTACTCACTCATCACACGATACATTGAAGAATGTCCAACACCTGTAGCTGCAGCTGTTTTCGAAACAATGTCACTCATCGATTGCTCTGGATGTAACAGTTCCGTTTTATACACATTAAGCACCATGTGCTTCTCAGGAGAACTTAATGATTTCTTCTTTGCTCGCTTCTTTGGTAGACTCAGAACTGACACGTCGACCTCGCTCGCTGAATCCGTGGATGACATAATGAGGACAGCCGTATGTGATGCTAATGAAATAAGTGAATATATAAAATAAGAAACCATGCTATTGGTTCACACATAAACAGTGAATGCTCAGCGTGACTACAAACAGATATACTTACTCTAATAATCAACAACTAGTCTTTCAAGCGTCTTTGCAGAAGAACTTAAGATATCCTGAAACCGCCGCTGTACAACACCCACTAACGAGCTCACACCTGCAACTGAGACGGCCACACTGACTGAGCGCCGCGCCTGCGAACCGCACAATGCATCGCTCATAAAGGACAAACGGTTCCACCCATCGCATTCGAACAAACTACAAAATTAAATTCAAACCTTTATGAAACTTATCTCGCTTACACCCCCACAAAAAAATTCAAAGGGGAAAAGTTTGTCGCTTACTATATTTCGGATGATGATTCGGTAAAAGTTCTGCATCAGACGTGAGATTTTAATTTATTTCTTCACTATTACTGTTTCTATTGGGCAGAAAATTTGCAGACGTCATCAACATATAGTACTGAAGGCAATTATAAAATTATTTTCCTGTGCGACACACAGTTTAGGAGATATGGCGTGATAAATATAGAGTAACGCTAAAAAACAACTTTTCCTGAAAGCTTAAATATTTCTCTTTTTCAGTGACAAATTTTAATGTAATGTAAAAAAAGGTGTTGGAAGGTAGCTCTCGGATCACTTTGTCAAGTTCAGGCGCCAAATTATAAAAAACACAACTTTAATTTTTTAATTTCTGACGCCCCTGCCTTGTACACCCCTCGACGGCACCGCTGTAGTCACGCGCCTTGCCGTGTTTACAGTACGTCTCTTGTTTCGGTGAATGGAGTATAGCTGCGCAGCATTTGTGCACCGCCGCCGTCAGTGTCAGCCAGTTTGCCGTGGCATACGGAGCTCCATCGCAGTCTTTAACACTGGTAGCATGCCGCGACAGCGTGGACGTGAACCGTATGTGCAGTTGCCGGACTTTGAGCGAGGGCGTATAGTGGGCATGCGGGAGGCCGGGTGGACGTACCGCCGAATTGCTCAACACGTGGGGCGTGAGGTCTCCACAGTACATCGATGTTGTCGCCAGTGGTCGGCGGAAGGTGCACGTGCCCGTCGACCTGGGACCGGACCGCAGCGACGCACGGATGCACGCCCAGACCGTAGGATCCTACGCAGTGCCGTAGGGGACCGCACCGCCACTTCCCAGCAAATTAGGGACACTGTTGCTCCTGGGGTATCGGCGAGGACCATTCGCAACCGTCTCCATGAAGCTGGGCTACGGTCCCGCACACCGTTAGGCCGTCTTCCGCTCACGCCCCAACATCGTGCAGCCCGCCTCCAGTGGTGTCGCGACAGGCGTGAATGGAGGGACGAATGGAGACGTGTCGTCTTCAGCGATGAGAGTCGCTTCTGCCGTGGTGCCAATGATGGTCGTATGCGTGCTTGGCGCCGTGCAGGTGAGCGCCACAATCAGGACTGCATACGACCGAGGCACACAGGGCCAACACCCGGCATCATGGCGTGGGGAGCGATCTCCTACACTGGCCGTACACCACTGGTGATCGTCGAGGGGACACTGAATAGTGCACGGTACATCCAAACCGTCATCGAACCCATCGTTCTACCATTCCTAGACCGGCAAGGGAACTTGCTGTTCCAACAGGACAATGCACGTCCGCATGTATCCCGTGCCACCCAACGTGCTCCAGAAGGTGTAAGTCAACTACCCTGGCCAGCAAGATCTCCGGATCTGTCCCCCATTGAGCATGTTTGGGACTGGATGAAGCGTCGTCTCACGCGGTCTGCACGTCCAGCACGAACGCTGGTCCAACTGAGGCGCCAGGTGGAAATGGCATGGCAAGCCGTTCCACAGGACTACATCCAGCATCTCTACGATCGTCTCCATGGGAGAATAGCAGCCTGCATTGCTGCGAAAGGTGGATATACACTGTACTAGTGCCGACATTGTGCATGCTCTGTTGCCTGTGTCTATGTGCCTGTGGTTCTGTCAGTGTGATCATGTGATGTATCTGACCCCAGGAATGTGTCAATAAAGTTTCCCCTTCCTGGGACAATGAATTCACGGTGTTCTTATTTCAGTTTCCAGGAGTGTATAATCCTGAAACGGAATGCAAGGAGACCAGTATCGTAGTGCTAACTGCAAGTTTCTGGGATAGCATAAATAAGGAGTCTGTCGAAACAAAAATGTCGGAAAATCTAATAATTGGCGATGAAGGTTTCAGTTTAAACAAGGACTGTAGTTTGGCACTCCATTTATTGAGATCTCTCTGGCCATCACATTCATCGAAGCTGGGAAATGCTGAGAGAATGCGCGTTTCAGGGAATATCAGTACGGGCTCTGAAAAACATAGAGCATCAAAGATCGCAGTGGGTATCGGGAGTCGAAGTCACTATTACTTATAAATAACAGCATGACACCAAGAAGTTCACTGTGTGGTTGAAGTACAACAAAAGCCGCAGCACCTAAAGAAGGCGAATGGATCGGTCAGCTACATGTTGAAAAAATTAAACAACTTGGATGTATATCCAGAAGCACATCACTGAGAAAATATTGCTCTTTGTAGGACACATCCATAACATCATATAGCCCATACTCACAACTATTAGTGCCCAGAGACTTGAATGCACGGTAGGAACCGAAACAGAAAACAGCAAAACAAAAACAGAAATCGTCATTGTATCTTTAAATGTTCTTTCATGGAGTAAACTTAAGCGATCTTGCCATAACTCAATAGTTCCGCCACGGCAAATATGACGTAGAAATCATTACTAGTGAGGTTCGAAAGGAACTTAAATTGCTAAAACTCTATAAGACCCCAGAGCCCGTGGAGTCCAGTATCAAGCCCCCTGCGGAATTTGCTGGTGAATTAACTCGGCTCTTGACAATAATATACCACAATCCCCTTGAGCAGATGTACATTACCAGTGACTGAGACAGATCATAGAGCATCTGAAAAAAGGTGCAAGTGATCAACATTACACTATCTCATCTGTGGCAAAATTCTAGAACATATTCTGAATTCCATTAGTATGACCTACCTACAACAGAATAGCCTACTCCAGTTAAATTAGCATAGGTTTTGCAAACACGGTCATTTGAAGCTCACACACGATATCGTCAGTGCCGTAGATACAGGAGATCAGGTTGATTTGGTCTTTCTAAACATTAAAAAAGTTTTTGATTTAGTACCACATCGACTTTCTCGAAATGGTTGCAACTGGATCAAAAATTTCCCGGCAGACAGAACGCAGTACATTGTTCTGGATGGAAAATCGTCTACAGATACTAAAGTAATACGTGGTGAGCCTCAAGTACGTCTACTTGTGAAAAGTCTGTTGCTGTTTATAGTACACAGTGAAGATTTAGCACATACTATTAGCTGTAATCTCGGGATTTTTATAGATGATGCAGTTACCTATAAAGAAATTCTGCCTAGTAAAATTTATAACAATATCCAGCTAAATATCGATAAAATATAACTCTGGTGCAGAGACTTTCGACCAACTCTTAATACAGAGAAAGACACATTTGGTCACTTTAAAAAAAAAAAAAGAGGTGTCATATCCGTTTATAAACTCCCAGCCGTTATATACTATCTGACCAAAAGTATCCGGACACCTATTAGTGGAGATTAATAGGGGGTGTGTCCACCTTTCGCCTCTATGATGGCTTGAACTCTACTAGGGCACTTCCATTGAGGTATCTGAACGCCTGACGAGGAATGGCAACAAATTCTTCCTCTAGGTTGTGGAGCGAAGTCGACTTTCTAACCTATCACAAAGGTAGTCCATTGGGTTTCAAGCCAGTTCATATCAGGAAGGATCTTGTTCACAGATACTGCTTTATGACAGGCTACGTTGTCATGTCGATTCAAACAATCATCATATCCGAATATTTCCTCCTCCACAGTATGCAGTACACAGAACTGTAAAATCTGTTTGTATCATTCTGCATTTAGCGTTTTCTTAAGTGCAGTAAGGATGTAAAGAGTTTTACCAGGAGGAAGGTAAAGGCCAGCAGAAGGACTGTAGTGTGGCAGGGGAACCCAAGGGTAAGATAACGTCAACACCATTGACAATTAGAAAATTTTAATACAAAATTTATTTACCAATTGGAGAGCTTAATTTGATGTAGTATGTATTTATAATAGTGAAATCTTAAGGGAAATTTTTTTGATCTCGCCCAGCTTGAACAATCTCAGATATATTTAAAATAATAATCTCTTAAAAAAGATAAAATTTTCTTAAAAACACTGTATCATGAATAGCTTTAACAAATCGCAAGAAAATGGAATTTTACGTAAGATGTTTACCTTACATATTTAGCTATTAAGGCAATCAACATCTTGAACTACTAGCAACTCTGAGTTCGCATCAAAACTTGAGGTTAACAAATGGTGACGTTAAGAAAACGACTGACTAAATTTATAACATCAAGAATACCAACACAGATAAGACCATTAGTCATTTCGTTTCAGACACAATCATTTCTCAAGACACACAACTGGCCAAAACCGTACAACCCATATTCAATAACTGGCTAGTAATAATTTACAGAGATTAAAACATGATTAAATGAATTTGGTGTACTCGCACAGAATGTAAGAAAATACTGCTAGGCACCGACTTAAGCACAGTTCAGTGCCCAAGTGGCAAGTGAATAAAGCGAGGCACCTTAATAAACCTTCAAACATAAAAACTTTAACAAAACTGTTATGTACTTAACTTAGTCCATAATAATGTAAGGTCAAGACGACGACCCGTTCTTGTTTGTTATATCAACATTACAAATACGGTTACTGCATTGTGCGGTTTCCTTCCTCGATCAACTGATAGGCCCAGCCCATTTGGACCACCGTAAACAACTTGAATTGCTTCCGCAACAACATGGAGGGAAAGGCAACCAATTACAGTACCCGAGGAGTAGTGCTCTAAAGCAGACTAAATTTATAACATTACTAAAGAATAGTACTTGGCAATGCCGTTTATTGCAGAAAGGGGCGCTTGGCACGTGAGCACTGACACAACGTTATCTGACAAGAATGAAAACAGTGTACTCAATTTACAGCCAGTCTGCAGTAAGTAGGTAATTACAGCAACCGCGACATGGCAAGGGAGCGTTAACAGTCGTGAATGATAACAGACTAGATCAAGTAGTTCAGCTGACCAAGCTATACCACACACTCACATGCAAACGTATGCTTGACCCTACAACACAACCGGCATACACAGTTCCAAGCATTAAGCTCGATTTATAAGAAACATTCGCAATCAGCTTGTGATCCAACTCGCCACTTAACCCTCAAGTGGTCGCGCGTAAAAAAAGTTACACAATAGGTCGCGTAGATGACAATAGTTTCTCTACTGTATACAATTATATAACATATTTTTATGTCTATTAATACGTATTATTGCCATAATATGAGTTCAAAAAACGAAATATACGTTAAAATGGTTTATTGTTAATTATGAATCTTAGTTTGTATAAAAATAAGCACAAATACAAAACATGAAATACACAAACTTCGTAAACTTTTACAAAGTACTTCACAAATGTAATTTTGAACATATATCAGTTCCATTTGAGAAAGTTAATAAACGAAAATAACATCATTCAAAACAGTTGTTACACACGTCGGAACAATGATCTGGGCGTACCCAATTTAGACACTGAGCACGATCTTCTCGTAGTTTCATTTTTCGCTTGATCACAGATCGGGCATCTTCCCCTTGCACCTGCAGGCCGGTGTTCATTTTGACTGAATTTTGTTACTTTTGTCTTGAGTAAAAGAGCACATCTTTTCCTCATTTCGACTGGCACCTGAGCATTTTTGACGCGTCGTTGTATTTGGGGTGAAATCAGCTCCCAGCAAAATGATTCTATAAAATCATCTCGTTTGACTGCTTTATAGCCATTATTCACTGAGTATATGCACTGTGCGTTTATCCCAGACAAGTTCAGAAGATCGAAGAAAATAATGGCAGGCGATCTCCTTGTGTTCCGCGCCATCGAATAGTTTGCACAAAGCTGATCAACTACATCAACACCAACTTTTGTGTTATTATAAAAAGCGACTATTTCGGGTTTTCTTTTGTCTCGAGTAGATACATCAATTGAATCATCCTCGTGCATTGAAGATACCAGAATCGTATGCTGTACGAAACAAGAGTCTTATTTTTTTGAAAACCAAAAACAGAAGTATTCAGTTGCCTCTTTTTATTTGGTAGGAACTCCTTTGGCAGCTCTCTTTTTTTTCAGGGTCCCAACACAAGCAATATTTTTTTCAAGTAATGCTTCCACCAGAGGAATACTGGAAACCAATTATCACCAGTAATATTCCTATTAGAGCTATAAATTGGTTTGGCAAGGCGAAGGACAACATCTTTTCCAGCACTGCTGGTTCCTGTTATCCACAGTAAATTTCTAATTTCATAGTGTCATCATTCTACAATCTACAAGAGCGAATACCTTTATTCCATATTTGGCAGGTTTGCTTGGAATAAACTGCCGGGAGGAACATTTCCCCCTGGAAGGAAGCAGTTGTTCATCAACCGTGAGGTATTCACCTGGTGTGAAATAACGCTGAAAATTCTTTATAAACTATTCCATAAGGTCACGAAATGGCGCTAGCTTGTCTGATTTTCTTCTGTCTGCTCTCATGCTGTAGTCATCGAAGCGGAGGTAGCTCATCAGAAGACGACATCTATGCCCGCTCATTGATAAATAGCAAGCTTCTGTTCCACATCCTTTAGAGTTAGCCCATATTTTTTAGAGCACCAGTAAGGAAAATAATTCCAATCGGGGTACTAATTTCAATTTCACCTGTGAGGCAAACATCCCTGTCTCTGGAGAAATTATTTTTAATTTCCTGAATATACAGATTTGTATATTTTGTAATGATACCGATTACTGCGCCATCAACAAATAGTCGCAATGTTTTAGCATCTTTAGCTCTGTCTTTTGGTCCCACCAAGAGACTTATTATATTATGTGATCGAATTTTCACACTTTTCCGGGGCACTTTTATGCTCCACTTAGTGCTTCCATCAATACCTACAGATTCCTCTAAATTACAATCCTCACCACTCTCTTCAGAGTCAGTTTCCTCCTGTTCTGTCTCAGAGCTATGATTCTATGATGCTACATAATCGCTATCACAATCACTGATGGCACTCTCGCAGTCTAGAGGATCTACGTCTGAATCGCATTCCTCCAGCCACTTTATCCAAATGTTAGGGTCTGAACTTCTTTCTGCCATAATGGAAACTTCATGTTTTACAGAAATAAAACAAGAAAATAACTAAAAAAGAGATTGAAGTACGATTAAAATATATAATATGATGTAATGTGCGCTAAAAGTGTTATGTAAGTAAAATACTGAAGGAATACATTAGCGAAAAATACCCACACGAAAGATCGCGTGGATGACACATGTCATCCAGGCAAAAGAAAGTGGAACTGCTCCTAGCGAAGGGCAAATATTAATTGACACGTGTGGCTACAATGTGTCTCAACCCCGCCCCTGCAGACTCCTGGCGGCTGGTCCTCATTGTTGCCAAAACAAATTAACGGTGGTAATTCGAAATGCAATGAATGACTATTGTCATCCACCCGACCACTCGGGAGTTAATAGATAGTCGTTTCTCTCCTGTTTGTCCGAGGGCTCGCCGTTTTCAATCGCTGGGACTTGTCCCATCGGGCAGCGTACCCAGTGGTATAAGTAGGCACGAGGCCACCACTTCACAGCTCCACTTGCCGCTCCAGCGAAGGAGAATCGTAGCCGACCTAGGCCGCAGCAGCCGACTGGCCTTCTGACTCCGGGCCGTCTCCACACACCGTGCAAGCCGACAGCACTCCTCTCATCTCGCTCTCCCGACAGCCGCCAGCACGCGTCTCCTCGTGCGCGCCGCTACCCCGACCTGTGGCGGCTAATTTCTCTACTCGACCTCTCTAAATTCTCGCAAAAATCTTTTCGGCGAAGGAAAGCGCTCCTCGCACTGAGCGCCACGGCTCAAAGGTGACACACCCAACCACGAAAAACACCACCAAATCACATAACACCAGCTCCTACATGCATCACTGTTGGCACTATACATGAGAGCAGTTAACGTTCTCGAAGCATTCACCAAATCCTAACCCTTCACTCGGACTGCCACAGTGTACAGCGTGACCCATCACTTCAAATCACTTGTTTCCTGTCATCCACTGTCCAGTGTTGTCGCCCTTAGCACTACCTCAAGCGTCACTTAGCACTGAAACTTCCTGGCAGATTAAAACTGTGTGCCCGACCGAGACTCGAACTCGGGACCTTTGCCTTTCGCGGGCAAGTGCTCTACCATCTGAGCTACCGAAGCACGACTCACGGCCGGTACTCACAGCTTTACTTCTGCCAGTACCTCGTCTCCTACCTTCCAAACTTTACAGAAGCTCTCCTGCGAACCTTGCAGAACTAGCACTCCTGAAAGAAAGGATATTGCGGAGACATGGCTTAGCCACAGCCTGGGGGATGTTTCCAGAATGAGATTTTCACTCTGCAGCGGAGTGTGTGCTGATATGAAACTTCCTGGCAGATTAAAACTGTGTTCTCGACCGAGACTCGAACTCGGGACCTTTGAGACGAGGTACTGGCAGAAGTAAAGCTGTGAGTACCGTGCGTGAGTCGTGCTTCGTTAGCTCAGTTGGTAGAGCACTTGCCCGCGAAAGGCAAAGGTCCCGAGTTCGAGTCTCGGTCGGACACACAGTTTTAGTCTGCCAGGAAGTTTCATATCAGCGCACACTCCGCTGCAGAGTGAAAATCTCATTCTGGTCACTTAGCACTGACCACAGAAATTTGTGGCTTGCCAGGAGATACTCGACTATTGTACGCCGTTCTTTCTAACTTCCTACTCACAACCATTGTGCTAGCTGGACTGCTGGTAGTACTACAGAACTCACAAGTAATTCCTTCTGATGATTTCGTGTGTTTTTTTACAACCATTCTCCGCAATGCTCGCTGATGTCTGTTGCGGGCTTTCTAATAAGGAAATGAAATGCTGTGTTGTGTGGTGGCCCTCAACAAACGTACCCTCAGACTCAGAGTTGAAATATTAAAAGTTTTGGCTGGTTTTGTTGTCTAGGGGCTGGGATACGTAGTTGCCGCATTACAAGCCAAATACTGCTGAGTCTACAGCATACAATATTAATATACACATGGATCGAATGGTCAAAGGTTTCTATCACTCGGCAATTGCGAATTATGAATTTAACATAAAAATTTATAAATGAAAGATTGCAATTAAATAAAATCTGCAGGTACTATCTTAACGACTTTAAAACGATGAGTACGATAGTAGAAGTACTTTCCAGAATGTGGTATATTTCTGCAAAACACTTATTGGTGTCGATTGTCCGGCAATTAAATAAAAACGTAAGTTGAATAACAGGGAAACAATAGATTCATATTTCACGTAATTAGCTATGAACGACAGCATAGCTCACGAGATATTCTTTTCTGAATGCATACTACAACTTCACTGCAGAAGCCACGGAAATCACACAAGAGCACAGGTCGGCACTCCGAAATATTTCTGTCCTCCGCGACCACGCGCCAACTGCTCCACTGTCCAAGTCTTTCCGCCGACCGTGCGTCGCGCCTTCACGTCCACCACCCTCCTGTGCGACTGCCCAGAACTGCCGCCCTGCTGAGGACTACTTCGTGTCCTCTCTCGAAACGACGCTCTTCTTCCACTTCCATCCAGTCTCCGCACTCGCGAGCGCTGTGATTTACTGGAGCGCTCGCGCCATGTCTTCAAGCCAACGCACCCTCACAAACGTAATGAAACACGTTCGAAATACTGGATTTACATTTAAATAACTTGAAATTAAATAAATATTCCTACAACTGGACCATAAACACGCTACAACACACATTATTAGATACATAAACAAATTAAATAATCATATATCAAAGAAATAAAACAATAGGTAGGCCAGTAGCCTAATGTCTCTGTGCTCTCTATAACACAGTAAATATTTAACAAATTTCTTCATGAATAGTATATATCTGATATAAACAAAGACACAGATCAATAAATATACACTCCTGGAAATGAAAAAAGAACACATTGACACCGGTGTGTCAGACCCACCATACTTGCTCCGGACACTGCGAGAGGGCTGTACAAGCAATGATCACACGCACGGCACAGCGGACACAACAGGAACCGCGGTGTTGGCCGTCGAATGGCGCTAGCTGCGCAGCATTTGTGCACCGCCGCCGTCAGTGTCAGCCAGTTTGCCGTGGCATACGGAGCTCCATCGCAGTCTTTAACACTGGTAGCATGCCGCGACAGCGTGGACGTGAACCGTATGTGCAGTTGACGGACTTTGAGCGAGGGCGTATAGTGGCCATGCGGGAGGCCGGGTGGACGTACCGCCGAATTGCTCAACACGTGGGGCGTGAGGTCTCCACAGTACATCGATGTTGTCGCCAGTGGTCGGCGGAAGGTGCACGTGCCCGTCGACCTGGGACCGGACCGCAGCGACGCACGGATCCACGCCAAGACCGTAGGATCCTACGCAGTGCCGTAGGAGACCGCACCGCCACTTCCCAGCAAATTAGGGACACTGTTGCTCCTGGGGTATCGGCGAGGACCATTCGCAACCGTCTCCATGAAGCTGGGCTACGGTCCCGCACACCGTTAGGCCGTCTTCCGCTCACGCCCCAACATCGTGCAGCCCGCCTCCAGTGGTGTCGCGACAGGCGTGAATGGAGGGACGAATGGAGACGTGTCGTCTTCAGCGATGAGAGTCGCTTCTGCCTTGGTGCCAATGATGGTCGTATGCGTGTTTGGCGCCGTGCAGGTGAGCGCCACAATCAGGACTGCATACGACCGAGGCACACAGGGCCAACACCCGGCATCATGGTGTAGGGAGCGATCTCCTACACTGGCCGTACACCACTGGTGATCGTCGAGGGGACACTGAATAGTGCACGGTACATGCAAACCGTCATCGAACCCATCGTTCTACCATTCCTAGACCGGCAAGGGAACTTGCTGTTCCAACAGGACAATGCACGTCCGCATGTATCCCGTGCCACCCAACGTGCTCTAGAAGGTGTAAGTCAACTACCCTGGCCAGCAAGATCTCCGGATCTGTACCCCATTGAGCATGTTTGGGACTGGATGAAGCGTCGTCTCACGCGGTCTGCACGTCCAGCACGAACGCTGGTCCAACTGAGGCGCCAGGTGGAAATGGCATGGCAAGCCGTTCCACAGGACTACATCCAGCATCTCTACGATCGTCTCCATGGGAGAATAGCAGCCTGCATTGCTGCGAAAGGTGGATATACACTGTACTAGTGCCGACATTGTGCATGCTCTGTTGCCTGTGTCTATGTGCCTGTGGTTCTGTCAGTGTGATCATGTGATGTATCTGACCCCAGGAATGTGTCAATAAAGTTTCCCCTTCCTGGGACAATGAATTCACGGTGTTCTTATTTCAATTTCCAGGAGTGTATTTATAAGCATGCTGCTACCGTTTCTTCTTGTAACTGTGGAGTACTTATGGCCTGACGCGATTGATAGTAATCAGCCACTTTGACCTCCAATAAATCGTGTACTATTTAAGTTTAAGGAATTCATACCAACTTAGGTTTACACTAATAGCTTTCTGAAGACACGTCGATCGATGAAATCGGATGAACCGTTTAGATTTTGGAAATTCGTTGCCGGGTGTTACTTGTATAATTTACCGTCAGGTACTAAACTTTAAACTAATAAAGATATTGAAAATATCATTACGCCATCAGAATCGTCGTGCAAATAATAGTAATGTGCATGTTTCTTTTTGAGGTATCATGATTCATGTGGCTACTATTCATTTCTGTACAAACTGTGAAATGTCTGCCATTAAGGTTTCACAAAGTCCGCCATCCTTGGCCCTCCCGGCGCACAGCGTCACCAAGGAATTTCCAGCCACGTGCTCGATGGACCACGTGCTCCGGCCGTTGTGAGGCACCACGTGGATGCCAACGAGCTCGGCCCTGCCGCGTGGCCCGAGCGGTGGCCACCAACTCTGAACTTAGAATATTTCCAGGGCGCCACATCTCGCCTGATACTTCACACTGTCTGTCGGTACGTGGCAACTGCTTGGTGTTGGTTACCTTTGTCTGTCCCTCTGTGCTTTTTACTCACATGACCTTTGATGACTACTTCACATTCAAAGTCACTAAGCTCTCCCGACAGACCCATTCTCCTGTAACTGCTTGTCTACTGACAACACAGTACTTCCCACCTATAGACGACCAAAGCGGGTTCTGGGCAATCACTGTCATCTGCAGTCAAGGTCGCCTCCTTATCTTCAAGGACAGGGATAAATGTCCACTAAGGTTATTGTTCAGAGGCAATTGTGTGACTAACACATCCAATAGAATTACAAACAAAAATTTATAAAGGAAATTCTGAATTTATGAAACCAAATAAAAGAAAATATGAATTATCCACAGAAATGGAATACTAATTGATTGCCGGTCACTGTGGCCGAGCGGTTCTAGGCCCTTCAGTCCGGAACCATGCGGCTGCTACGGTTGCAGGTTCGAATCTTGCCTCGGGTATGGATGTGTGTGATGTCCTTAGGTTAGTTAGGTTTAAGTAGTTCTAAGTTCTAGGGGACTGATGACCTCAGAGTCCCATTTGAGACATTTGAACCATTTTTCAACTAATCGATTTAGGATATAACTTTTCCTCTTGTTGCTGTTATACAAAAGCATGCTTCACGACTGCTCAAAAATTTCAAGCAATATTCACGATTGCTCAAGAATTTTCCCACACATACATTTTAGATAGTTTTTAACAAAATGAAACATCCAAACTTCACATGTTTCCTCCACACACTCTCTCAGTCTCGCCACAACACTCACACAACAAAAAATAATTAAATAATAATTTTGGAAATGGTCATTATTATGCCAGCTATTGTAATGAAAGCAAAGCCAATTCTAGAAAATTCTGATCATTTGGTTACGGTTTCAAATGAGGTTATAAGTGAGTACATTACAAGATAGCTCTGCTTCGTAGTACCAGAAAAAGTGCTTTTGCTTTTTAGGTACAATTCAACAGCTAGAAAGCTATAAAAATAATGAACTCAGATTTTTACAGTACTGTTGTAGTATCAATACAAGTCTATACATGGAGCGTGAAAAATGTCAAATAAAATTTAATACTGTTACTTTCTCTTCATTTGGAATATGCATAATGGATCAATCAGATGCTGGGCCAGCAACCTGCGCCAGCATCAGCTGCGCTGATGTGAGAACAAAAATAACTGCCTCCTCCTGGCTACAGGGCAAGTCACACTACAAGATCACTTATTTCACTGTAAGATGTAAGGATAACGAATAATTTACAATGTTGCAGTTGGATGAACATGAAAATTAGTTGAAACTAGGAGGGCTATTTCTTTTTCAATCTCTGATTGATCTCAGTATGGAAAGCACAGTGAGAATCAAAATTGTTTTATGTGCAACATTTATTTAGCTATACATTCCACTTACTTCTCTATATAGTCGCTGTTCTGACACCATGGTACCAAATTCCCAATATCGTCATGATACAAGACCGTCTTCTGTACTTCCCGCCAGCTCCCTATAATGGTCTGCAGCTTGTTGTCCGTGGCAAAATGCTGTTGCCATAGCCAATGATTCAATAAGTAAAAGAGATGAAAATCAGAGGGAGTCAAGTCCAGGATTTTTGGTGGATGATCGGACACTTCCCATCCAAAACACTGTAGGAGTGTCTTTCTTGCACCTGCAGTGCGTAACATCATGCGTATTTAGGTGAGCTAATCGGCTGCCCAGTATTGGGATGAGGTAAGATGAATTTGTTGGACAGCCGAACAGTAGCTTAGTGCACACTGCATCAGGTCCGGCTAGACGACAAGTACGAGCGAGTCCAGATACAAAGACGAGCAGCGTCGCGGGAAATATAGAAATCCTAAAGCTGAGAACTTGGATGGCCGTTACTTGCATGGCCTTTGAACAGGAGATGCACAAAAATTTGTACAGTGTCAAGTTACTTTAAGTTAGATTAAGTAGTGTGTAAGCCTAGGGACCGGTGACCTCAACAGTTTGGTCCCATAGGAACTTATCACAAATATCCAAAAATAATCAGCTCATAACTCCTGCACTGCATGGATTAGAGGGTACTGGTCTCAAAACTAAAGAAGGCTGCCATTTGCTGCTCCACGTTGTTATGACCTAATGGAACTACAATCGTCCGATATAACGGTAGGTTCTCTGATTGCTCTGGGAGATGGAGTAGAACTATAACATATAAAATACACTCCTGGAAATGGAAAAAAGAACACATTGACACCGGTGTGTCAGACCCACCATACTTGCTCCGGACACTGCGAGAGGGCTGTACAAGCAATGATCACACGCACGGCACAGCGGACACACTAGGAACCGCGGTGTTGGCCGTCGAATGGCGCTAGCTGCGCAGCATTTGTGCACCGCCGCCGTCAGTGTCAGCCAGTTTGCCGTGGCATACGGAGCTCCATCGCAGTCTTTAACACTGGTAGCATGCCGCGACAGCGTGGACGTGAACCGTATGTGCAGTTGACGGACTTTGAGCGAGGGCGTATAGTGGCCATGCGGGAGGCCGGGTGGACGTACCGCCGAATTGCTCAACACGTGGGGCGTGAGGTCTCCACAGTACATCGATGTTGTCGCCAGTGGTCGGCGGAAGGTGCACGTGCCCGTCGACCTGGGACCGGACCGCAGCGACGCACGGATGCACGCCAAGACCGTAGGATCCTACGCA
This sequence comes from Schistocerca cancellata, assembly GCF_023864275.1. Taxonomy (NCBI): domain Eukaryota; kingdom Metazoa; phylum Arthropoda; class Insecta; order Orthoptera; family Acrididae; genus Schistocerca; species Schistocerca cancellata. The sequence continues at coordinate 325,743,580 of NC_064634.1, read as the reverse complement.
GTGCCGGAGGGGACCGCACCGCCACTTCCCAGCAAATTAGGGACACTGTTGCTCCTGGGGTATCGGCGAGGACCATTCGCAACCGTCTCCATGAAGCTGGGCTACGGTCCCGCACACCGTTAGGCCGTCTTCCGCTCACGCCCCGACATCGTGCAGCCCGCCTCCAGTGGTGTCGCGACAGGCGTGAATGGAGGGACGAATGGAGACGTGTCGTCTTCAGCGATGAGTGTCGCTTCTGCCTTGGTGCCAATGATGGTCGTATGCGTGTTTGGCGCCGTGGAGGTGAGCGCCACAATCAGGACTGCATACGACCGAGGCACACAGGGCCAACACCCGGCATCATGGTGTGGGGAGCGATCTCCTACACTGGCCGTACACCACTGGTGATCGTCGAGGGGACACTGAATAGTGCACGGTACATCCAAACCGTCATCGAACCCATCGTTCTACCATTCCTAGACCGGCAAGGGAACTTGCTGTTCCAACAGGACAATGCACGTCCGCATGTATCCCGTGCCACCCAACGTGCTCTAGAAGGTGTAAGTCAACTACCCTGGCCAGCAAGATCTCCGGATCTGTCCCCCATTGAGCATGTTTGGGACTGGATGAAGCGTCGTCTCACGCGGTCTGCACGTCCAGCACGAACGCTGGTCCAACTGAGGCGCCAGGTGGAAATGGCATGGCAAGCCGTTCCACAGGACTACATCCAGCATCTCTACGATCGTCTCCATGGGAGAATAGCAGCCTGCATTGCTGCGAAAGGTGGATATACACTGTACTAGTGCCGACATTGTGCATGCTCTGTTGCCTGTGTCTATGTGCCTGTGGTTCTGTCAGTGTGATCATGTGATGTATCTGACCCCAGGAATGTGTCAATAAAGTTTCCCCTTCCTGGGACAATGAGTTCACGGTGTTCTTATTTCAATTTCCAGAAGTGTATTTATTACAAGAATGATAAAAAGATTTACTTAGTTTTATACAATCCATTGCCACAGGACTGTGCAGATTATTGACACCTGTCTGTGAATATTGCATCATTTGATGTGCACTTTTTGCAAATTCCTCTCCTGAAGTACGAAGTTTACAAAGTTCAGAATGACAGTTCAGTCTACGATGGGTATTCAACAAGCAATACAACACATATTCTCTCGGACAATTTCGGCTGAAAAAAATGCGGAATTTGTTGTGGGACGTCGTGGAATATTTCCTGTTCATAAAGTTCCGTAGCTTTCAGAATGGCATCTGTGACTGAGTCGCGTTCTAAGCATAGATGTTCAGATGTGTGTGAAATCTTATGGGACTTAACTGCTAAGGTCATCATCATTCCCTAACCTTACACACTACTTAATCTAAATTATCCGAAGGACAAACACACACACCCATGCCCGAGGGAGGACTCGAACCTCCGCCGGGACCAGCCGCACAGTCCATGACTGCAGCGCCTGAGACCGCCCGGCTAATCCCGCGCGGCCCAAGCATAGAGCTATCCCTTTGGTGGAAAACTAAAGCATCACAGATGCCTAGGAGACCTAGCAGTGAACAAAAGCAGGTTGAGTAGTTGAGACAGGCATCTGACATCATCGCAAAAAGGTCGCGCAAACCTGTCCGACCTCCAGCGGGTCGGCCGGCCGCACACAGCTGTGACTCCTCCAACGAACATTTTCGTTCGAAGTGATCGACAGATCACAAACACCTCAGTGCTCACCTGGACGGTATTATATCTCTTAAAAGAAAGTAATGTAACTATTTATTTTGAGGAAACACTCTCCTCGTAAATTTGTTTGAAAATACAAAAGAGACATAATAAGCAAAATAATGAATTTCGTAGGTTGCCAATTACGTATTATATCTGGTTTTATCGAGCGCCAGGCTCCCTACAAATTACTGTAAATGCAATAGCGTAGTAGTACTCAGCTCTGAAATTACTACTATCACAGAAAATAGACAAGTTTTAATAAAATTATTTCACTGGATTACTTCAATTAATCTCACTGAATATTTTTACATAATTTCTTCCGCTCCGGCTATCAGATATTGTGCTGTGAAAAAATATTTTTAAATGTACCGCGTAATGGCGGCTAATTGTTAACAGTCAGAGATTACTGTTACTCGCTCCGCAGCAGCTGGAAACATGCTAAATAATTTTCATTAAATATTCTTTTCATATGATAAATGTGGCGTAGGTTCTTGAAATAACACACGGAGATCACTTTACACTAATATATTCGTACTAGGACACAGTTTACACCATTAAATATTTGCAATTACGTTACGACAGAAACAAATGCTAGCGCAGCACAATAGCTTGCGTACCTTAATCCAGCTAACACCAGAACGAACAGAACAAAACAGACTAGACAGAAGAATGAGCATTGCATTGTATTTTATACTCTAACAAAGATAATCACATTATAATCTCATACAATAAAAATAATGTCTTTTCTGCATTTATCGATATATATATTGTATATTTTTACAGTTAAATCAACGTTTGCAATTAATTTTGCGTCACATACTGTCTGTTTTATTTATGTTTCACCTTGATAAGGGTGAATATCGCAAAAAGGACACTACAACGGCTCTGTTGGTAATGCTGAAACACTCTCCACCATTTTGGATGCTAAAAAGCGTGTGATCGCTGGGTTCTTTGCTGCCTATCAGAAGACAATAAAGGTCAATGAAGGACCAAATGTGCGGAATTACTTGTGCGTTATGAGGCTGATCGTGAAAAACTGTTGTCGTAAATCGTCACATGTGATGAATCATGGGTTCATCAGTTCGAACCGGAAGCAAAACGGCAACCCATGGAATGGCGTAGAACCACCTCCTCTTCAACGAAAAAGTTCGGAGGTGCACCCTTAGCCAATAAATTCATGACGACGGTCTTCTTGGACTCTGCAGTTGTTGTTTTGTTCGATGTCCTCCCTCATGGTGGAACGATGAGCTTTGAAGTGCACTGTGATATCCTCAGAAATTGAAAAAAAGCGACCTCAGCATGTTCGCCACCAGAAAAATGCACACGAATTTCTCCTTCTCCATGACAACACAAGGACTCACGTGGGCACACAGGTTCTCCCAGTAAGGAGACGTAAGGCCGCGCATTGAACGGAGACTATGTTGGAAAATAGAGTTTTATAGCTAAAAGAGTGGGGGGTAATATGGTGTATTGGAATCCTGAAGAAAACCAACCTGGTTTCAGAAAAAAATTGTGTTGCATTACTTTTTGGACGCCCCTCGTAATATATGAGCAACACATGTGTCCTAACTACACAATGTTATTCAGAGGACGAGCGTTGCTCTGCATTTGGTGCAGTGGTGCTGCGAAGCTGAGAGAGTGTGTGGCTTCGCTATTGCACCTCATTCATCGTTGAAATTTGCAGTCAGACGTAATTATTTTCTGGGTCTCGATGTGAGGTGCAGACTTCGCTAATGCACGACAATCTTTGGATGATATCACACACATAAAGCAAAGGATCGCTACCATGTTGTGAAGCGACCCGTGGAGCTTCTGAGAATTGCTGGACTTTATTAACTGATGTTAATGGAGTGGCAGGGATTCAGAATTGCATTTCCATAAGCTAGCACGTCTGCTCATCCATAAAAGATATATGAAGCAATGATTTCATATATGCCCAAGCTTTTGTACGTTACTGACCCTATAGCCAATGCAGGCTATTTTCTGGTAAATTTAGGAGGAACGATATCAGAGAGGTAGAGAGCTGCCTGGCCACATCTCGCCGTTATGAATACACCACAAGCGAGTGAACTTTCCAATTACACTTAACAATAGACTTAACTGCCTAAAGTACTTTTTGCTTGATTAACTCGGTCACTGTTGTAGTTTAGTACTGCAACGTTAATAACCGATTTACCAATTTCCTTCATTAATATCTCAGTGATACAATTAATAAGTAACTTTTATTTTTCATCTCGTTCACGTGTATGTGGACTCGGCTTCCTCAATGAAGTCGAGAATTGACTTCCAGTGTTGGCAGAGTACTGTCTTTAGAGCTCCAGTTGATGTGGAATAGTGGTATGAACATAGCAAGCTTTACTTTGTGAAAAGTCAGTTTTATTGGCAACGACCAAGTGCATGGAAGACTGGGGGGCGGGGCGGAGAGGGAGGGGGGGGGGGTGGAGAGAGCGAAAGTGGTGGCAGTTGTGCCCAGCCTATTGCCAGAGCCAGAGTAGCCATAGTGGCAACTGGGAGTGCCAGCTGTCTCCGTAGAACATGCATTTCTGTCATTAATAACTTTTGCTTTATCCATAGAGATTTCATAACATTGAATTTGAATCAAAACAGCAAAAAAGAGTCTTATCAAGGCGATACCGAGGACATGGCAGGGTGGGCCCAAACCAAGGGAGCAGGCACACAGGGGCGCAAAAACTGACAAAAAATACAATTTAACAATTAACTGAGAAATGTACGTGAGTCCACCTACCCCTTATGCTCCTATCCTCTGCCTGCGAGGAGAAGCCATTCCCTTGGTCTCAGACTGTAAACACACGCTGTTGCCACAATGTCATTTCATTCAAGTTGCATCACAAAGAAATGACTGTTACGGATACGTATCAGACGAGTTACGTAACGACAGTGTGCTTGGTTCATACAGCTACCAGCCTACAAGATTACCTAATGTCCAACAATGGACTTTTTCACTACAGAGTTTTGGGGTCTGACAGGTTGGTGTGTGAGTACAGTATGATTTTTCTGAATGGGGGCAAACTACATAAAACAACTTCTCAGAGCATAAAAGGAGCATAAAAGCTCATATGGACATGGTCGAAAAGACATTCCAACGGAGGTATACCCACTTGAACAAGGAGATAAAAGATTTTTGCAGTGTTGGTTTCAGTAATTGCAAGCACACATGAGAACACACCAGGCAATTGGGAATGTTCTGTCTCTGCAAGTGTTTTAGCACCACACTAAAGATGGCAATGAGCCATAGTGCCATCACATTGAGCACGTTACACTTCATGCCACCAAAGGCACGTCTTCCAGCAGGAGAAGCAGGGTCACCCACAGGAAGTGCCGACATGTCACTTCCGTGAGGCGCTGTGGAAGGATGGATGGTCTCACGAGACGGTCACCAATAATCCCCACCCACACATTGAGACTGGATTGGTGCTGATGATTCACTGTCACAGTACCATCGGCATTCTCTGTGGTATCTATCAGAGGTGCATACTTTGCTACCGCACCACAGTCTTTGGATGGTGCCGCACACCTAAAGCAAAGGACCGCCACCATCTTGTGAAACGACCCCTGTAGCTTCAAAGATTTGCTGGAAAGACATTTCATTAATTGATCTTAATGGTGTAGCGGGGGTTCAGAATTGCAAACAGAACCTTCGCTGCGACGGTACGTACGTAGGTAATAAGGCATATACGTGTTGTAAGTGGTATGGATAGTGGTAGATGTCATGAAGAACGTTCCACATAGTCATCTGGCTTACCCCATACTGGCAGGCCACTTGCCTGTTATGGATACTGGGGTCACTGTCAAAGATCTTTTCTCTCCACCGTCAAGTATTTTGGAACATATTTCCAACCATATGTTCATATGAACTCTTTAGCTCCTTATCCACTCAGGGACTGTTTCTTGTCATTTGTACCGAGCGAGGTGACGCAGTGATTAGCTCACTGGACTCGCATCGAGGAGGACGACGGTTCAATCCCGCGTCCGGCCATCCTGATTTAGGTTTCCCGTGATTTCCCTAAATCCCTCCAGGCAAATGCCGGGATGGTTCCTTTGAAAGGGCACAACCGACTTCCTTCCCCGTCCTTCCCTAATCCGATGAGACCGATGACCTCGCTGTCTGGTCCTCTCCCTCCAAAACAAACCTCCTGTCACTTGTCTCCATTTAGCAAAATCTCCCCGTATATTGTATCCCCTGCCACACATTTCAGAGTGATCACACAATATAAATGTATATACTGTGTTGTCACTGCGTATGACAACATTGGTGGCCACTGTGCAGTACTGGGCATGGGGGATGGGGGAGGGTCTATGCGGTTAACATTCCACTCCATTAGCTGTTATTGCAGAACATGCACAACTGGCCATTAAAATTGCTACACCACGAAGATGAAGTGCTACAGACGCATAATTTAACCGACAGGACGAAGATGCTGTGATATGCAAATGATTAGCTTTTCAGAGCATTCACACAAGGTTGGCGCCGGTGGCGACACCTACAACGTGCTGACATGAGGAAAGTTTCCAACCGATTTCTCATACACAAAAAGCAGTTGACCGGCGTTGCCTGGTGAAACGTTGTTGTGATGCCTCGTGTAAAGAGGAGAAATACGTACCATCACGTTTCCGACTTTGATAAAGGTCGGATTGTAGACTATCGCGATTGCGGTTTATCGTATCGCGACATTGCTGCTCACATTGGTCGAGATCCAATGACTGTTAGCAGAATATGGAATCGGTGGGTTCAGGAGGGTAATACGGAACGCCGTGCTGGATCCCAACGGCCTCGTATCACTAGCAGTCGAGATGACAGGCATCTTACCCGCATGGCTGTAACGGATCGTGCAGCCACGTCTCGATCCCTGAGTCAACAGAGGGGGACGTTTCCAAGACAACAACCATCTGCACGAACAGTTCGACGACGTTCGCAGCAGCATGGACTATCAGCTCGGAGACCATGGCTGCGGTTACCATTGACGCTGCATCAGAGACAGGAGTGCTCAACGACGAACCTGGGTGCACGAATGGCAAAACGTCATTTTTTCGGATGAATCCAGGTTCTGTTTACAGTATCACGATGGTCGCATCCAAATTTGGAGACATCGCAGTGAACGCACATTGGAAGTGTGTATTCGTCATCGCCATACTGGCGTATCACCCGGCGTGATGGTATGAGGTGCCATTGGTTACACGTGACCTCTTGTTCACATTGACGGCACTTTGAACAGTGGACGTTACATTTCAGATGTATTACGACCCGTGGCTCTACCCTTCATTCGATCCCTACGAAACCCTACATGTCAGCAGGATAATGCACAACCGCATGTTGCAGGTCCTGGACGGGCCTTTCTGGATACAGAAAATGTTCGACCGCTGCCCTGTCCAGCACATTATCCAGATCTCTCTCCAACTGAAAACGTCTAGTCAATGGTGGCCGAGCAACTGGCTCGTCACAATACGCCAGTCACTACTCTTCATGAACTTTGGTATCGTGTTGAAGCTGCATGGGCAGCTGTACCTGTACACGCCATCCAAGCTCTGTTTGACTCAATGCCCAGGCGTATCAAGGCCGTCATTACGGCCAGAGGTGGTTGTTCTGGGTACTGATTTCCCAGGATCTATGCACCCAAATGGCTTGAAAATGTAATCACATGTCAGTTCTAGTATAATATATTTATCGAATGAATACCCGTTGATTATTTGCATTTCTTCTATGTAGGAATCAACATGGATTCCGGAAACAGCGATCGTGTGAGACCCAACTCGCTTTATTTGTTCATGAGACCCAGAAAATATTAGATACAGGCTCCCAGGTAGATGCTATTTTTCTTGACTTCCGGAAGGCGTTCGATACAGTTCCGCACTGTCGCCTGATAAACAAAGTAAGAGCCTACGGAATATCAAACCAGCTGTGTGGCTGGATTGAAGAGTTTTTAGCAAACAGAACACAGCATGTTGTTATCAACGGAGAGACGTCTACAGACGTTAAAGTAACCTCTGGTGTGCCACAGGGGAGTGTTATGGGACCATTGCTTTTCACAATATATATAAATGACCTAGTAGATAGTGTCGGAAGTTCCATGCGGCTTTTCGCGGATGATGCTGTAGTATACAGAGAAGTTGCAGCATTAGTAAATTGTAGCGAAATGCAGGAAGATCTGCAGCGGATAGGCACTTGGTGCAGGGAGTGGCAACTGACCCTTAACATAGACAACTGTAATGTATTGCGAATACATAGAAAGAAGGATCCTTTATTGTATGATTATATGATAGCGGAACAAACACTGGTAGCAGTTACTTCTGTAAAATATCTGGGAGTGTGCGTGCGGAACGATTTGAAGTGGAATGATCATATAAAATTAATTGTTGGTAAGGCGGGTACCAGGTTGAGATTCATTGGGAGAGTCCTTAGAAAATGTAGTCCATCTACAAAGGAGGTGGCTTACAAAACACTCGTTCGACCTATACTTGAGTATTGCTCATCAGTGTGGGATCCGTACCAGATCGGGTTGACGGAGGAGATAGAGAAGATTCAAAGAAGAGCGGCGCGTTTCGTCACAGGGTTATTTGGTAACCGTGATAGCGTTACGGAGATGTTTAACAAACTCAAGTGGCAGACTCTGCAAGAGAGGCGCTCTGCATCGCGGTGTAGCTTGCTCGCCAGGTTTCGAGAGGGTGCGTTTCTGGATGAGGTATCGAATATATTGCTTCCCCCTACTTATACCTCCCGAGGAGATCACGAATGTAAAATTAGAGAGATTAGAGCGCGCACAGAGGCCTTCAGACAGTCGTTCTTCCCGCGAACCATACGCGACTGGAACAGGAAAGGGAGGTAATGACAGTGGCACCTAAAGTGCCCTCCGCCACACACCGTTGGGTGGCTTGCGGAGTATAAATGTAGATGTAGATGTAGATTAGCAATTTTAATGACCAGTAGTGTATTTTGCTGCATAGGCAAAGGAATGGAGAAAGTATTTTGCACCATTCTTTCCTATCCTCTATTGTTCATTTCTATTCGCTCTCTCCCAAAAATTATGATATGTTGTTGGTATCGATATTACACTCTAAGGAAAAAAGAAAAATAATGCAACATGAAGGACTTATTCGAATGGGACGGAAATCGGTACAGGTGATGTACATGTACAGACAAACAAATGGTTACAGTTTCAGAAAATTGGATGGTTTTTCAAGGCAAATAGATTCATAAAGTGAGCTGATCTATTTTCTGCCCTTACGCAAGCAGTTATTCGGTATGGAATTGATTGATAGAGTTGCCAGATGTCTACCTGACGGATATCGTGCTGAATTCTGAACAATTGGCGCGTTAGACCGTGAAAATCCCGAGTTGATTGCAGGGTCCTGCCCATAATGCTCAAAACGTTCTCAATCGGGGAGAGATCCGACGACCTTGGTGGACGATGTAGGGTTTGGAAAGCATGAAGACAGGCAGTACAAACTCTCGCCATGTGCGGTCGGGCATTATCTTTCTGAAATGTATGTCCTGGATGGGTTGTCATGAAGGTCAACAAAATGGGCTGTGGAATATCGTCGACGTACTGCTGTGACGCAAGGGTGCCACTGACGACAATCAGAGGGTTCCTGCCATATAAAGGAATGCTACCCCAGCCAACACTCCTGGTTGTCGGATCGTATTGCGAGCGACAGTCAGATTGGTATCTCACTGCTGTCGGGGGCGTCTCCAGATAAGTATTTGCTGGTCATCGGTGTTCAATTTGAAGTTGGTCTCATCACTGAATTCTACTCCATTCAATGAGATTACAGGTCTAAGACGAGTCTCGATAGCTATGGGATAACGACTTGACTGTCGCCTACCATGTATCCCAACAGCCAAGAATGATGGTCTGCACTGCCATCTCATTTCGTAGCAGGTCCTCTTTGGTTCAGCTGGCCGCTGTGGACGAGCGGTTCTAGGCGATTCAGTCCGGAACCGCGCTGCTGCTACGGTCGCGGATTCGAATCCTGCCTCGGGCATTGATGTGTGTGAAGTCCTTAGGTTAGTTAGGTTTAAGTAGTTCTAAGTCTAGGGGACTGATGATCTCAGATGTTAGGTTCCATAGTGCTTAGAGCCATTTGAACTGTTGGTTGTCATCCACAGCAGGCTTGCAGCACAGCGGTACTTCGACAATATTCTAAATCCCGCTTTGTTGCCGTTCATGGCAAGCGATCCAGGGATTACCTTTCAGCAAGATAATGCCCGTCCGCACACTACGAGAGTTTCTGCTGCTTGTCTTCGTGCTTGCCAAATCCTACCTCGGCCAGCAAGGTCGCCGCATCTCTCCCGAACTAAGAAGGTTTGGAGCATTACAAGCAAGGCCCGTCTCGGGATTCTGATGATCTAGTGCGCCAACTGTACAGAATCTGGCACTATATCTGTCAGGAGGACATCCGACAACCAGCCAATCGATGCCAAGCCGAATAACTGCTTGAATGAGGGCCAGAGGAGAACCAACGCATTATTGACTTCCTCAATTCCTCGAATAAATCATCCAGTTTTTTCTGAATTTCTCATCATTTGTTTGTCTTTACATGTGCATCACATATACCATTTCCGTCCCATTCACATAATTCCTTCGTGAAGCGCTTTTTTTGTGTTTTTGTGTACAATAAGTATAATGCATCCCATATGTACGAGATTTGGTTATAAAATAACAGAGCAATAACGCACTAACAATGTTTTAGAATTACAAGTCAACAAACGACTCATATGTTACCTGTGCTGTGGATATGGTGCCACACTACAGAAGTGAATTTCTCGACAATTTTATCTCCATGTCTATGCCGGTAATAACTATCTGGAGTTTAGGCAGAAGTGCACTAAAGATACAGCAATTGCATTAGAAAATTATATGTTTAGGATAGATTAGTGTGGAGAGCTGCATCAAACCAGTCTTCGGACTGAAGACCCAACAACAATACGTTTGTACCATACGATGTAACATGTTTATTGTGAAGTGAAAAATAGAGCCCCTGTGCTACTGGATTTCAACCTTGGAAGATGGATATGAGACTCTGAGACACTATCCAAACATCCATCGGCACTAGAAATAACACTAACGGCTTAATTAATAATGAAGTTTGCTGAAAATCGGTGTTACTTAGAGAAACTGAAAGTGTCATTGGATCTAAATTAATGTACATGTGGATCATATTTTGAGTATTTATATCTCATGTTTTATGTTCTGTACTTCCAGGGTGAGTTTGGTTGTGTGGCCCCAAGAAAAACCCTTTTTTGTTGATGGTTCAGGATACGAAACCACTAAGAACACAAGATGAGAAACTCAGTGTGTGGATATGTTCTGCATTTATGTCCTAAATTTGGCGCACACCACTCACACAGTAAGAAGAGGCGCCATGTTTCTATCCTCGTACAAAGTAAAAATCTTTGGTAATAACAAGAACTCAGACTCTCTCCTCCATGTAGCATTAAGACACAAAGGACAATCACCTATGTATGGAGACCAAAAATGAATATGGACACTTTTCATTCGTTCTTTGAACTGTGCATCAGTACTAATACGGGCATTATTCGAAAATGGCATACCCAGTCGTTGTACATCCTACTAACAACTGATAATACTAGTCAACAGACAACACAAGAATTTAATTATACTTTCTCGTTCGGACAGAAAATTCTCCCTTCATTTACATTCCATTTGGTATGTTATTCATCCTTTGACAATTTACATTGCATGGATTACTTGATTACATGTACAAGTTAAAAATACAAAACTACAGCATCTCAGACAATAGGCTCTACATAAATTTCAGTCTGTAATGTGTTTACACTGCATAAGTATTAACATAAATAATTACTTCTTTCACGTATTTCATGAGATTCTCAACATTAAGATACAAGTGGACACCCAATCTTACTATACACACTTAATTTTCATTTTTACGTGAGAGAGTATAATTCATTAATTTTAGACATCACACCAGATGAATAATTCTCAGTTGAACTTACTTAAGCAACACAAGCAAGGCAATTTTGTCTAACAAGTACGCTGTCCACAGAAAGCGACTGCTTTTTCATTCGATTAATACTTCTTGCTTATTCACCTACACTCCCAGCAACACATACTCATCCATTGAATAAAAGCGGTTGTCAGTTATCGTACTGTTTAAGAGTACTGCTAAATGACACAAATTACTTCATGTGTTTAATGTATTGAGCCATAGTTGTTACATAGGCACAAGGATAAAAAAGACCATGGTTTTACTTCTGTTTTTTTCTTGGAATTTGAATGTCTTCGTTAATTGTAGTATTATAGTTTAAATAATGGATGATCGCATAAAGGACTACTGATCAAAATGAGTAAAATAGACAGGTGGCTTTGCGGCCAAGTGACGCGGTAAAAAAAGTATGTAAGCGCAGTAGACATGGATGGGGGACACCCTAGCGAACATATGGGCTGCACATGGGGAAAACCATTGAGTTAAGTGACAAAGGGCAGGTTATTATTACGCAGAGCTTGTGACCGAGTATCTCGGAGACGGCGAAGCTGGTCGAATTTTCATATGGTACTTTCGTGAGCATTTACAGAAAGAGGTAGGAAAGTGAAACTACCACTAGGCACTAACTGGTTGGACGACCACGACTCTTCGCAGAAAGTGAGGCTCGGAGGCTTGTCTGCAATGAAAAGTAGGATAGATGATGATCCGTGACATCTCCGCTGAAAGAGCACAATGCCAATGCACGCTCAAGTGTTTCAGAGCACACCGTTCATCGTACATTGTTGAACACAGAGCCCCTACGAGTTCGCATGTTGACCCAACGACATCGTCAAGTACGATTGCAGTGGACACGGGCCAATAGGGATTCGACCGTCTTGCTCTTGAGCTTACATGGGACCTGTGATAGTAATCGAAGATACACTGACAGCTGTGAATCACTTGCATCTCTTCATATTTGATGTTTTCCCCGATGGCGATGTCACCTTTCAGATGTATCATTGTCCATGTCTTGGAGCCAGAAGCGTGCTACAGTGGTTTGAGGAACATTATAGTGAACTCACGTTGACGTTTGTGCTACCAAATTCGCCTAATGTAAATCCTATGGAACCCGCCAGGGTCGCAATTGGTCGCCATCATCGATTACGCAAATCAGCGACTCGTTATTTACGCGAATTACGCGAGCAGTGCATAGACATCTAATGCCACACATGTCCACAAACCTACCAACAAACGTCGGATGCCTGATTTGCAGAATCAGTGATTTATTTCGTTCCAAAGACGGACAAAAGAGCTATTAAACAGGTGATCATAACGTTTTGGCTCATCGGTATAAAACAGCAAAGAGAAATAGTTCATTTGGACGACCAAGCAAAGGAAGGAAAGACCGATGTCATAATAGACTATGCAGACACTTAGGTGATAAAATAAAAAGCTGCTAAGCAAGAATTTTGACACATAAATTACAGCGTTTCAAATTTTCTATTAACACCATTGTCGTGTTCTAATAATATGTGTACCAATTAATAACGGTATGCAGAGTGAATCCTCTTCTCAGAGAGAGCTACGTTCTTGCTTTACTGTAGGGCTACTAACTACTTGGATGTCCAGCAGCCTTGCAGTTACTAATCACGTGACAATGGATTCAATTGTTTGCTTCCGCACCACGATTGGCGCCCTTGATGCAGTAATTCGGTGCCACTGGACTGACAAAACAACTTGTCATCCCAAGTTCTGCGTGGTGCTGCCACCTTGCGCCACAGACGAGAACCAACAGCGTTCGACGACGGCAGCGCCATCCAGTTTTTATGGTAGCCCGCGCCGCGTTCCTGCGGCTATTCTCGGATTCAGCTCAGTGATACCACAGACAAATTTGTTGCTCGACAGAGAAAGCGCCAAGAAAATGCTCGCGTTTCACAACATATAGGACTTGTGCTTCTGTGTTGGAAGAGGTTCGTGGCTGAGAATGTTTCTACGTTTTCTGTAGAAACGCAACTGTCCCTCAGGTTTTTCTGTTTAAACTACTTGTTACCAATAGATTGTTCAAGTTACGTACTTTAATTTCAGGTTTGATTATAGTAAGCTTGTTGCGGGACAGGCGAAAGGAAACGACTAGCCAATGTGAGTGCGTTACAGTACGAAAAGTAGTCAGCAAGTGTGAGATAACAGTTTCATCACATGCTTTCAGTGCTCCGCACACGTAGGTAATGATTGGTTAGGTGCGAGGGGGGACTCGCTTGCTGAGGCTTCCTTACAAACCTATTTACGAGGGCTATCCACAAAGTATATTACGTTTTGGAATTAAAAATAAATAAAGTATTGGAATTTTTTTTTATTATATACAGATAAAAGCCTTACTTCAATACTACTTTTCTACATAGTTGCCATTTAAACTAAGGCACTTATCGTAGCGATGGACGAGCTTGTAAACTCCTTCGTCGTAAAATTCGTCCGCCTGGGCCTTCAACCACGTGGTTACCTCTTCTTGAAGCTGTGCGTCGTCATCAAAACGCTGCATAGCCAACCACTTCTTCATTACTGGGAATAAGTGGAAGTCGCTCGGTGCCAGGTCGGGACTGTACGGCGGTTGAGGAAACAACTCCCACTTAAAAGATTCGAGAACTTCACGAGTGTCATTTGCCGTGTGGGCCCGGGCGTTGTCGTGAATCAGCAAGGTCTTTGAGCCCAACTTTCCCCTGCGCTTGTTTTGTATTGCTCTTCTGAGGTTGTGCAGAGTTTGGGAATACCTTCGAGAGTTTATTGTAGTGCCTCTTTCCAGGGAATCCACAAAAATCGTATTTCTACCGGGTTACTGATTAACCACGTGGTTGAAGGCGCAGGCGGCCGAATTTTACGACGAAAGAATTTCCAAGCTCGTCCATCGCTACGATAAGTGCCTTAATTTAAATGGCAACTATGAAGAAAAGTAGTATTTAAGTGTGGCTTTCATCTGTATATAATAAAACAAATTTCCAATACTTTATTTATTTTTAATTTCAAAACGTAAGGTACTTTGTGGATAGCCCTCGTATATGCATATCGAGAACTCATCTATTCCGAAAATCGAGAATATCGATCATTTATGCTTGTTATCGACACACAGTGGCAACAATAGGTCCCAGGGGTTCCAAGATTTTTGAGAATGTTTTCATTTCAATGACGTAAATGCGACATGTAGTTACGGAATTAGAGTTATATATTAATACCTTTAGCTACTGACGGGCGTTGATACTTATCAACGGGGAGAGGTAAAAATGTGTGCCTCGACTGGGACTTGAACCCAGTATCTCCTACTTAGGGGGCAGACGCGCTATCCATCTTTTTTTTTTTTTTTTAATCTCATTTTGTTCGATTTTGTTCGTTGCGTCTGCTCAGGGCGGACGTCGTAAGACATCCGTTTCAGTTCGTTGATGATCGATTAACTCAGTTTTTTTTTTTAATTACAGAGGGCACGTAACCCTGTGACCGAACACGCTGAGCTACCGTGCCGGCATCCATCTGAGCCACCGAGGGCATTGAGAATAGTGTAACTGCAGGGACTATCTCGCTCACGCCTCCCGCGAGACCCACAATCTCACCCGCATTCTCTCCTTATATGTCGACACACTACATTCGTAGTGTCCCTACCCAACAACTCATAACTCGTGCATCCGCACAGAAGAGGAAGGTCATGGCCGGTATTGCCAGAATATTATACATATATGGATATTGTGTCTGTTCTTTCGGACGTGTCGGACATGACCTTCCTCTTCTGTGCGGATGCGCGAGTAATGAGTGTGTTGGGTAGGGACTGTAGTGTGTCGACATATAAGGTGAGAATGCGGGTGAGATTGTGGGTCTCGCGAGAGGCGTGGGCGAGATAGTCCCTGCAGTCGCACTATCCTCTGTGCCCTCGGTGGCTCAGATGGATAGAGCGTCTGCCATGTAAGTTGGAGATTCCGGGTTCGAGTCCTGGTCAGGGCACGCATTTTCACCTGTTCCCGTTGATATGTATCAAGGCCTGTCAGGAGCTGAAGTTATTAATATTTAATTCGTTCTAGATGGCTGCAGGTATAAGTATATAAAGTATAAGCATATAAAGTCACGGAGGATGCAAGCGGCCGTTATTATAATAATCAGTAGTTCTCCATTCAGGATGACTGGGTCGCAGCTGTAAAACTCAGACATCAGACAAGGAATGACATTATTGATCATGTCATGCGTTTCGGACTAGTGTACAATTTGAGTCGCCGATCTACGGGCAGTAATCGCTCCTGGATATCTGATGATGGCTAGGTTCCGGAACACGTCATACGAGCAGTAAAATCATTCGTTGCCTGATGTTTGACTTACCATTACGACCCAGTCAGCCTGAATGTTCCAATTTCAAGTTTGACGTGGGGTAACAAATGACAATAGAAATATTTTTTTCGTGTGATATAAACACAAGTTAACAGATTTCAGATTGTTTCCCTCACTTGTACTGTGAAACCCTACATTTTCCAAATTTCATGATTCTAGATCAACGGGAAGTACCCTACAAGTTTTGAAGAGTGAGTTCGCGAGTACCGAAATACGTGACATAAACGCCTGTATATTTTTGCTGTATTGACTTAGAAGCTTACGTTTACTGCACCGTCGAGGGCCTCTAGACCTTAGCGTGTAATATAAATTTCAGCTTGGTACATCGACCCGTTCCTGAGAAATAGGGATCTTAACAGACGGACAAATGACAAAAAAAATTGTGACATAGAATTACAAATTTTCAGTCTTCAGATTATTTCAGTTGGTTGTAATACGAAACCTTCCTTTTTGCCAACTTTCATGATTCTAGGCCAACGGCAAATAGCTTATAGGTTTAGATGAGTGAGTTTGCAAGTATCAAAATATGTGACATAAATAGCCGTATCATTCCATTGCACTGACTTAGAAACTTCAGTTGTGTATACCGCCAAGGGACTAACGTCCTTAGTATGTGACATAAATTTCAACTTGATACGTCCACCTGTTCCTGAGGAAAAGGGTTTTTAACAGTCGGACAGACAGGCAGAGAGATGGACAACACTGTGATCCTTCCGTTTTTATCAGTTGAGGTACGGAACCCTTACAGGTTCTCTTTGTTGTCTGTCTGTTTGTTAAGATCGCTTTTTCTCAGGAACGGACCCAGGTGATAAGTTGAAATTTATATCACATACTCTGGTCTACAGGCCCTTGACTGTGTAAATGTAAGCTTCTAAGTCAATGCAAACACATGCTATGACCATTTATGTCACATCTTTCCATACTCGAAAATTCACTCATTAAAACCGACAGGGCACTTCCCATTGACCTACAACTACGAAACTCGACATGAACAAAAGTTTTGCAATACAATTTATGGAAAAAATACGAAAATTTTTAATTTATAATTAGGCCAATATCAGATAAAATATGTTTTACCATTTCTCGTCCGTCTGTCTGCATGTCCGTTTGTTAAAACCCCCTTTCCTCAGGAAATGGTAGAACTTAAGGAGTGAAGTAGCTGCTTACTTGTCGGACCTGATGTTTTAGTGGTAAAGTGCCTGCCTGTAAACGGAGTGGTTGTTGTTGTGATCTTCAGTCCAAAGAATGATTTGATGCAGCTCTCCAAGCTACTCTATGCTCTGCAAACTTCTGCATTTCCAAATAATTACTGCAACCTACATCCTTCTGAATCTGCTTACTGTATTCATTTCTTGGTATCCCTCTACGATTTTTACTCCCCCCCCCCCCCCCCACGCTTCTCTCTAGTACTATATTTGTTATCCCTTGATGCTTCAGAATGTGCCCTATCAACCAGTCCCTTCTTCTAGTCAGGTTGTACCACAAATTTCTATTCTCTCCAATTCTGTTCAGTACCTCCTCATTACTTACGTGATCTACCCACCTAATCCTCAGGATTCTTCTGTATACCACATTTCAAAAGCTTCTATTCTCTTCTTGTCTAAACTGTTTATCGCCAATGTTTAACTTCCATACATGGCTAGACTCCATATGAATACTTTATGAAAAGTTTTCCTGACACTTAAATCTATACTTGATGTTAACAAGTTTCTCTTCTTCAGAAACGCTTTTCTTGTCATTGCCAGGTTGCATTTTATATTCTCCCTTCTTCAACCATCATCAGTTATTTTGCTTCCTAAATAGCAATACTCATCTACTACTTTAAGTGTCTTCTTTCCTAATCCAATTCCCTCAGCGTCATCTCATGTAATTCGACTACACTCCATTATCTTCCTTTTGCTTTTGTTGAGGCTCATCTTATATCCTCCTTTCAAGACACTGTCCATTCCATTCAACCGCTCTTCCAAGTCCTTTGCTGTCTCTGACAGAATTACAGCGCCATTGGCAAATATTAAAGTTTATATTTTTTTCTCCAAGGACTTTAATTCCTACACTAAATTTTTCTTTTGTTTCCTTTACTGCTTGCTCAATATACAGATTGCATAACACCGGGGATAGTCTACAACCCTGTCTCGCTCCCTTCTCAACCACTGCTTCCCTTTCGTGCTCCTGAGAGGTATTGGGATTGAATCTTGGTCTAAACAAGGATTTTTTGTGTCTCTGTTTTAAAGTAACTTTCACCTACAATGGTGTGAGGAGTGGCAAAAAGCAACACGTGTTTCGGATTCCACATTAAACTGTAGGTGCCATTTCCCCAGTTGAATAACTGGGGTGGGTTAGGGACACGGAAGTTGCTGAAGTGGCGTCCAGTAGAAAGACTTGGAGGAGGCGATTAAGCCACACGAAATTGTTATTATTATTATCCATAACGTAATTAAGTTTTTACGGAACCCTCAGAGCGTGAGTTCTACTCGCACTCGACCAGTTTTTTTGTGATGAGAAATATTAGAAAGGAAACAAAGAATGACAGCGATTCATCTATTTCTTTTCAATAACTTACGAAACGGTAGCAGTATCTGAGTATCTTCTTGTTCTTCCTCTTCTTCTTTCTCGCCTATTTCCGTTTCTACAGGGTTGGCATTGTTACATGGGTTTTGGCTAGAGTTGTAAAACTACCGTAGGCTACCATAGACTACCACAATTAAGCATACACTATGGTAGTTTTCCTGGTAGCTTTGCTCAGTGAAGTTGGCACCTGTGTTACCTGTATGTTGGGCATGTTGCGTACTTTGTCAGGCATTACCACATAACGGTCACTTTCTTTATGTATGCAGTCAGTGTCTTATTAGATTTCCCTAAAAACAAGAAGCAGTGAACCTTCTAGAAACTGAATGAGGATATATAAATGGCTGGGTAACCAGTGGAACATTTTTGTTCTACATAGTTATCATTCTCTCCGTTACTTAATAATAACAGTGTTTATAATAAATCTGAATTTGTCAATATCTAGTTCAGATTTTATTCGAAAATTGTTGATTTATAATATGAAACTGTTGTAGTAAAAATGAAGAAAACAATAAATATTTAGCGTATACCTCTGGAAAAAACGCAATTTTCTCAACAAAAAGGTAAAATAAAAAAGGCAAAACAAAAATATATCAAAGACCGCTTTCATACTTCGTCAAACTAAAAAAAAAATATTTCTGTTATTCATAAGTAACTTTCGCATTCATCAGTAACAACAGAAAACTTTAGTCCTGGATCATGATGAAGAACATTCTGTTGAGTGCAAAATAACAACAATAATCATGTACATTCTTTTCTGTTTGTGCATGTATACTGTTCTTGCATCAAAAGTAATTGCTTTTGTTACATAAAAGCTCGGAATAAAGGCGATCAACAAATTTTTATTATATATAAAATTTAGTTTATGTTCTGTAAGGATACAGAACACACATGAAGTAATAATGAATGATGTGTGGTTCTAATAATGTGCAAACAAACAACAACAACAAAAAAAAAAAGAAAAAAGAAAAAGAGAAGTTATTGGCTCCAATTTTGCCTCTTACACATTCATTTTTTTCAGTTTTGATATAGTGCAACTCTAGTTTTTGCAAATGTTAGTGACAACTGGTAAACAGATACCCTACTTGAATTCACTGCTCCTCTCGGATCAGAATTTCTGTACCCCATCTGTCTGCAGCAAGAGAAGTCTCTTATTCAAGTGTGAGAACATTTTCAGAATGTTTTTATAGCGTGTTCATGAGCTGGAATGTGGGTACCATCCTGGTATTCGCCTAGTTGGATGTCCTAAAGCCTCTAAAACCCACATCCATGCTGGTCAGCTCACCAGCTCTCGCTGTCAATCCGTGAGGTGCATTCGATCTGAGGGCAGGATTGCCTCCCCAAATCTCGGAAGATGCATGTCAGTGTGCTCAGCTGTCGGGGCTGTAGTACTGGGACAAATGGTGTTTTGGCCCATTATGTTTGTGCAGGTTACATACATTCAGGGGCAAGCATTCTCCTTCTAACCTATTGTTCTGTTAATTGATTCATGACCCCCTGGGATTAATTTATAACTACTGGGGAATAATCCATCCTTCAGAGAAACTCCAACCCCTCCCCCTTCAACACCCCGCTGGGAAATACCCAACCCTCGCCCTGCCAATAAGAACACACTTTTATGTAAAATTAATTGATTAAGTAATTAAATTGATCAACTAATTACCCCCTTCCTGTCCTTGGAACTTACTCAGCACTCCCCTCCCCCAGTTCTCCTCTTCCCCTCCACATTTGTAAGTTGGCATAAAAATCTGTGATGGAGAGGAAGGATCTCACAACACGAAATTCAAATCAGTTGACATGCAGGGTGACAATTATTGAATAATATGAAATAAAATCGTCATCACTTCTGAACAGTTTGTGTTAGGACATTCAAACTGCACTGTTGGCTGCAGGGCATGATGAAAATTAGTATGCACATGCATGCATGGTTTAGCGACGAACTCCACTTTCATTTGGATGGGTGCATCAATAAGCAAAATTGGCGCATTTGGGGTACTAAGAATCCGCACTGTGCAATCTAGAAGCCTCCTCACCCTCAACAGGTGATTGAGTGGTGTACAATGTCCAGTCACAGAATAATCAGTGTGATATTCCTTGATTGCAAGATGACTACCTAACGATATGTGAAGGATTTGGAAGACGATTTCATCCCCATTATCCAAAGTGACCTTGATTTCGACAAGATGTAGTTCATGCAAGACGAATCTCGACCCCATCGAAGCAAGAGAGTGTTTGATGTCCTGGAGGAGCACTTTAGGACCGCATTCTGGCTCTGGGGTACCTGGAGGCCACTGACATGGGCTTCGATTGGCCGCCATATTCTCTGGATCTGAACATATACGACTCCTTTTTGTGGGGCTATATTGAAGACAAGGTGTACAGCAATAACCCCAAAATCATTGTTGAGCTGAAAACAGTCGTTCAAGAGGTCTTCGATAGTATCGATGTTCCGACACTTCAGCGGGTCATACAGAATTTCGCTATTCGTCAGTGCCGCATCATCGCCAATGATGGCAGGCGTATCAAACATGTCATAACCTAAATCTGAATATCTGTGGTGATGTTTACATGTTGAATAAACTGTGGCACGCCATAGTTTGTAGCTAATTTCTTTTTCATATAGTTCAATAATTGTCACCCTGTAGTAATACATTGTTCAATTAAAGTTGCATCTTTGCTAAAGTTTTAAAGTTCTATACAGAAATCCAGGTAGAATGTGGAGCAGAAGAGTTGCCGATATACACAAAGGAAAATGTGGGATATGAGGAAAATTTAAAATCCCCGAATGCTCTTGCCTAGAAGAACTGCAGGAAGAAACACAGTTAATAACTAAAACGATAAAACAAAAGAATGTTTACAGGAAGAAAATTAGATATGCAGTAGAATTCGCGAATAACTTCTCTACACTTGTCAAATTACTGGCTGGAGAAAGAAACAGATCACTAAGATGTGGTTTTAATTTATAAGTTAAAAATGAAATTGGATATTATTGAAACCACACCTAAGAAAAATAAGAAAAGCGTTATTTTCTGGGTGTTTAAGGTATATGCAAAAATTAATAAAGATTTTGTACGAGAATATTTACCTGCCTTACATGCTAACCTACCAAAAATCATAAGAGACTTTTTGTATACAATGTTCTAAGTGCATGATTTCGGATAGGGGAAGTGGGTGATAGGATGAGCTTGAATAGAGGTTGGAACTAGGTAGTTGAAAGCATAGTGACCCCCTTGTTGTACATATATGAAAACCACAGCAGCTGTCAGCGTCAGAAATTTTTCTCTCTCTGACAGTGCCTTCAAAAAAGCAGTTCAAAGTCGAAAAGTGGTGAGAGTCCTATTTAGAGTTACAGAGCTATTTATTTCGAGTTGTAGGCGAAGGGAGCGCTCTATGTAGAGTCTGAGTCTGTATGCTACTAGTTTCGAGTGGTGCTGTGGATTTTTTAACACCAGCTGTGTGAAATTGTCAATATCAAGCTGTATTATGCTCTTTAGAAATAAATAAATAATGTGTGTGAATTCCATCCCAGCAAACTGGTTAAATAAACGGTATTCCGCACTGACTTGTCCCCTGCAAATTGGTTAAACAATATTCCAATGCCTTAAAGTGTTCAATGCAATATGATTGACGATATACTAGGCTACTGTCGTGACATTCTGCCATTCCAATAGTCCAACACAGACTGAGCTATTTTTCGTGCCATTTTTTTCTGGGAGGGTTGGGACCTCTTATGGTGGTGGTATTCCGAATTGTTTAAATAAATAAACAGGGTGAAATTGCTTAAGTAAACACTATATCGATCCTCCTAGTCAGGTAGGTCAACACTGACTAAGCGAGTTTCCTACGGGACGGGAGGTGTGGAACACAGACGCGAGTTGGAGGCAGACCAAGAACAGGAGGATCTGAACGGTAAAATCAGTGAGGTAGAAGTGAGGTAGAAGTGAATAGGCATGTGGAGGCTCTTGTTTATATAAATAAGAACACAGATGAGAACATACCAAGGAAAATTCGGCCTCTATAGTACAACAATGCTCAAGTGTCTAGAGTAACATCACCAATTGGAGAAGACTGGCCTAATCAGACGAAAGATATTATTATTAGAGATTTTGGGGATGGTAAAGAACATAAATCAGAGCCAATAAAAGAGAATGGATGAAGTAGAGGAATAAGGTACTTGCGGTTGTGAACGAAGTGAAAAGTGAAATAGCGGAGGTCGGTAAGACGAGTGTCGAGGCGAAGAAAAGGGCCGTTGAAGCAAAGAAGGAAGCAGAGTTAGCAAGGGTTGAAGCAGCTGGCGCAAAAAAAGGCAAAAGTCGCAAATAACCATGCAGGAATCGCTAGGCAAATTGGACACGTCAATGCGGTAGGAACTGATGCAATAAAAGCCCAGGGGAAGGAGGCACTTGCATGTCTCGTTCTCATTCAAAATTCGTCGGAATTAAAGAGGTACAAACTCTTCTCCACCCCGGCACCTCGCAAGAAGAACTCAGATGCACCCAGCAGTATGATATATTTGTGATGGAAATCTAATTATTTAATTTGCAAAATGTTTGAGTGTGGTTCACAAACGTTGAAAGTATGTTTTATTGTGATGAAGAATCGTCCTGATGTGGCGGTGAGTGTTTTAAGCGATGCATTGAATTACTGCAAATCGTTCAACACTTAATTTGATAGGATAATGCAAATGGACTATTTCCCGTCATTTTTGATACTGAAAATGTGTCTCCATAACAGTGGACTATTTTTCCCACTCACATAAACTGAAGCACAGCCCAGCATTTCTCACCAATTTAACTGATTAATTTAATTACTGTTTAAATAAATGAACAATATTTTGCTCCAATTTACCAATTTCATGTCATGAGATCTTCCCAGTGAAGCAGTGCAGCTCAGGCTGTGTCTTTGTCCCATCAGTTCACAAGTGGGGGAGGGGAGGGAAGGAGTTCTGTCTCCCAAAAAACTCATTAAATAAAGAATATGCAAATTTAATTGAACAATATATTATTATGTCAACTGATTTGGATTTCGTGTCATGAGATCCTTCCTCTCCAGCACAGACTGACGCTTTTTCCTTCCAGTTTACAGATGAGGGCCAACGGTCATGCCGCAGTGGAACACCGGTTCCCGTCACATCACCGAAGTTAAGCGCTGTCGGGCTGGGCTAGCACTCGGATGGGTGACCATCCGGTCTGCCGAGCGCTGTTGGCGAGTGGGGGGGGGGGGCACTCAGCCCTTGTGAGGTAAACTGAGGAGCTACTTCATTGAAAAGTAGCGGCTCTGGTCTCGGAAACGGACATATGACCAGAACAGCAGTGTGCTGACCATATACCCCTTCATATCTGCATCCAGTGACGCCTGTGGGCTGAGGATGACGTGGCGGCCGGTCGGTGCCGATGGGCCTTCCAAGGCCTGTTCGGATGGAGTTCCAGATGGTGGAGGGGGGGGGGGGGAATCGGGGAGGGAAGGGATGGGGGATTTCCCAGAAGTGGAAAGGGGCAATTAGTTGATCAATTTAATATATTAGTCAATTAATTTTATATTAAAAGTGTGCTCTTATCGGCGAGGGGGAGAGGGGAAGGTTGGGGATTTTGCAGAGGATGGGGGAAGGGGAGGCGTAGGTGGTTTCTCAGACAGACATATTATCATCAGGTCGTCATAAATCAACCCAAAGGAGTCAGAAATAAATTAACAGAACAGTAGGTTAAGGCGAGGGGGATAATTTGCCCCTAAATGTGTGCTTACTCCTAAATGTATGAAACCCACACAAAGAAAATGGCCTAGAACACCCTTTGTCCCTACACTGGCTGGAGACAGCATTACCTTATGATATGACCCATATATTAAATATTTCTCAAACAACCGTACAATATATGACGTAGATACCTGTATTAACATAACACTTTCTGCTATGTGGCACACACTCACAAAACTGTAGTTACAAATAGAGATGATATTCCACTAATCACTGTACTTGACTCTTTGTTAGAATAACAAATTATGTCACTCTCCTGTGGGGAAGCAATAATTTTACGGCATTACTTCCACTGAGTCTAGTTCTGATTTCCTGTAGTACTAGATATTAAAGTTAGCTAAAATTAGCGCGGTACTTGTCAGCAGGTCCTTGCATGTGAAATGACAGTGCTCTACAAGATTCAGGACCGCTAGAACGGCGTCACGTTCAACCACAGTTGCGACAGACAACAACCAAAACACACTGACTTGGTAGCAACCCCGTTATGTGGCTACCATAAAAAGAGCTATCCGAACAGACACGAAACTGAAAGTCAACTTGTGTGTAAAAACCAACATGGATTCCGTAAACAGGGATCTTGCGAAACACTGCTCACTCTGTTCATCCATCAAGTCCAGGGCGCTGCAGACAAAGTCATCCAAGTTCATGTGTTCCAAGATTTCCGGTAGGCATTCGATACAGTTCCGCATCTTTTAGTGAGCAAAATACGACCTTACCGAGTATCGGAATGCCGGTAGGCATTCGAAACAGTTCCGCATCTTTTAGTGAGCAAAATACGACCTTACCGAGTATCGGAACAGTTCTATGCCTAGATGCAGCAGTGGAACAGTTCTATGCCTAGATTCAGCAGTTTCTAAGGGACGAAACCAACACGTCATAATTCATGGGACGGAATCAATATATGCTAAAGTAATTTCTGGAGTACCACAAGGGACAAGAGATTGCAATGAAGTCATTGCTGTTTATATATAAAGGATTTAGTACAGTAGTCCCAACCTTCCTGAGGCTCTTAACCCCGAGCGCAATCAGCTATCACCCTGCCCCGCCCCCCCCCCCCCCCACCCCCCCCACCAACACACACACATACTACACACATTCCCCGTCTTCATCACATTGGAAACTAACTAAACTTAAAATGAAAAAGAATTTTGTTTGACCATTTTTATTTTTAAAATGATGAAAGATGGGTGTTTCATTAAGCCGAAAACTAATGAGTGAATGAGACAGTTGGTCTGACATCTTTTTTTTCTGTCTTTCTCAGTCAGTGCACATAATGAATCACGCTCCAAATCTAATCGGTTTCTAGTTTTGCTATTATAGGTAAAAAATCAACGTCTATCAATCTAGAATGTCTCATTTTTTTAATGTGTTCGGGTAGTGTGTACTGTAAGCTTTTTATAAAATATTGTCTGCATAAGAGAAAACTAACATTGATTTCGAAAATTTTCTCATCAAGTAACATGTACTTAAGATGAAGTATTCAAAAATCGCTCTGAGCACTATGGGACTTAACATCGAAGGTCATCAGTCCCCTAGAACTTAGAACTACTTAAACCTAACTAACCTAAGGACATCACACACATCCATGCCCGAGGCAGGATTCGAACCTGCGACCGTAGCAGTCGAGCGGTTCCGGACTGAAGCGCCTAGAACCGCTCGGCCACCGCGGTCGGCGTAGTATTCAATTGCTGAAGAAAACTGCTGGTTGGCCATGTGTTGCGCATGTGAACAGTGTCGTAAAATAAAACTTTAAACTTAATGAAATGCAAAATTTGAAATAAAGAAAAAGTATCTGATTAAATGGCAAAAGAAACTAATTGTCTGCTCAGCGAAAAGTACGTAACTAAAACTCAGTACCGATGCACATTACGAATTATGCGTGATATGAAGAGCAATATTAGACTATGAATATCCACAAAAATAAACTACTGCTCTATTCAGAAGAAAATAACTGTTTGAAATTACCAACACTGTTCACTGAAAATTAATGTACTTGCTAGAACGACACCTGACAATCCTGTCTATCAAATCCAGATCAGCAGATGCAGCAGCTAGAGATAAATAATCTACTCCATTTCTTTTTGTCAGATACAGCCTGCTGCTTGGTGAGGCGTAAGATGCAGTTCAAAACTACGAATCATGAAGGTGGGTTTTACTTTAAAGAAAATCGTTTTTGAGAACTCAAACTCTGATTATTGACAAAAAGAGCGCACAACATAAGGAGCATGTAACAATTACAGAATTCTCTCAGTACAAAGAAACTACAAACATACTTTTAAAATACTTCCAGAATTTTCTCTATAAATAACATGAATAAGAAAGCATTATATGTCAGTTTGTATCTCTAGAGTAAAGTATTCTAGACAGCTTCTTCCAGATTCACCCAAAACAGATCTCATTCTTTGAAAAACTCAACTGCACGTTACTATGACTTAAATAAGAATGACCCAGCGCCGCACAACGGACAGTAAGTCAACCACAGATAAAACTAAACACAGAGTCGAGGATCTTACTCACTACTCCTATAGTGCTCTCATTCGTCTTTGCCCCAGTTCAGTAAAAGTGAATTATAAACCACGCGAAAACCTTGCAGTGTGTGTGAGTGAGCACCCACGCGCGCGCGCCTGTGTGTGTATGTTAGAATTAATGATGAAGAAATTGTCGGTGCATCGCAAGTGCAAACAGCTCCTCCGATAAGAAACCCAGCTACCCACAGTGAGGACAGACATTTAATACAAAACATGCTTTCGCTTCACTACTCTTCTTCCTAGCGGCAGTTACTTCATTCATACACTACATCCACATTCATCATCAACCAAGTTAAAATGTGTGCACTTCACTAACCGTTTATAATCACTTGATTGCTAGACTCCTCACTTCTGAGCTGGAAGACTTCAGGCTGTTAACGCTTTGACCTCTCTATCAACAACAACAATAACAACAGAAACAATAATAATATGTGTACATCACTTAAGTAGTTAGAGTTGTGTCACGCTGTTAATTAGCTCATTTATCTGTTTCAAAGTGAGTAATGAAGAAATTTCTGGTTTAGTGCAGGAACCATCTACAACCGGGAAAGATATTTTTATGAGATATTTAGCGTTTGTTACGTATATGTCTTACTTTTATCGTCATCGGTGTATGGTACAGAGCACAAAGGATGTGTGTGGTTGGAGAGCTTTGTGAGGAACCTGTAACCTCCACCGTATCGTGTCACGCTTTAATACTATTAACTGAGAAAAAAGAAATTGTTGATAACTAATACAACCAATTTCAGAATCTTAGAAAACTGTGATAATACACTGAAGGAAAAAAATTGCAACACTAAAACAAAATAAAGGTAGAGTAATGAAATTTTGGGAGTACCTCTGTCTAGGTTACACATTTAACTGAGTAACACTGCGAGATTACAGGTAAATGTAAGCACGAGAAAAGCCAATGCAAATGTGAAATGCTGGTACTTTAATAACCAGTGTAACCGCCAGACCGTTGAATGCAAGTATTCAAACGTGCATCCATTCTGTTGTACAGGTGTCAGGTGTCAGTTTGCGGGATGGAGTTCCACGCCTGTTGCACTTGGTCGTTCAATACAGGGGCGGTTAATTCCGTTTGTGGATGACGCTGGAGTTGTCATCGAATGACGTCCCACACGTGCCCAATTGGAGGCAGATCTGGTGATCGAGCAGGCCAAGGTAGCGTGTCGACACTCTGTGGAGCATTTTGGTTTACAACAGCAGGTATGTGGGCGAGCGTTATCCTGTTAGAAAACATACCTGGAATGCCATTCGCGAATGGCTGTACAACAGGTCGAATCACCAGATTAGCCTACAGTTTTGCATTCAGGGTGCGTGGGATAACCATGAGAGTGCTCCTGCTGTCATACGAAATCGCACCCCAGGCAATAACTACAGTGTGTCTAGCACACAGACAGTTTATTTGCAGGCTCTTAACTGGCCTCTTTCTAACCAATACGTGGCTATCACTGTCACCAAGACAGAACCAACTTTCATCAGAAAACACAACAGACCTTTAACCTGCGCACCTTAGAGCTCCTGCTTCAAGAACCACTGAAGTCGCAAATGGCGGTGGTCAGCGGTCAGTGGAATGCGCGCTGCAGGAAGACTGGCTCGGAGCTGACATTGAAGTAAACGATTTGTAACAGTTCGTTGTGTCACAGTGATGCCAACCGCTGGCCATATTACTGCTGCAGATGCCGTATGATGCGACAGACCCATAAGCCGAATACGACGGTCTTCCCTCGCTGTAGTGCTACATGACCGTCTGGAGTCCGGTCTTCTTGCGACCGTACTTTATCGTCATCACCGCTGTCGTCAATCATGTACAGTGGCTTCAATCTCAGTGAGGTATTGACAATGACATCTCTGTCGCCTTAAAGGCGTTCTCGACTAAGATCAATCCACAGCGTCCAGTGTCAAAGGTAACTATCGATCACGAGCGCTACACTGTGTATTTAAAGCAAAGCTGATTTGTATCCTCTTAATTTCGCTTATAGCGTCACTCATATTTTACTAGTGTGAAATTTGAATAAATGCCATTTTTCAGACGTAGCAACACCAACTTCCGTTTATGTGGCACAACCTCATGGTGTCGCAATTTTTTTCTGTCAGTGTAGTAATGAAGCTTTAGAAATAATTTAGTTTCATGACAAACACAATCAAACCATTTTGGTTTTACCGCTCAGAAAATTTCATTTCACCGCTCAGGGGATAATTACACCCATGCTGGAAGCCACTGATCTAGTGTGTAGCTCCATGAGGCTTTTTGGAGACGATGCTGTCGTGTGTACGAAGCTTACGACACTAGTAGACTAGTGAAGCCCGGAAAGACCTGCAGGGATCTGTGACTGGTGTAATGGCTGGCAGTAGAGCATGAACATAAATAAATGTAACATGTTGCGCATAAGAAATGTTTTACTGTTCGATAACGCTGTTGCTGTAAACTCATCGCAAACGTTTTTCCTTTTTTTTGTCATCAGTCTTTGATTATTTATTTTATTATATTTATTTTTTGTTTATTTAATTATTTGATGCGGCCCACACGAATTCCTCTCTTGTGCTAACCTGTTCACCTCAGAGTACGTTCTCAATTATTTGCAAGGATGTATCTCTGTCTTCCTCTACAGTTTTTGCCCTCTACAGCTCCCTCTAGTACCATGGAAGCCACTCCCTCATGTCTTAACAGATGTCCTATCATCCTGTCCCTTCTCCTTATGAGTGTTTTCCACATATTCCTCTCCGATTATGCGCAGAACTTCCTCGTTCCTTACCTTATCAGTCCACCTAATTTTCAACGTTCGTCTGTAGCACCACATCTTAAATGCTTCGATTCTCTTCTGTTACCGTTTTCAACCCAGTCCATGTTTCACTACCATACAATGCTCCATTCCACACGTACACTCTAAGAAAGTTCTTCCTCAAATTAAGGCCGATATTTGATATTAGTAGATTTCTCTTGGCCAGGAATGACCTTTTTTGCCGTTGCTAGTCTGCTTTTGATGTGTTCCTTGCTCCGACCGTCATTGATTATTTTACTGCCTAGGTAGCAGAATTCCTTCATCTACTTCGTGACCATCAATCGTGATGCTAAGTTTCTCGCTGTTCTCATTTCTACTACTGCTCATTACCTTCGTCTTTCTTCGATTTACCGGAAACGGCAAGAACTGTAAAATACCTAGAAGTAACCGTCTGCAGCGTCTAACGTGAGATGACCATAAACACTGAGGTGAAAGAAGTCATGGGATATCTCCCAACAACGTGCCGGGTCTCCATCTGCCCGCCATAGTGCAGCAACTCGACGTAGAACGGACTCAAGAAGTAGTTGGAAGTCCCCTGCAGAAATATTGAGCCATGTTTTATAGCCTTTGTAGCCGTCTATAATTGCACATGTGTTACCACTGCCGAATTTTGAACAGGAACTAAGCTCTCGATTATGTCCCACAAATGTTCGACGGGACTGATGTCGGGCGATTCCCTCGAATTGTCCGGAGTGTACTCCAAACCAATCGCGGGCAATTGTGGCCTGGTGGCAAAACATTGCTGTTTGGGGATATGGTCTTCAAGTCGCCGAACATAACCATTTCCAGTCAATGATCAGTTCAGTTGACCAGAGGATCCAGACCATACCACGTAAACACTGTCCACACCATTATGGACTCACTGCCAGCTTGCACAATGCCTTGTTGACAACCTGGGTCCATGACTTAGTGGGTTCTGCGCCACACCAGAATCCTACCATCAGCTTTTACCAACTGAAATCGGGACTCGTCTGACTAGGCCACGGTTTTCCAGTCCTCTAGGGTGAAATGATATGGTCACGAGCACAGGAGAGGCGCTGGAGGCGACGTCGTGCTGTTAGCAAAAGCATTCACGTCGGTCCTCTGCTGCCACTGCCCATTAACGCCAAATTTTGCCGCACTGTCCTGACGGATACGTTCATCGTACGTCTCACATTGATTTCTGCGGGTATTTCACGCCATGTTGCTTGTCTGTTAGCACTGACGACTCAACGCAACCGCCGCTGTTCTCGGTCGTTACGTGAAGGTCGACGGCTATTGCGTTGTCGTGGTGAGAGGTAATGTCTGAAATCTGGTGTTCTCGGCACACTCTTGAGACTTTGGATCTCGGAATATTGAATTCCCTAAGTATTTCCGAAACGGAATGTCCCATTCTTCCAGCTCCAACTACCATTCCGCGTTCGAAGTCTGTTAATTTCCGTTGTGCGGCCATAATCTCGTCGGAAATGTTTTCCCAGGATACCGCTGAGTACAAATGGCAAATCCGACAATGTACTGCCCTTTTATACCTTGTGTACGCGATACTATCGCCATAAGTACGTATTACTATCCCATATCTTTTGTCATCTCGTTGTAAACTTAATTACAGGGAAAGCAGATTTCAATGTGAGATACATTGAGGGAAGGAATGCAATTGATCCAGCAAAGAAATGGCTTGCAAAATTCTGGCTCTACCGATTCTTGAATATTGTTCACGGGCCTTGGGCGCTTACCGGGTTGAATTGGTACAAGAGATAGAGACGATTCAACGTATTGTCACGAGATTGTTTAGTCGACGCGATACCGTTACGGTGGCGCTCAATAAACTACAGTGACACACTTTACAAGAGAGGCGTTGTGTGTCGCGGGTACTTCTATTATTGTAATTCCGAGAACGTTCGCTCCAAATACGATCGGACAACATGCAAGTATTATAGCTCCGCCACACAAATATCGCTGCTGTACTAACCCTTTAGTGGATAATGGGCTACATATCTCCCACTAAACTAACATGCGGTTTTGAGCCTTGGGATGTCTACATCCCATAATGTCTAGCGCTAACATGTAGCGAGGTGCTTTCGGAACTTAGAAAAAAATACTACAGATCATAGGGTTGATATATAGAAGGCTGTGAGCGATCAAATGGGACGCCGTGTGTTTATGGTGGCACAGTGCTTTTGTTTCAGGAAAATCAGATCGAATCATTATCTTCCCCATTCCAAGAATGTCTGAACTAACTAATTGTGTTTTATTATACATCATAGACAGTGTTTGAAACACTACTACACACTTCAGTTATTCTGCTGGTTTGTACATGGTTTGTATGTAATAGCGTCTATATACCCCAAAAAACTTCATAGAATGTAGAAAACCTTGGTGAGTGGCATGTGAAGCCATCTTCAAATGATATGTTGAAAACCTATGTGTAATATTTCATGTTTTGTTGTCAGGAGAACACTTATGTTTTCGTACTAAATTGTTAAACGTCTTTCCATAATTGCCACCCTGAAATAATTATTAAAAAGTAAAAATCTGACTGCGGAAATCCTAGGTTCATATGAAAATGTGGATTTGGTGAGGTTCGTGGGATATATGCGTCCCACTTCACCGATTTTCAAAATCGGTCGGTTTAAAAATTTGTTGGTAATCAAAGTGTATTACTTATCACAAAGGGAGACAATTTTTGACCTCTTATTCTTCAAATACATGCAAAATAGATTTTAATCATGAATGGATTAAGCAGGTGGCCATAATGTTCTGGCTTACACCTCTGAAGTCTTTTGCCCAAATGACACATTCATCATAATGTTTAGGATGAATATGATCTACGGAACATGGAGCTAACTAAAAACTCGAACTGGTGCTACTTTCCTCTACTAGTTCTAGCCTTGCAAAATGTTTGCGTCAAGTACATCCAGACTAGTTAAATGATCTCAGTGGAGAACAGGAATTTGTGTAATACGTTTAGCGTTTGGTCTGCGTATGCTATCGTATATCTTACTGGCACCTTTCGGTTTTCAGTGACTAGTACGTTTTGCAGTCGGCGTGACAACGCAGTATTTCCGTGGGTTACACGGGCGTGGCGCAGAAACGAGACCGTTCCGAATGTGGCACAGGAGTAGGTTAAACCTCGCAAACTGGTTTCCCAGCCCGTTCACCGTCTCAGGATACGTGGTCCGGACCCGGGAACCTGGGCGGCGAGCTGTGTAGGAGTTCGCGTGGCAGAAGTTTGCAAACGCTGCAGAGGGGCGAGCTACAGAATGAGAAAATTATGCTAGATCTGAATATATTTCCCTGGAAGCGACGAACTGACGAATGTGAGTGAGTTGCAACGTTGAAATGAAGTGAAAGCTGTCTATACCTTAACGACGCCTTATGTTTTTCAGTGACGTAAGTTAATTGAACAACACTCTCGTCTATTTCCTTGTGTAAGAACTTGTCACCACAACACAATTTACTTACCGTTTATACTTTTAAATTACAATCCGTAACTGAATTTTAAAGATTTTCATCTTTTGCTTCAGATGGGACTTTACTCTTTGTCTTCGCGTTTCAAATTGTAGAGTGTTTGTAGATTACTTGAACTCTGTTCGAACACTATAGTTTTCTTTAGCATCTGTCACTGTGTACTCTTATTTGCAATGTTATATCAAATCTGTGGTTTTGTTTTGGTCCATTGAGATAAAGTACACCATCCTATTGGTTGTTGTTGTTGTTGTCTTCAGTCCTGAGACTGGTTTGATGCAGCTCTCCATGCTACTCTATACTGTGCAAGATTCTTCATCTTCCAGTACTTACTGCAACCTACATCCTTCTGAATCTGCTCAGTGTATTTATCTCTTGGTCTCCCTCTACGATTTTTACCCTCCACGCTGCCCTTCAATGCTAAATTTGTGATCCCTTGATGCCTCAGAACATGTCCTACCGACCGGTCCCTCCTTCTTGTCAAGTTGTGCCAAAAACTCCTCTTCTCCCCAATTCTATTCAATACCTCCTTATTAGTTATGTGATCTACCCATCTAATCTTCAGCATTCTTCTGTAGCACCACATTTCAAAAGCTTCTATTCTCTTCTTGTCCAAACTATTTATCGTCCATGTTTCACTCCCATACATGGCTACATTCCATGCAAATACTTTCAGAAACGACTTCCTGACACTTAAATCTATACTCGATGTTAACAAATTTCTCTTCTTCAGAAACACTTTCCTTGCCATTGGTGTTGTTAACAAAATTCTACCCCATAATAACACTATTATCTACTCCCTTGTAGAAGAACTTATCACATAGATACACACAAATAGTAGAGGTGCGTCTATTCCGCACAGTTGTCAGATTTCAGAAGATGTCACAGTGCATTGTTGCCAGGTTTCCCCACTACCTCCACCCCTTTGACATTATAGACCAACTGTGTCATTTATAAAATGGCGGTAAATCTAAAAATTTGCAGGAAATTCAAAATAGCTACGGTTTTCCACCACTTCTATAACGTCATAGCTTAAAGCCCTGTCGTCCTAAGTGTAAAATGGTGGGATATTAAAAGTTCAAGATGGCAGACCTAGACCAATTGAATCAATAAAATCAGAAACATCTAATGTTCATTACCAAAAAGAGAAAAAAAACTTGATGCGGGGTTTCTGCATCAAATGAATTGCAAGAAATGGTGTTTTAGTGCAATTTATTAATGTATCGATAGCAACATAGTGTACAATATGTACTCCTACGCATGTACGATATGTTCTCCATGAAATATTGTACAACAAGCACGTGTTCATGATCATCACCATGTTATGCATTTCTGTGAATGGGAAGTCAAAAAATCTGTGCATAAAACACTATCACTTGAGTTTCTTCGGGCACATAAGGCCAAAACTTCCTGATGTCTTCCATTTGCTCTTGACTGATGGAGATATCTTCGTTGTAGACCCTTAATGTAGAGTAACCAGGTGAAACTCTATTTGACAGGTTGAACGTTGATACTGCCAACCCATCAATGAAGGGCTTTGCTGTCAATATACTTCTCACATTTTCATTTTCTTGTCTGGTGACCCATGGGCTCCTTTGGTTTCCTCATAAACTACAACTTTTTTTACTACAGAATAAGTTCTGTATATTCTTTAAGAATGTCGATATGTCGAGTCTTTCGTATATTTCTCTTGACCATGCTGAAGTCCCTATTACAAGGTAGGCATGAATGGCAGCTAATTGGGAAACAGTGCACTATTGTTTCAGATATTCTAAGACCAAACAAGCCTGACGTTTTTCTTCTTTTCCCCACATCTGTCTGAGAAGATGTACAGATGTTTCACTTTGTGGCTAACTTTCTCTTCAATATAATCAATAAGATACGAACAAACCTTATTAGGTTCTTTCTTCGTAGTACCTTCGCTTCGTGATGAAGGTAGAATCTGGCAGTAATGGTTTTGAGGAAATGGATGCTAAAAACATTTACTGTCAGCTGGCTAGATGGAAGTTTTTTGTACTGGAGTTATAGGAAGCTTTACATTGTGCATGAAATCAAACGTTAACCCAGCTATATCGTCATGAGTGTTTGCTAGTTCTTCAACTTATTCAATTTTGGAATAAAGATTTTTAGTCCAACACTTATGTACCATCAATTCCGCCGCAGCAGCTCTTTTGGTGTTGATATTGAGTAAGGATTTATAATTTTGATGTTGAGCCCTTTACAGACACAACAGGTGTCAATGTTGGGTTGTCCAAATTTCAGATCAAAGCTCATATGGAATATCTTCATGTGAAACCAGTAAGTTACAGGCCCTTAACTCTGGATGCATTTGAAAAATGATTGCCACATTACTTTGACGTTTATTCTTGTGCTACGATACTTGTATTCGTTGCTACCACAATACAGACTGGATACTTCTTGATGTGGTACTGAACCAGCAACATAAGTCTCACAGGTTAAGCATTTCTTGATGTCGATTTGCATCTTTTGTCTCGTGGTTTTCACCCTAAGCCAGAAATTTTCTTATTCTTTTCATTCTATCAACACTCACGTAATAAGTAGACAGAAATGCATTTCTACACACTTGTTTTCTCCCACTTGAACTGTTTATCCAAAATAGATCTACATCTACATCTACAGTTATACTCTGCAAGCCACCCAACGGTGTGTGGCGGAGGGCACTACGTTTTAGTTCCTTTGGTTTCCTTCGTTTCCCTTCATTTTTATCCTTCTCTCTTATCCTTGGATGCCTATGAGCAACGGGTTTTACTTCAATAAGATTTTGAAAGTGTGCATCTTGTTCATTTTAAATGAAAATGAAACAAATGTATTAGGAATTTTCTGTTGTTTTTTTTATCTGAAACTTGTTCATGGCATCTCATGTGGAGTCTGAAAAAGTATAAAATAGTCAACACGAGCACCGAAAATAATTCCAAATTTCTAGCTAGTAGAAGACAGAATACCTTAATACACTTTGGATTTATATTTAAATGTTATTAAATAGAAAACAAAATACACAAATCACATTAATAACATTAAATACATAAGCATTATACTGACTATAGGTATAAGAGTTTTACCTGTATTGTAACCATGAGCGTTGGGCAAAAAGTGCTTCTCCTTGTAATTTGTGTTGTCTCTGTTTTTCACTCTCGCTTATTTTATAGTATCACATTTACGTTTGCTGCAAACGCTTTTCTTGGCGATTCTACATACTCATATTAGAAAATCTTTAATAGCGCAGGAGTTATAGATAAACACTGTAATAATGCAATGAAAACTGAGTATAATATTAGTTGCGCTACAATCATTTAAAAAGTTTATGTATGTTGTTCATTGTCAACTATTTAGCAGGCACGTACAGCAGGTTAGAAAATAAAGTAAGCTACCAACAAAACCTCTGAGAAATCAAAGAGAACGATATTTCCACTGTTTAAGTGTAAACTTACCATCTCATAACATGGAAATCATTAAGTGAACTTGAGGTATTTTTATCACAATCAGTGTCGCTATGTTCAAAGATAGGTAAATCGCCATTATCTCATTTTACAAAAAATGTGGACATGAGAGGTTTCTGATTTTTTCGATTCAATTGATCTAAGTGTAGAAGCCAAGGCAACTGACTTGAGGATAGTAGCCCAGCCTGCATGATTGTCAGATTTTCCCAGCTCTATGATGTCAGAATCAAAACAACGGGAAGTTAAAAAATCATGACACTATATCGTTCGCAGTTTCTGTGTTTAACGGTCTACTTTGCAGTGTTATTCAGACATGCATGCATGTCCAAAGGAACAGACAGTACTGCTAACGCCAATGGATGTATGAAATACAAGAAAAGTGTTTGCCGTTGCAGATACGATGAGACTCTGAAGTACAATGTCTGAAGGACACTGCATAGCAGCCGTTAAACACAGAAACTGCAGGTAATGTTTACATGCCTAGACCTAGACCATGGCAATAATAGGCAAGTATATTCCTATGTGGGAATCGCAGTGACTGTGTTCGAGTACCAGTTAGGCACAAAATTTCGCATGTCGCCAATAAAACCCAATTGCGAATACGTTTCTATTATAAAAAATCATTGGTTTTCCCCACTCCTATTATGCTACAGTTCATGTGTACTAAGAATCTATTTGCCATAAGTTTAAAAACAATGTAACCTGCATGTTTAAAGAATTTTTCCCCATCTCTCTAGCGTCACAGTTCGCATGAATGCCATTCTAAATTTGCAACCCAACAGCTACCTGGTCCTAAGTTTAATTCCGCCTGTGATATGCTCATATTAAACAATATCCACCATACAGTAGCCATTCTTCTTGCACTGTTACCACCACCAATCGGATAGGATAGGAACAACTGCACTCTAACTTAAAACAAAAAAAAAAAATGCAGGGAAGTCTCTTCTGTGCTGTACCATGCTACGACCAACTTGCCCGGCCAGGCTTCTGCTGCCTCATCTGCACACTGCAAGCAGTCCACACACTCCAGTCTGCTAGCACTGCCTGTCGTTGCTGTGTACTCAAGTGAGTACAGAATATCCATTGACCAGGTTGGGCTGTCACATGACTGTAGGTAGCTGTACAGTGGTATATTCCATAGCTGGCACAGCCCGACATACTGTTCCTCTGATTTTTCTGTCACAAATTTATCTCTTCTTACAGAAAGATGCATGGAATGCAAATGTGTCTGCCTAATGTATTCAGTAAAAAAATTGAACACTTTTAATGAGGTATAAATGCATTTCTTCTTGTAGAAAAGACATGTGCTGTGCAGATGTAGCTGCACATTGTAAACAATTATACAGAAGTAAGAAAGAAAACATGTGACTAGTTTAAAAATGGTTGAAACGGCTCTGAACACTATGGGACTTAACATCTATGGTCATCAGTCCCCTAGAACTTAGAACTACTTAAACCTAACTAACCCAAGGACATCACACAACACCCAGTCATCACGAGGCAGAGATAACGTAATAAACATGTCTCTCAAGTTAACACACTTATATGTTTTTTTCGTGCTGTTGACATTCTTATATATGTTTTCAGCAATTTTACAGTTGATTTGGTAACACATGAGATGCAATATGTACAGTTCACCTCTGAGGCACAACATCAATAAACTGAATAGGGACATGATTTTGTAAGGCCAACAGCAGGAACTACACTAACTGACACACACAGAACGTGCAGACAGTATGTACAACACACACACAGTGTGGAAAACAAATTAGCTCACACACATAGTGTGCCCTCTATGTCACATACACAATTTGCACTCACCTACTTAATATGCACTGTCTACATTGGCACACACAATATGAACTCTCTCTCTCTGATGCACTGCACACACACGCACACACACACACACACACACACACACACACACACACATGCACCCACACATATACGAGTATATACACTAAAATAAGTATATACAAGTCATTCTATTCCACATACAAACACGTATTTTCCCTGTGTATACAACATGACATATACTGACTGGATCTCTCAAGTGAACAGTGAGCATTTGATAGGATTCCAGTCCCATACTCACAAATAAATCACTTACTACCATGACATGACAGGCTGATTCTCAGCTGCGATAATGTACCTCATTTCTTCGTAACTGATTACTGATTTGACCACTTCATCTGGAATATTAGGTAAAGCACACCAACACCATCAAGTAATCGCTTTAGGTAACCCGCAAGCTTGAGAGCCACTGGGGCTGCACACTACACACCTTTAGTCTATCTAACAGAGGCATCTGCTTTTGTATGGTATCCATAGTGAGTATTTGGTAGGATTCCAAAGTCATCCTCACAAATAAACCACTTATTGTCATGACATAACAGGCTGATTCTCAGCTGCAATACAGTATGTACCTCATATCTTCATGACTGAATACTGTTTTGGTATACCACATGTGGAAGAGAAGGTGGACCACACCAAGAACATCGTTTGGGCAATTTAGGTAATCCTCAAGCTTGAGAGCCACTGGGGCTGCATATCACGCGCCTTTAGTCTATCGAACGGCGGCACCTGCTTCTATACTGTATCTATACATTTTGGAGTGGACACATGCAGACTCCACAGTTTGCAATCAATTTGTCTCGTCTTTCATCAAGCTGATAACATTAGTGCTGGCTGGGATTATGCCATAAGGATCTCCAGCTGCACATCCAAATGTGTCAAATGCATTGGAGTGGCACTTTATAAATACGCATTAGAAACTTTCACCAAACAGATGAAGCTGTCCATGTCCATATGAAGTAATAATGGGCCAGGAAAATTAGTTTTTGCAAACTTGTAGGTGAAATGGTACAGGCAGAGTTGAAATGGGTTTCTACCAAAACTTCCATCTCCACAACGACGAATCGTTAGTATTGTGCTCCATTTAAAATTTGACCTGACGATATAACTTCTCTTGGCATAATTCCTATCCCAACGAGTGACTGAGAATTTTGTTGTGGTTTCTAACATTTTTCATAGTTTTCCCGAAAATTGCATTATTCTTAAGTTTATAAGAATCTTTCTCAAAATTACTCGTCATGGAAGCCTTCTTTTCGGTATTTACAACAGTGTGTTCCTTCAAATGGGAGTGCAACATCATGGGAACAGCGTGGGTGATTCTATCCAGTTTCAATCAGAACTCGAGACATTGGTGGAGGTTTCGATAATTCTGCTGTGTATCTTCGTTTTCTCTCTACCGTTGTCAGAAATTTAGGGTGGGAACTACTTTGTGGAACTCGGTGCTCTGGACACAGAGACGAAACACTGTTTGCACCATGAAAAATATTAGGATACATTAAATCTGCACACAAAACATAACCCACATCAGGAATTGTCTCCACAGATGAGAAATTACCTAATTTGACAATTTCTTCATAGACAGCCATCGATACACTACAATAGCTAGAGATTGTTGTATGGTATGCACCTATAAGTTGTTTACAAACAAGTACATGATATAACTTAAAATGTCAGATGTTTTGTAGAACTGTTCATCCAATCGCGGGTTATTTGCCTTGTCACACCAATGGACATATTGGGAAAGTACTCTGCGAATCCGATTCTCGACAAGTATCAGTATGTTAACATCAGCTAAAAAAAATTGACATGTTTGAGTTTAAGCATAGCATCCCACGAAAACCATGGTGCGATGTTGTAGGATGCGGCATCCAAAGAGTATGTTTCTGTTCATACACTCTACAATCGTTTGAAAATGTCTGCAGGAACGCATACATTTGTGTCCGTACAAAAACTTGCATACTCCCCTAAACAGAGACAGTGAACTGCTGCCGAACTCTCCCTTCATGCCCATACTTCACATCTGTTATGGCAGCATCTCTACGTTTTCTGGAGAATGTGACTATGTCTGACAATGTGGTTTCATTGAGTTTTTCTATCGAATCCAGACATTTTTGTGGGACTACTCCTTTCTTCCCTATAAGCTGAAAATTAGCATAATCGAGATGTGCGGCTTGAGTGAGGTGCAAATCCTCCTGATGAATGGTTTCAGCAAGTTTTTGAAGTGCTCCCTGCATAAATCTTAGGGAGTTCAGGAAGTGCAGCATAGCATTCTTTGTAATTCTCTTTGAAAACGAAATATATTACTCTGCGCTGTCAGGTTGGACACTAAACTGAGCTTTAAACAGACCGAAATCAGCCAGATGCTCAAAAAGGATGTCAGCATCATACCTGCTTAAATTATGTACTAAAATAGGTATTTTTCTTGGCAATTGCTAATTCAAATGGCATGAATTGTGTGAACATTGTGAAATTTACAAGTTAGATGGCAATGATCTGTACGTCGTGTTTTAGCTTTATTAGCTAAAGGCTGTGCAAAAAGTACCACACAACTGCATTTTCATGCAGTGACTAATCTTCCTGCGTGTTGCTCATAGAAACATTGGTGCAGTAAATCCCATCATTTTTCCTTGCAAGTTATTCAAGCTCAGTGAGCAACCATCTCACGAGATATTCCTCAATACACGATCCACTGATTATGTCTCGTCACAAAAGGTACGTATCTTACCGTGAGAGAAGTATGTGAGACAGTGAGGTCAGGCTCACAGACTGCCATGGGAGTGAGAAGGCACTCAAAGTTGTCATATACAACAAAGGGTACCCGCTCCCTGTGGAGAAAATTCTTAACTATAAGAATTTATTCGCCTAAGTGAGCATCTCTGCACATGTTGGGTCATGTGCACAGCAGTCCAACAGATGCTGTGTTAATTTCACGCTCGTAGTAAACAGGTTCAGGTGGCTTCAAATATTGGTATGGCTGACCATGTGAACTTAAGTGGAGGAAATTAGGCAAGACATGTTTATAACTGAACAGCAGTGCTGTTTCCCGTCTGTTGTTGGCATTGGCCAGTGAAATCAGAGAAGTCGAGGGATCAAACAACTTTATGCTTAACGTTATTTGAGGTCCTATTTACAAACAGGTTTATGGGGATTATGCCTCTCAAATTTACAGACACTGCCGAGTCTCACTGGGTATTCGGTACCATTATAATATCCTTAAACGTCCACTTGGTATTTAATTGTATTCTTATAAGTTCTCTCACAAGCAGAAAGTGACCATACAAAACAGTATTTGGCTACTGTTTGAACATTAGTAACGACGTTTCTGTCAGCTATATTCTTTGGAAGAGCGATATAAGAGGACCACTCACATGTTGGAATAAACACATACAGGTGAATGCAAAAATACTCTACTAAGAGCTTTTCTGCAATCTCTTTCTTGGAATTCAGAGATTTAGGCTTCTGTTGGGTTCAAGGTAAATTCCTCGAACCACTCAGCAACTGAGCTGCCCACAGTAGCACATCATTATCAACCTTTGTATCTATGACAGAGTTTTTGGAGACACCTTCTTTAGCTGGGAGAGTGAACTGGCTCCATAGAGTGGCGGACCACTCTGGCGGGATTACAAATGTGGCTAAATATAGTGTTAACATGTCCAACACAGTACTTTAATATTTTGCTAGGCACTCCATCATAACCATGAGAGTCCTTAGTCTTCCGTGATTTAATTATTGACTCAGTCTCCCTCTTGTCTGTATCACTGAGGAGTATTTCAGACATCAATCTCAGAAAGGCATTTGCCAAGAAAGTCATATGATTCCCTATGGAAACCAAATTTTTATTTAATTCACCAGCAATGCTCAGAAAATAATTGTTAAATAGTATACATATATTTGATTCATCAGCAACAGAAATATTTTTCTGTGAACTTTTATATTGTCGACCTTGTGCTGCTGACCAGACACTTCCTTCGCAACTGACCATATGGTTTTAATTTTATCCTGTGAATTAGCTACTCTATTTGCATACCACGTACTCTATGCCTTCCTAATAACATTTTTAAGCACCTTACAGTTCTGCTTGTAATGGGCTACTGTAGCTTGATTGTGACTACTTCTAACATTTTGATATAATTCCCGCTTTGTTCTACAAGATATCCTTATCCCACTAGTCAGGCACCTGGGCTGCCTATTACTGCTAGTACCCCATTTAGAACGTTCTAATGGAAAGCAACTCTCAAGGAGCATGAGAATTCTGTTAAGGAAAGCATAATATTTCTCATCTATGTTATCGTCACTATAAACATCCTGCCACTCTTGTTCCTTGACAAGGTTTAGAAAACTCTCTATTGCTGTTGGATTAACTTTCCTACATAGTTTGTGATTAAATGTGACATTTGTTTGAGTACTAAAACCTTTTAGTGTTAAAATTTGTGCATCATGGTCTGAAAGGCCGTTCACCCTTTTACCAAAAGAATGCCCACTCAGTAATGAAGAATGAATAAAAATATTGTCTACGGCTGTGCTACTGTTACCCTGCACCCTCGTTCGAAAAAACACAACCTGCATCAGATCATATGAATTTATGAGATCTACCAACATCCTTTTTCTTGCATCATCATATACGAAACTTATATTGAAGTCACCACATAAATTAACTTCTGGTACTTCCCACAAAGTAAATCAAGAACCCTCTCTAGCTTGAGCAGAAATGCTCTGAAGTGAAGAGTTAGGGGACCTATAAACAACAACAATTAGAAGTTTAGTTTCACTAAATTCAACTGCACCTGCACAACATACATATATCTGTTCAGTGCAGTGACGTGATACGTTTATGGACTCAAATGGAATACTGTTTTTTACGTACATAACCACTCCCCCATCTTGCAAGGAGCTCCTTGAAAAACAGTCAGCTAGTCTATATCCTGGTAAAGGAAGCCTCTGAATTGTCAAATTATTGAAGTGGTGCTCTGATATACCAATAATTTCAGAGTCAACATCTATAAGCTGTTCACTAAATATTCCCTAATACCGCTTATATTTTGATGAAATACGTTAATTCATTCTCTACTTGGAAACATTACATCCTCAGAAGGTGAGGACTTCCTTTAAGCAGGTATACCTATCAGCTGACTTAAATCTAAAAAAGGTGCAGCTCTAACACCAACTACTATAGGAATTTTTCCATGAGTGATCCCACCACAACCACCACCACCACCCACTACACTGTCACATACAAGCTTTGCCAGCCACCCCTTCCCATACCTATTGAAGTGCAGGCCATGCCCGATCTACTGATAGACCCAACTGACACCACTGAGATGTGACCCATGTCCTCTGCCATCAGCGCCCTCTCCAGCCCCATGTTAACGCGCCTAACAACCACATTAAGATGAGGTCGATCATGACGCTGGTACAGTTGCGCGAAATGCACGTTAGTGCCACCAGTTTGAGTAACTATCTTTACCAGGTCACCACCTACATCATATTCCCCGTCCCTATCAAGACTGTTCCCCACTCCACCCACTACCACTACCTAATCCTCCTTCGTAAAGTTCCTACATAACTCCCCTATGCTGTCAGTCTCTTGAGCCAACCCTGCACTAGGAAATTTTGAAAATTTGTGGTAAGGTCTTATGGGACCAAACTGCAGTGGTCATCGGTCCCTAAACCTACACACTACTTAATCTAACTTAAACTAACTTACGCTATGGACAACACACACACCCATGCCCGAGGGAGGACGCGATCCTCTGACGGGGGGGGCCGCACGGGCCGTGACAAGGCGCATTAGACCGCTCGGCTACCCCGCGCGGCCCTTGCACTAGGCTTCACAATGCTGCTGACCTGGTACTCACTCCCCAACACTTCCTGCAACTGCTGGCCCACACTTCTACCATGCGAACTACCTAGCTGCAGAACCTTATTCTTTCTGTTAGACTTTGCAACTAACCTAGGCCTCCTAACTGCTGATGCCTGCTGTATGTTCCCTACATCTACTGCTACACGAGGCCCCTCTCCACTCAACTTTGACAGTTGGTCAAATCTATTGCATATACGCAAAATAAAACTGTTTGAATACGTCCCTAGCTGCCTTCTTTCCAACTGCCAGTTCCCATTCCCCACCACCCTTCACTCTCCTCAACGTATCTAGTT
The DNA here is from genome assembly GCF_023864275.1 of Schistocerca cancellata. Taxonomy (NCBI): domain Eukaryota; kingdom Metazoa; phylum Arthropoda; class Insecta; order Orthoptera; family Acrididae; genus Schistocerca; species Schistocerca cancellata. The sequence continues at coordinate 325,699,025 of NC_064634.1, read as the reverse complement.
CCTTCTTTGCGCGTTGTAACTGCACCTGGAGGGCACAGATCTTACATCCATGCTCCTCTATCAACTTATTTCTACTACAGATTCTGTATTCGCAGGGGAGGATCTCGCTATAAAGCCCACTGGCTTCCTCACTCCATTACCTCCAATGAAAATACTTTGAACAAATCCCACATCGTAACCCACTACTCACAAACCTACGAGAGAGCCCACACTTCTCACTTCTGGTAAAATATTACTAAACGACTTCAACGCACAGAAAACTAAAAAAAAAAAAAAAAAAAAAGGACAGTGGGCGAACGTTTCCAAAAGTTTATTAAATCGTTATTTCGCCACAAACAGCACGAAACACTGCTGAAAAATATTAAATTTAATAACTGTACAACAGTGCACAATTAAGTTTGTCAGTACTTAGCTTTATAACCGCTACAGCTGCAGCGGACGCCGCAAAATGTAAACACACTACTGAGACGTGAGGCTTAGACGAACGACGTAAGCACACTCACGAATAACACTCGAGTCAATAACACAAGAAGAAAGACTGAGATTAATGAAAATCCTCTAATAAGTTACTTTTACAGCAAATATTAACACAAATAAACTTTAAAATAAGTAACTGAAGACTAAAACTTTATAAAATATTGACGAGCAATTTCAACAGGTGTCCACCACACGTGACGTCACACCAAAGATATATGAATTCGTTGCAATGCTGCACTCGACACGAATCGTGCTATTCGGTAGTGTATTCACTGAATAAGCTGATTCATAAAAATTATTCTAATTCTTCTGCAGAATTAAGTCCTTTGAGAAATCTAGTAGCTATCTCATTTAATTTCCCTTTGAGGCAATACTTGTCTTAGAAGATAGATTAAGGAAAGACAAACCTACGTTTCTAGAATTTGTAGACTTAGAGAAAGCTTTTGACAATGTTGACTGGAATACTCTCTTTCAATTCTGAAGGTGGCAGGGGTAAAATACAGGGAGCGAAAAGCTATTTACAATTTGTACAGAAACCAGATGGCAGTTATAAGAGTCGAGGGGCACGAAAGGAAAGCAGTGGTTGGGAGGGGAGTGGGTCAGGGTTGTAGCCTATCCCCGATGTTATTCAATCTGTATATTGAGCAAGCAGTAAAGGAAACAAAAGAAAAATTCGGAGTAGGAATTAAAATCCATGGGGAGGAAAAAAATCTTTGAGGTTCGCCGATGACATTGCAATTCTGTCAGAGACTGCAAAGGACATGGAAGAGCAGTAGAACGGAATCGGCACTGTCTTGAAAGGAGGCTATAGGATGAACACCAACAAAAGCAAAACGAGGATAATGGAATGTAGTCGAATTAAGTCGGGTGATGCTGAGGGAATTAGATTAGAAATGAGACACTTAAAGTTGTTGATGAGTTTTGCTATTTTGGAAGCAAAATAACTGACGACGGTCGAAGTAGAGAGGGCATAAAATGTAGAATGGCAATGGCAAGGAATGCGTTTCTGAAGAAGATAAATTTGTTAACATCGAGTATAGATGTTTCTGGAAGTATTTGTATGGAGTGTAGAAGTATATGGAAGTGAAACATGGATGATAAATAGTTTGGACAAGGAAAGTATAGAAGTTTTCGAAATGTGGTGCTACGGAAGATGCTAAAGATTGGATGGGTAGGTACTGAATAAAATGGGGAGGTACTGAATAAAATAGAAATTTGTGGCACAAGTTGACTAGAAGAAGGGATCGGTTGATAGGACATTCTGAGGCATCAAGGGATCACCAATTTAGTATTGTAGGGCAGCGTGGAGGGTAAAAATCGTAGAGGGACAGCAAGAGATGAATACACTAAGCAGATTCAGAAGGATGTCGGTTGCAGTAGGTACTGGAAGATGAAGAAGTTTGCAGAGGATAGTGTAGCATGGAGAGGTGCATCAAACCAGTCTCTGGACTGAAGACCATAACAACAACAACAACAACAACAATAACAATAACAAAGTCTATTACCTCCATGGTCGCTGCCATTTCGATTTTCAGCACGCTGACGTTCATGTTTAGCTCGAAACGTCTTACAGCCTGCTTGAAGTATAGATTTAAATCATTCACGTGATATGCACTTGGGATGTCTGCACAACCTTAGCACTTCCTAGATGTAGTTTACAGGTTGATGCTGTGATGTTATTAAGAGTGCTATACGTTTCTAATCCTATCGATTCAATAGTGCAATCTCTTCTGTTTAATTCAATTGGTGGAAAGTAATTCACACATAGTACCAAAATGTTTTTAAAAGTACCCTGATGTAGCCTTCTTCTTCTTCTTCTTCTTCTTCTTTCTCTTCAAGGATGTTGAGCTGTATTCACAGCTCGATTGAACTTTAATCCCATATTTAATTTAAGGTTTACACACATTGCTTTTTCTATTACAAGTGGGGCAATATGTTGGCTAATATTGGTATCCTTAATTGCATGTACTTCCTTGCTTCTACTGGATAAAATTCTATCTGCAGTGTGACCTCCTGTGAGATCTTCATCTGCTGTGTATGTGATATTGTGTTGTTTGCAGGCCTTGTCTAACAGACAGATTCGCTTGTCACCACACGTGAATTGTTTTTCAAATTACATTCCCAGTCCCCAGTCCCTGTACCTGGGGATATAAAGTTCTATCGGTAGCTTGAGTCTAATATGGCGTATGGAGGAAGCTATCTCTCAAGTGATGAACCTTTAGTCTTAAGAAGCCGTGTATGTCGTAAAATTGAAAGTTCCGAACATGTTTTTGTATGGTGTAAGAGTGGTGGTTCTTTAGGTAATGATTGTGTAGTGCAAGGAGATGTTATGTTTTATTATTGTAATGTTTGAGTTTAATAAATTTTTTTAAATTCATTTGTTGTATTATTAAACATACCCTACAGATTGATCTAGTCAAAAGCTGAGAAGTGATTCTTCTTGGTGTTGTAGCTCTCAGGGGCACTCTGTCATGCATGTTACGCTACTGTGTTGTTTGAAATTTGCAAACCTCATTATAGAGCAAATAATAGGCTTCCAACCACCTATTGTGTGATGAAGGGAAGCAAAGCCACTGAACAAGGGCCTTATTCGCTTATCACCTTAAGACACATTCTATGAGAAAGACATATGGTTCACTACGTCTCTGCGATTCTTTTGTGTGAAAAACTACTCGCTGTTTCATTAGCGCTGCTATCCTTTAAGAGGTAAGTTCTAGAGTTCACTTGTTGCACTTTGGAAAATGTAAATATTTCCACTGACCTGCAAAATAGGTACGATTTCTCAAAGGCAGTCTGATAGTTTGAAGTACATAGTAAATCACCTACATTAGATTTCTGTTTGCATGATCTACCATTTTAACGCAAATATGTGCAGTAACTATGAGCACATTATCATTAATGTCAATTGATGTAATTTTTATTGTTCGATTCATGGCCAGATTATATTGGTCAATGTTTTGTGGCAGGACAGAAGTCCATTAATAACAGCCAGGAAAGTTCAAACACATTCGTGCTTTCACCATTTGGTTCAGATGTTCTATAGCACCTTCTTTCATCTGGGAGAATGTTGAGTAGTGGTATATTCCATACTGTTTTATTACTGTCTTGAACTAGCCATTACAAAACTCTCCACTGTGCTCTGCCTGAATATTACTGGAAACGTGATTGGCTCCCATACGCAACAGTTGAGCAAACAGCTGTTCCACTTCCTTCCCCATCTTTGTTGCTGCAAGCACCATCCAGGTACATTTTGAGTGTGTATCTATGATCAGCAAAATATATTCGAAACCTTTGTTCTCCCATGAATATTGTCTGTGCTGCACACACCTCCACTACATTAAGTAACTTTGTTACTATTCTAAGCTCACTCATGGTGTCGTACGTATTTAATCTGTGAATACCGTCACAAGCCTTTGAGAAATCTACAAATGTTACCAGGAACTAATGGCTGCATTGCCAACACTTCTCCCAGATTTTCCTCATGGTGAAAGTTTGATCCACAGTTGACAATCCTGCCTGAAAACCTGGCTGCTACTCTCCAACCATATCTTCAACAAATCACACATTTTACTTACTTCATTTACGTTTCGTTTATAAGCAGTACCTGTATTTTAAACAATTTTTATTTGTGTCACAGTTTCAGATTTCTATTCTTTGCCATTGCATTTTAAAATGTGAAATATTTATAGTCATTGAAAGTCCTCTGCAGAAACATTGAGCCATGCTGCCTCTATAGCGGACCATTATTGTGGAAGTGTTGCGAGGCAAGGTTTTTGTATATGATCTGACCTCACGGTTATGTCCCACAGAAATTCGATGGGATTCACATCGGGCGGTCTTGGTGGCCAAATCATTCGCTCAAAATGTCCACAATGTTCTTCAAACCAATAATGAACAACTGCTGCGCAGTGACATGGCGCTTTGTTCATCCATAAAAGTTTAGTCGTTGTTTGGGAACATGAAGTCCATGAATGGTCTAAGAAGGCAAACATACTGTCCACGAGCTTGCACAGTGCCTTGTTGACAACTTAGACTCTTGGATACATAGTCTGGACCACACACTACCCTAAAATCAACTCTTACCAACTGATATCGGGACTCATTTCACCAGACCACAGTTTTCCAGTCATCTAGGGTCCAACCGACATGGTCACGAGGCCAAACGAGGCGCTGCAGGTGATGTGTTGTTAGTCGGCCGGCTGTTGCCACAGTCCATTGATGCTACATTTCGCCACACTGTCGTAACAGATACGTTCGTTGTATGGCCCACATTGCTTTCTATGGTTATTTCACGCAGTGTTGCTTGTCTATTAGCACTGATAACTCTGTGCAAACGCTGCTTCTTTCGGTCGTTAAGTGAAGGCCATCGACCACTGCGTTGTCCATGGTGAGAGGCACACTCTTGAGCCTGTGAACCGCGGAATATTGAATTCCCTAACTATTTCCAAAAGGAATGTCTCATGCGGCCAGCTCCAACTGCCATTCCGCGTCCAAAGTCTTATAATACTTGTCACGCGGCCATAATCACATCAGAAACCTTTCCTCAGAAATCGCCTGAGTACAAGTGTTAGCTCCAACAATGCATTGCCATTTTGTACCTTGTGTACGCGATACTACCTCCATCTGTATATGTGCATGTCAGTATCCCGTGACTTTTATCAATTCAGCGTACTCCTGTATGCATATGCCATAACTACTGAGAAGCACAGGATGGAGGGAACTTGCAATTTTACCATAAATTAGTGTTTTAGAGGTTCCTGTAGTTATGGGGCGCGGGAAGAATGTTTAGTTAAATCCTTCTGTGTGCACTACTATTATCTTCACGGTCCCCTGCGATATTGATTTGGAGGACCTGTACTATATTCCAATAGAAGACGCCTTTTTTATTTCAAATGTCAGCCAGTTGAGCTTTTCAATACTCGAAAAAAAAGTTCTCATGTTTTATCTTATACAAGTTCTGTCGACAGACAAAATGTCTCTGCATGACTATTACTACACAATAGACAGAACAAAATCACCACATATTAACATTCACTCCCTAAACATTATCTGATGTGTGTAAGAGTAATAATACAAGCAGCTTCCAAGTTTGGACGACTGAATAAAAGTGGATATTGATTCCCACATGATCTAACAAATTTGTGAATTCGAACAAAAACATAATATTGCCTACGCTAAATACGACTGCGAGATATCACGTGTAAAGGAACCTAACGTTCCATTAATTGAAACAACTACGTAACGTATAATTAGGCAAATGCAGCACAAACGTGTGAACCAGCAACTATCTCACCATAATTCGGAAAGAAGTCACTTCAATGTGCCCATTTCACTGTCAAAAGACAAATCGTCTGTACTAAATAGATCGGCATCACCTCACACCCTGAAGTGGAAGGAGAGGACGTCGAGCCGAAAGAGACTGTCTGCCGACCACGCAGCCTCATGAGCTGATTCTGCGGCCAAGCTTTCCTATTGGCTTCGCGTCAAAGCGCAGACGGACTGGCGAGACCCAGCTCTCAGTTTCCGCCCAGCAATAGGCACACGACTTCCAAAGTGAACGGTACTGTGATTCACTGCTGAAGAATTGCAGCATTAATAGCTGATATTGAACAATATGAGAAGGATACACTTGCTAAATGTTCAGTTATTAGGAAAAAGTTTGAACTGGAAATTAGGAGTCAAAAAATAAAAATTGTGGTAGGAAGAAAATAAAAAATCAGTATTCCTGGCACGAAAATTGAAAATAATATAATAGAAAAGTTGAAAATTATAGAAGACAACAGATTCAGCATGCAAATCAGACAAAAATTGCAATAGCTAACCGTGCTTTCAATGAATGAAGAATACTACTACTGAATAAGTCGTATGGTGTAAAATATCGTCCGTGAAGACCTTCCTTTGCAGTCTGATTCTAGGTGTGTGTGAAAGCTAGTCACTATTGAAGACACACACAAAGCGGTAGGAGTGATGAAAATGTGAGTTTTGAGAAAAAGCTGATGATGATCAAATTGACAGAAAGAAAATCAAATGAAGATATTTTGAAACAGATAAGTGATCTGTGAAATCACATAGCAACTACACAAAAAGGAAAACGAAACTTTATGAGCATTTATTTCGACATAATAAATTTTAACACTTATTCTGGAAGGAAAAATTACGGGAAAGAAAGCCAAGGTGATCACAAGAAACAAAGCAGTTGAAGAAATATACACTCCTGGAAATGGAAAAAAGAACACATTGACACCGGTGTGTCAGACCCACCATACTTGCTCCGGACACTGCGAGAGGGCTGTACAAGCAATGATCACACGCACGGCACAGCGGACACACCAGGAACCGCGGTGTTGGCCGTCGAATGGTGCTAGCTGCGCAGCATTTGTGCACCGCCGCCGTCAGTGTCAGCCAGTTTGCCGTGGCATACGGAGCTCCATCGCAGTCTTTAACACTGGTAGCATGCCGCGACAGCGTGGACGTGAACCGTATGTGCAGTTGACGGACTTTGAGCGAGGGCGTATAGTGGGCATGCGGGAGGCCGGGTGGACGTACCGCCGAATTGCTCAACACGTGGGGCGTGAGGTCTCCACAGTACATCGATGTTGTCGCCAGTGGTCGGCGGAAGGTGCACGTGCCCGTCGACCTGGGACCGGACCGCAGCGACGCACGGATGCACGCCAAGACCGTAGGATCCTACGCAGTGCCGTAGGGGACCGCACCGCCACTTCCCAGCAAATTAGGGACACTGTTGCTCCTGGGGTATCGGCGAGGACCATTCGCAACCGTCTCCATGAAGCTGGGCTACGGTCCCGCACACCTTAGGCCGTCTTCCGCTCACGCCCCAACATCGTGCAGCCCGCCTCCAGTGGTGTCGCGACAGGCGTGAATGGAGGGACGAATGGAGACGTGTCGTCTTCAGCGATGAGAGTCGCTTCTGCCTTGGTGCCAATGATGGTCGTATGCGTGTTTGGCGCCGTGCAGGTGAGCGCCACAATCAGGACTGCATACGACCGAGGCACACAGGGCCAACACCCGGCATCATGGTGTGGGGAGCGATCTCCTACACTGGCCGTACACCACTGGTGATCGTCGAGGGGACACTGAATAGTGCACGGTACATCCAAACCGTCATCGAACCCATCGTTCTACCATTCCTAGACCGGCAAGGGAACTTGCTGTTCCAACAGGACAATGCACGTCCGCATGTATTCCGTGCCACCCAACGTGCTCTAGAAGGTGTAAGTCAACTACCCTGGCCAGCAAGATCTCCGGATCTGTCCCCCATTGAGCATGTTTGGGACTGGATGAAGCGTCGTCTCACGCGGTCTGCACGTCCAGCACGAACGCTGGTCCAACTGAGGCGCCAGGTGGAAATGGCATGGCAAGCCGTTCCACAGGACTACATCCAGCATCTCTACGATCGTCTTCATGGGCGAATAGCAGCCTGCATTGCTGCGAAAGGTGGATATACACTGTACTAGTGCTGACATTGTGCATGCTCTGTTGCCTGTGTCTATGTGCCTGTGGTTCTGTCAGTGTGATCATGTGATGTATCTGACCCCAGGAATGTGTCAATAAAGTTTCCCCTTCCTGGGACAATGAATCCACGGTGTTCTTATTTCAATTTCCAGGAGTGTATAAACCTTCGACTCGGCTCTAAACCAGAGGACCGCGAAATGTTTTGGGAACGATACTGTAAAGCACTACCTCAGTTTCTACTCCGTACTCTAAACTAGCTGTCTCTACCAAAGCCGCCAGTAGCCTATAGGGATCGAGTTTGGCCTCCAAACTCAGTGGCAGCAGCATCAGTCATGATGACATGAGCCACGATTTGCAACGTGTATACCCAGTGTGCTCTACAGCCACTGGCCGAACCACCTCCACATCTCACATGCGGCACCCTATAAGCATATAGACCGAGCCCTGCTCTAATATTCTTAGGTGCCTGCTATTTACTTAACGAACTCCATCACATACACTACTGGCGATTAAAATTGCTACAACAAGAAGAAATGCAGACGATAAACGGGTATTCATTGGACAAATATATTGTACTAGAACTGACATGTGACAACATTAGAACGCAATTTGGGTGCATAGATCCTGAGAAATCAGTACCCAGAACAACCACCTCTGGCCATAATAACGGACTTGATACGCCTGTGTATTGGATGGCGTGTAGAGGTACAGCTGCCCATGCAGCTTCAACACGATACAACAGTTCATCAACAGTAGTGATTGGCGTATTGTGACGAGCCAATTGCTCGGCCACCATTGACCGGACGTTTTCAATTGGTGCGAGATCTGGAGAATGTGCTAGCCAGGGCAGCAGTCGAACATTTTCTGTATCCAGAAAGGCCCGTACAGGACCTGCAACAAGCGGTCGTGCATTATCCTGCTGAAATGTAGGGTTTCGCAGGGATCGGATGAAGGGTAGAGCCACGGGTCGTAACGCATGTGAAATGTAACGTCCACTGTTCAAAGTGCTGTCAATGCGAACAAGAGATGACAGAGACGTGTAACTAATGGCACCTCATACCATCACTCCGGGAGATACGCCAGTATGGTGATGACGAATACACGCTTCCAATGTGCGTTCACCGCGATGTCGCCAAACACGGATGCGACCATCATAATGCTGTAAACAGAACCTGGATTCATCCGAAAAAATGACGTTTTGTCATTCGTGCACCCAGGTTCGTCGTTGACTACACCATCGCAGGCGCTCGTGTCTGTGATGCAGCGTCAAGGGTAACCGCAGCCATGGTCTCCGAGCTGATAGTCCATGCTGCTGCAAACGTTGTCGAACTGTTCGTGCAGATGGTTGTTGTCTTGCAAACGTCTCCATCTGTTGACTCAGAGATCGAGACGTGGCTGCACGATTCGTTACAGCCATGCGGATAAGATGCCTGTCATCTCGACTGCTAGTGATACGAGGCCGTTGGGATCCAGCACGGCGTCCCGTATTACCCTCCTGAACCCATCGATTCCATATTCTGCTAGCAGTCATTGGATCTCGACCAACGCGAGCAGCAATGTCACGATACGATAAACCGCAATCGCGATAGGCTACAATCCGACCTTTATCAAAGTCGGAAACGTGATGGTACGCATTTCTCCTCCTTACACGAGGCATCACAACAACGTTTCACCAGGCAACGCCGGTGAACTGCTATTTGTGTATAAGAAATCGGTTGGAAACTTTCGTCATGTCAGCACGTTGTAGGTGTCGCCACTGGCGCCAACCTTGTGTGAATGCTCTGAAAAGCTAATCATTTGCATATCACAGCATCTTCTTCCTGTCGGTTAAATTTCCCGTCTGTAGCACGTCATCTTCGTGGTGTAGCAGTTTTAATGGCCAGTAGTGTATTTAACGCTGGAGGTTCCACCAAACGCAATCTCAGCACTTGTCTGGACTTTCTGGGAACATTGGGGACAGTCCTAACAAACGAGACCTACTATGCTGGCTCACATGTAATTTCCGTAGTAAGCAATACTTCACACTTTTTCTTAAGGCGTAAGAGGACAGCAGTGCGGCCAACAACCACTTTCACCTTCCACCCAGAGACTCGCATCCCCACCACTGCTTGCTATTCAATGTCAGATGAGTGTCGACCAACCAGGAAGAGTAGACCGGAAGACGCTGCGACATCTGGGACCCGAGGTGACGCTACAGGCGCCAGTGGTGCTAAAGCATTCGTCTCAGCTGCCCCAGTACTACCACAGCCCAAGACAGTAGCCTAAAGGCCAAGACAGCTTCCACCTGTTGATGGGCAGCAATTCTACCCCCAATCGTACACAGCACATCCATATTGAATCAATGTTCGTCTGTATCACAACGAATATAATAACCGTAACAAAAACAGTCGCTGGGTGCATTTTAAGTACTTCTGCTATGCTACTTCTTGTTTACACCATACTGTACTATAGCCTAAGTGGCCGTATCACGCGCCTAACGTTGGAGCTCCGCGTGATCAGCAAACGCAACCTCATCACTTGTCTGGACTTTTGGGAATATTTGCCCACTCGCAACAAACGAGGTTTTCCGTGCTGGCTCAGAAATACAGTGGATGGCCAAAAATGTGAAAACATCACAAACACAAAACATTACTACTGCTAATACGGTGTAGGAAAACCGTTGGCTTTCAAAACAGCTTCCAGTCATCTCGGTCTGGATAAATACAAGTTATATAAGATTTCAAGGAAATATTTTACCATTCTCCCTGCAAAATAGTGATAAGTTCCGGTAACAGTAGTGGAAGTGGATAGGGTAGCACACCCTTCTCTCCACAGTAGACTACAAATACTCAATAATATTGAGCTCAGGTGACTGGTGACCAGAGGAGATTCTACAATTCAATCTCGCGCTCTAGTCCTGGACGATGCGAGTTGTGTGAACAGGAGCCCTACCCTGTTGGAACACAGCATCACCATTGGGGAACAAACACTGTACACTGGGATGGACCTGACCAGCAAAAATGGTCACACAATCCTTAGCAGTAATGAAACCTTGCACAGTAACCATGGGGCCCATGGAATACTACGATACGGCTGCCCAAATGATCACCAAGCCTCAGCCATGTTTCACCTTTGGGAGTTAATCTCGGCCAGAAGTGGGAAACAGTGTGAAACAAGACTCATCCGACTAAATGACCTCCTTCCGTTGTTCCATAGTTCAGGCTTTACGGCTTTGGTACCACGTTTCCCGTTACAGGCAATTCCATCACTGCTGAATGGCTTTGGAATTCCAGCTCGCCCTGAAATTTCCTGCTTCTGGAGGCCTCCTCGTGTTGTTCCGATGCTGGCACAGTTCGTGAATGCGACATTCAGTTCTTTAGTGGCTTTTGCAGCTGTCGTCATTTTATCTTTCGTCAGAATCCATTTGAATAAACGTCAGTCACGACGACACTACACACACTTTTATCCGCGTTGTGACTCAGGAAATAATGTTTTTCCGCTTTCCCTGTATGCGGTATAAATCTTCGAAACGGTGCCTCTTGAGACACCAAACACTTTGGCTCCCTTGCGAGCAGCAACAATTCACCCATGTGCGAATTCACTTAGCTTTGACATAATGCACTGAAACGTCTCTGTGGAGTCGTTTCATAAGACGCTTGTCTCACTGGAGTCTGTGCATCCTATTCTGTCCACCGCCAGATTGCGGTTTACTTTATTAACTCTCCCAGAAAGACTGAGCAATCAAACTAAGGCTTATTAAATGATATGTCTGATTTTTTTTTGTGATCCATAGGAAATCATGATCTGTATTTACACTAGTGGCCATTAAAATTGCTACAACAAGAAGAAATGCAGATGATAAACGGGTATTCACTGGACAAATATATTATACTAGAACTGACATGTGATTACATTTTCAAGAAATTTGGGTGCATAGATCCTGAGAAATCAGTATCCAGAACAACCACCTCTGGCCGTAATAACAGCCTTGATACGTCTGAGCATTGTGTCAAATAGAGCTTGGATTGCGTGTACAGGTACAGCTGCCCATGCAGCTTCAACGCAATACCACAGTTCATCAAGAGTAGTGATTGGCGTATTGTGACGAGCCAGTTGCTCGGCCACCATTGACCAGACGTTTTCAGTTGGTGAGAGATCTGGAGAATGTGCTGGCCAGGACAGCAATCGAACATTTTCTGTATCCAGAAAGGCCCGTACAGGACCTGCAACAAGCGGTCGTGTATTATCCTGCTGAAATGTAGGGTTTCGCAGGGATCGAATGAAGGGTAGAGCCACGGGTCGTAACACATCTGAAATGTAACGTCCACTGTTCAAAGTGCCGTCAATGCGAACAAGAGGTCACCGAGACGTGTAACCGATGGCATCTCATACCATCACGCCGGCTGATACGCCAGTATGGCGATGACGAATAGACGCCCTCAATGTGCGTTCATCGCGATGTCGTCAAATACGGATGCGACCATCATGATGCTGTAAACAGAACCTGGACTCATCCGAAATTACGTTTTGCCATTCGTGGACCCAGGTTCGTCGTTGAATACACCTTCGCAGGCGCTCCTGTCTGTGATGCAGCGTCAAGGGTAACCGCAGCCATGGTCTCCTAGCTGATAGTCCATGCTGCTGCAAACGTCGTCGAACTGTTCGTGCAGACGGTTGTTGTCTTGCAGACGTCCGCATCTGTTGACTCCGTTACAGCCATGCGGATAAGATGCCTGTCATCTCGACTGCTAGTGATACGAGGCCGTTGGGATCCAGCACGGCGTTCCGTATTACCATCCTGAACCCATCGATTCCATATTCTGCTAACAGTCATTGGATCTCGACCAACGTGAGTAGCAATGTCGCGATACGATAAACCGCAATCGCGATAGGCTACAATCCGACATTTATCAAAGTCGGAAACGTGATGGTGCGCATTTCTCCTCCTTACACGAGGTATCACAACAACGTTTCATCAGGCAACGCCGGTCAACTGCTGTTTGTGTATGAGAAATCGGTTGGAAAATTTCCTCATGTCCGCACGTGGTAGGTGTCGCCACCGGCGCCAACCTTGTGTGAATGCTCTGAAAAGCTAATCATTTACATATCACAGCATCTTCTTCCTGTCGGTTAAATTTCCCGTCTGTAGCACGTCATCTTTGTGGTGTAGCAATTTTAATGGTCAGTAGTGTATTATGTTTTTCCCTTCGCCCTACCCTATGTGTGCGTGTATGCGACTGAGTGTTTTTCGAGTGGTTTCGGGTTCTTTTGTGAGGGACGCTGAGTTGATTGTCGTCTGCTAGGAGCAGGTGATGTTTTCTTCTCGTTTGGAGGGTAGCACAGGATGACCAACTTAGGATCCCAGTACCTGGATAGAGAGGTTTTACCCATTTTAGACTGAGGTTGGTTTGTCTGTCAGGTTGGTGGCGGAAGCCTACCCCTTTAGTAGCTTCCGTTGCACCTGTAGTTAGGCGAAGTTTGGTGGAGAAAGGACACTCTGCAGGTATCGGTTGGTGAGTACAGTTCGTAGCTCCTAGAGAAGGTTTCTGATGATAGGCAGAAGGTCGAATTAGATCTTCCCTATGTTAAACTAATGGAATATTTAAGTACTTCAGCTTAAGGGGCTCCGGAAAGGCTCAAAACCATGAAAAGTTCAATTTTTACTTTTTTGCGTTTTCTGAATCTGCAGACTATTACCTTTTAATAGATATATAATTTATTCAATTCCGAAGACTACAACTGTTTTTAAATTTTTTTTGAAATGTGTTCTACATGGGCCTGACCCACTGTGGCGCTGTTAAACTGCTGTCAAATGGTGTTATTATTAACGTCCGTATTCATCAGGTACATTTTAGTGATGTGAGATAAAGTACGTGTTGTGGCTAACCTGTGATGGTTCAATATATATCGCTGGTGTGATTGTCGATTGTTTCATGTCTATTTACTCTGTCGTTATCTCGAAAATATTCGTAATTAATTCTGTTTCTTGAGTCTCTGTTTTGTTGAAGTATAATAATGAGTAAAAGTAAAGTTATTAGAAATACGCAAAGTGTCGACGAAATGAAGAAGGCTGTTTGGGCTCTTTTTTTTCATACTTCTTCAACCGATGAAAATCCCCAACATAGCTTGTGTCCCAAAGAAGAAGACAGTTGGTGTAAATATAACAAAGGATTGCTAACTGGTGAAGTGTACACTCATAAGCATAGTCTGCCTCATGCAATAATGGAGGTGATAAAACCTATTTTCAGAGACTTAGCAGCACCTGAACTGTTGAAAAAGTGTATTCACGGAAAACTCAAAACCCCAATGAAAGTGTAAATAGTGTTATATGGTCGAGAATCCCCAAGACTGTATTTGTTGGAATAGAAACACTTCACTTTGGTGTGTATGATGCTGTTGCGACTTTCAATGATGGCAACATTGTAAGGTGCAAGGTATTTAGAAATATGGGAATGAAGATAGGTTCTAACATGGTACGAGCGATGCTTGCTTTAGACAAGGAACGCCTTCGGGCTGCAGACAGGGCTGTAAAGAGTCTAGAAATACAAGCAAGAGTAAACAGGAGGAGGAACAAGAGGAAGCTGGAGGAGGAGTTTGCAGAGGATGAAGATAATCCATCCTATGGACCTGGAATGCACTAAAAAGTTAATCCAATCTTTGTCGCTCGATTCCCAAAACTTTTATTTTCTCATACTAATTACATGTTTTCTAAGGATCTTCCAAACATATTTGTTTCAAACTTTCAGTAAATGTTACACAGTACCTTCTGCGTAATTTAACACAGCCTTTTTCCAAAAAACTGTATATTTTTGAATACATAAATAAAAAATTGCAAAAAAATGTTGTGAATTTTCATTACAATTGAAAAAAATCATCTTTAATAACTGAACTAAAATTTTGTAAAATCCCTGTGTTAAGTTGTAGCCCATATTCCAATAAATAATCTGTAAAAAGTTCTACTTCCTACCTCAAATACTTTGTGAGGAAAGATGTAATTTATAAGCGTTATTTTAACATTGCAAGTATAGGGCGTTCCGGAGCCCCTTAACTGAACCGTGCGTAATTATGTATTTTCGGAATGTGGCATAATTATTCTGTTAAAAAATTCGGCGATGATGGTGGCTGAAATTAAAAGTGCGGAAGTCGCTTTGTTCCTTTCGGACATCGTGGAGTGGAATTTCTAGCCGTGAATATATTTAGGAAAAGCTAGTCAGTATAACTTCGGGTGAACGTGAGAATAATAGTAGTGTTTTCGAGCGAGTGTGATTTTTATTGTTCTTATTTTCTATGTTTTTGTGGAAGATGCTATTATCTCTTGCGTTCGTCTTTTACCTCGTGTTTGGTAACCGACAATCCATTTGGTCTACTACTGCACTGCAATAGGTTTTCATATAGCAGTTTAATTGTTTCGTGTGTTATTATTTCAGAAAAATACCAGTTTTTCGTGCCCATAAAGGAAATGTTTGTAACGGTTTGTTCCTGTATGGACCAAGTGTAAGTTGAAACGGTTGGAGGGGTTTCTTCCTTGCCGAGTTAATTTTATTTAGTAGTGGCAAAATCATTCTGGTATTGCACCATTAAAATTTCTTACATTTGTGCTTGGTTTAATGTCTAATTTCTGAACAGTTAACTCGTAATCAAGTTTACAGGTGGTGAAGTTCGGCCGTTCGTAAGCGGCAGGCGCGGTTTCCATGTCGTATGTCTACTCTACAAAACCTTGCGAATCGGATAAACTTCTTTCCAAGCTAGTGCGCGAGCATAATAGTGATAGGTATCTCTCTGAGCTATTTATGTCGTGGGTATGTAGATGGAATGATTGAATTATTGTGTTCCGCTTCCCTCTTGTGTGTTTTTCCTTTTTCATTGTGCTATTCTACTATTTTTGCGAATTATTTAGTTAATTTTTTTTATCGAGGCACCAGTCATGCAGTCATAGGATGTGCATCAAATTCAGTCATGAAATAAATATGCTACGTAAAAGATAAATTCTGCGTCCTACATCTTTCTCATTGATGCCACTTTTCAAATTAATTTTCTATTCCCTGACTTTTTTTAAAGTTAATCTGCTTGCTTGTGATGAACAAAAATGGGAGGAAAAGTCAAAATGAACGGTGTACTGTCTCAAAATTAAGGAATTCACATTTAATTAAACAAGCTCATTAATGTACGACATACGATGCTGTTCATCTTGTTAGTTTCTTTGAGAAATTTGCATTCTTATAATTAAACTCTTAATTCAATTAAACTGATAATTTCCAGTTAGGTCTTTTCTTAGTTATTAGGAAGGGCTTGGGCTGGTGGCGACCCTGTAATTTTTAAATTTATAATTGTCCTTGTGAGATGGCCTAACCAGAAATTGCGCACAAGGGTTAAATCTCCATTATTCTTGGTACGTAACGTATGTCGAGCCTTGGCTAGGATCCGTTTACAGCACTCACAGCCACAGATAACCTGGTTTTGACCACGACTGAGAGTTGCAACGTATTGAGGACGTTGAACAGGTGCAGTTCATCGTCAAATACAACACAGCAACTTGCAGGTTTGGCTAGCATCTGCATTTA
Organism: Schistocerca cancellata; assembly: GCF_023864275.1. Classification (NCBI taxonomy): domain Eukaryota; kingdom Metazoa; phylum Arthropoda; class Insecta; order Orthoptera; family Acrididae; genus Schistocerca; species Schistocerca cancellata. Next base: position 325,682,535 of record NC_064634.1, on the reverse strand, counting down.
TGTTGTAGCATGTATTTCTCGCGTTGTTCCCGTATTTTTGTCCACCTCTTGTACTTTCAGCAGCGGACATTTTTTTTCCTTTATTGCCATGGGGGCAAAAGTGGGATGGCAGCGGCACAATTTGCCGCTCTTCAGCCAAGAGATTACATAAAATACCACAGGAGTGCATTACATATGTAAAAGATGGTGATAAAACATGAAATGTGCAAATGAGCAGGGGCAAGCAATTGGAGTTAAAATATACAAAAAAGGGATAGTTTGATGAAGGACGTTTACATAAAATCCACATTCGGTTAAAATAGCACTCGATAAAGACGTAGCACATAAACACTGGCGGCACGAAGAGCACTATTAAAAACGGCTTTCATAATATGGGGCGACGCACTGAACATACACCGAACTTATGTTCATATACGGCGAGCTCGAAAGCACGACAAAGTAACTGCATTAGAAGTTGAATGGCCTCGCAATGGATGGAGGTCGGAGAGGAGGGAGAGAGGAAAGAGAAACGGGAGGTTGACGGGGGCAGGAATGGGGGAGGGATGGAGTCAGTAGCACACCAAGAGGCAGGAGATGGAGTGCAAGGGCAGGGAAAGGAGAAGTGAGAAGGACAGGGAGGAGGAGGGAGGAAACAGCAGAGGAGGGAAGGGAAAGGAGAGGGATCCCGAGGGAGGAGGGGAAGGGAAGAGGATCGTCAATGTTGGAAGGGAGGATAAATATTGAGATGAAGTACATCATCCAGGATGGGCAGACAGAAGTTCCTTTGTGAGAGGAGATGGAAGGTGTGCAGAGAGTGGATGACATGTCAGTAAAGCAGCAGCAGGCAGGGAGAGGAGAGGAATGGAAACACCAGAAGGTGAGGAGGAGTGAGGCAGTGGTAAGTGTACAGGATACAGATGTGTTCAAGGAGAAGGAGGAGATGTGGGAGAGGAATGAGGTCATAGTAGCTCTTCTTGGGGGATAGGAGATGTATATGGAAAGTGAGGCAGAGTGCATTGTATTCAAGGATTTGGAAGGCTTTATGGAATTTAGGAGGGGAGGAAATCTGTGCAACACTGGCATAACAAGGATTTGTAGGTCTGGAGGAAGGGTGCAATCCTCATGTCCAGCCGGACTGGAGTTTCGGGATGCGGAGTCTACTATGGGCTTTGTGTTGGATGGTAAGGAGATGGGGAGTCCAGGTGACAATCGAGGGTGAGCCCTCGGTATTTCAGAGTGGGGGTAAGTTGGATAGGGCAGTCATAGATGGTGAGGCAGAAATAATTGAGCCGGAAGGAGCAGGCGGTATGTCTTATAATGATTCCCTGGGTTTTGGAAGGATTGATATGAAGGAGCCACCGGTTGCTCCAAGAGGTTTAGGTGGGTTTGGAGGGAGCATTGGGGTAGGATAGGGGGCAAGGAAGACGGTATCATCAGCATATTGAAGGAGATAGACAGGTGGGGGTGGTTTGGGCTTATCAGTGGTGCACAGGAGATATAGGAGAGAAGAAAGGACGAAGCCCTGGGGCACACCTGCAATAGGGGAGGAGGTACAGGAATTGGTATTATGAATGGTGACACAGAAAGGACGGCAGAAAATGAAGGAGACGAATGAAGTTGATAGGAAGGGCTTAGGTCTGGAGCTTGAAAAGGAGCATGGAATGCCATACAAAGTCATAGGCGTTCTGGAGGTTAAGGGGAACGAAAATAGTGGAGCAACAGGATGTAAGTTGGAGGGAGAGGAGATGGGTGAGATTAAGAAGCTGGTCGTCGGAGAGAAGGAGGCCCGAAACCACACTGGGTAAGAAGAAGGTAGTAGTGTTAAGTGGTGGTGGATGCGGCGGGAGAGATTGGACACGTAGACTTGTACTGGACAATGGAACAATGACTCATCCTGTTTTTAAGGCTTGAAGAGACAGCTGTGCGACGAGTACCCAGTTTTGCCTTCCGCTTAGAGATTCACGATCCTGTCACTGTTCGCCATTAACGTTCAGGTGGCAGTGACGATGACAATGTACAGGAAGCCGGCGGTCCCTGCAGCCGCGCCGCTGGCTGGCCAGGGGGCGCCACCGCCGCGCGCGCCGGAGAAGCCAGCCGACCGGCGAGCCGAGTCCAGTCCGCGCGCCGCCGTCAAAGCGCGCAGTCACACCGCGCTCCAACGGCCAGTCGCGGGTTAACAGCTAGTGGGCAGCCGGCTGCAGGAGCGTACAGTACAGCAGCGTCTTCTCCAGTCGCCGGGCACCCAGGTGAGTCACTGCCGCTGCTGCGATATGACACAGCCCCGGTTAAACACGCGTCACCAGTGGCCCAAAATTATTTCTTGCACCACTCTTGTATCCTTTAACATCTACAACCGCACGCTGCAAACCACGGTCGAATGCACGGCAGTGGGTACTTACCAACGTATCACATCTTAGCGTCTCTCCCATTCCAGTTGCAAATGGCGTGGGAGAAGAACGATAGCTTCAATGTGTGCGTGCACTCTACAATTATTTTTCTATATAAATGATATAAAATCATCGTACGAGCCCGCGATCATTACCACTAGTCAATATACATGAGAGGTACCATACTGGGCGTCTAAGGTGGATCAGCAATTAATGGAACATGTCAAGCCAACGCAAACAGTTCTGCTTCTGAACATTTTACTGTACGTTGTGATTTTTGTGACCTAACAATCATCTGTGAGCGCTACATAAACGGACATGGCCAAGTACACAAGGCGCTTTCTGATTGTAAATGTTGTATTACTGACAAACCTTTGTATAACTTCCTACGCTTTATCCACTAAGATGACAACTAGGCGTGAGGTTCCAACTCAAAGCCGGCCAGTGTGGCCGAGCGGTTCTAGGCGCTACAGGCTGGAACCGCGCGACCGCTACGGTCGCAGGTTCGAATCCTGCCTCGGGCATGGATGTGTGTGATGTCCTTAGGTTAGTTAGGTTTAAGTAGTTCTAAGTTCTAGGGGACTGATGACCTCAGAAGTTAAGGCCCATAGTGCTCAGAGCCATTTGAACCATTTCCAACTCAAAATTTTAAAGGCCTGAAGATGACAGGAAAGGCTTTCGAAACCGGTCGTTGAAAATAAAGAAATATTCATGCAGACTTGGCTTTAGAAAGTATTGTTTGCCAAGTAAAACAGATCGCCCCTTCTCATTGCTCAAAGTGAGAAAATTCATCTAGTCAATATAATTGTCTTTTAACCACTACAATTAACGCGTTTCGGCCACAGCCATAATCAGAATCTGTTAGATATACAGAGCAAATGAGAAGTCATATTTGTACAACAATCATAATAACATATCGTATAGAAACAAAAGGTAGACTTACTATACCATATTTAAAAAAAATGGATACACGGTATCTCGTCAGTTCACATACACACATGTACCATAACTAGTTCTGTTCAGTTAGGCAGCCTACTTCAAATAACAATATGTGGCCGTTAAGTGATATTAACTGCAATCAGATTTGTCAGTTTTAAATTCCAATTGACGTCTACAAATTAAGCACACAGTCATTTCGTGAAAAATTTGTATCTATATACAAAACGCTTGTGTGTGTACGTACCGACAGAGTTTTTTCTATTACCACCTACTGCCACCCATTCGTGGCTGTGGTAGTAGACAGCATGCTGTTAGTAACGGAGTTTGGTCACGGTGCGTGGCAATGGGTGAGTGTGGCGAGCAAAAACTCGCGAAATATGAAGAGATAAATACTCTTAGGTAAAGCTAAATAATATGTGACTTACGAACTTTATCATACAAGTGAAAATGTTTTTACTATATAACTGCATTCATAATATCCTGTATGAGATATACGCATGTATGGATCTCATATATAGAATCGTATTCATGCCTTCTTCCATTCTATTTATTCTGACCCGGGCAACTCAGGGTTTCTCATCAAGTTATCTACAATAAAAATGAACAAGACTTGTCACGTAAAAAGTTCAAATTAACGTCACATATTAACTAGGTGGTCCACGTGTCCACTGCAGTGGACAGCTGTTAATGTCACTTCTTGGTCATTTTCAGTCAGTCCTGAGTCTGCAAAAGCACGCAGGGCACAGCACCAGTGGGTGGTGTTAACTGGAGTGCAGTGCGTGCATTTGCAGCCTCAGGACTGACTGAAAACGCCTCAGAAGCTACCATTAACATGTGACCATGGGCACCACAGGGTTGAGAATACAGCCATTTCATAAACAGTAATCTGTGAAAACTAAAATGGACAACTGTGCTGATAAACCTTTTTAAGATATGGTTATAACGTTTATGGAAATTATTTTGGGTTTCAACGACACAGTTTCAAATCCATTTTTACATAGATTAATTGTGTAATATGATTGTATGGTTAATTTGTAGATCTTAATTGGTACTTAACCTTGACAATTCCTATTGTATTTAACCCACCTAATGGCGACATACTGTTACTTAAGGTAGGCTGCTCCGCTGAACGGCATGGCATTAAGTGTACATTTGAAATGACGAAATACAGTGTATCGAGTTCATTAAGTGTGGTATGTCTTCTTATTGTCTGCCGGTCGTTGTGGCCGAGCGGCTCTAGGCGCTTCAGTCCGGGGCCGCGCTGCTGCTACGGTCGCAGGTTCGAATCCTGCCTCGGGCATGGATGTGTGTCATGTCCTTAGGTTAGTAAGGTTTAAGTAGTTCTAAGGGACTGATGACCACAGATGTTCAGTCCCATAGTGCTTAGAGCCATTTGAACCATTTCTTATTGTCTCGCGGTCGCTACGGGAGCGATACTTAGACTGATCGCACTTTTCGAGTGTCCTGTCATGAATCGAAGACTGTCACGTGCTTTGATCTACGACTCCCTCACACATTATTACAGCCAGGTATTTGCGTGAGCTGACTAATGATTTTGAGTCACTGATATTTCTGCGTTTTGTGACGCCGTATCAAAGTGTTCATTATTCCCTTTTTCCCAAAACATGCATTTGTGTTTTTACAAAACATACCATTTACCTGTACGTGTGATTTCTGATATGGCTGTCTGCCTCAGAGGCTTCAAGCGCAAGGGGTTATAATTTTCTCAGAATCCTTTACCTTAAAAAGAAAGAAAAACAGAAAATTTTTGAATCTCTTCCACGTCTGTCTTCCGGTCGACTTGATAAGTAGCGTAGTCGCTGACCCAGTTGTCTGGAATGAATTGCACTTGAGTCTGGTATGTGTTTCCTTAACAGACGCACCGCACTCTTACAGAATTTTATTGAAAAGAAATGTATGTTTTCCATTCGTGTTCCCTGATTAAAATTTCATATCTATTCGTAGGAGCGCTATCACCGAGAGGTAAGGAGCAGTGCTAAGACATAGGGTCGGATTTGGAAGAGCGGCGGTTTGAATCTCCGACTGACCATTCACATACTGTATAGATTTTCCGCGGTTGCTCTGACTCGCATAAGACAGATACACCGATTGTTCTTTTGAAAAATACACGGCCGATTTCTTTCCCTCTATTCTTCCATAAACCGAGATAGCGCTCCATCCACGACAACTTTGTTAGGCGTCGACAAGACGTTCGACCTTCATCAGCTGTCCTTTCTGTTTTACCAAAAGAGTGTTTTTATTTTTACAAAACAGATGTATTTCCTGTATGTATGACGCGAATGTGGTCTTTTCCCGGATGCACACTTTTGTGCCAGTTTGTCATCTGCTATCAAAACGCCTCCACCAACCACGCCAGACAGCCAAGCAAACTACCAAATGCGTAGTCAAGTCTAATGTCCCGTTAAAATAATTTGTGGAAATGACAGTTCCCATACCTATATGTACTGGCTAGCAACGTAACCTACATTTCACAGCATCATACAAGTGAAGTAGCTCTGGCAGTGGCGTCAGAATACGGAAACATAGCTGGGGATGAGTACAATAAAAAATTGTTTTGATCCCAATGGTGCTCACTCACCTGTAAAGCAAACTCGTACACAAGTAGTGAGTTCCAAAGCACCGCAAGACGACTATTTTTGAACCACGGGCTCGCAATTAAGTGCGAGATTGCAGTTCCAAAAGATCAGATTCAACAGCCTTGTTAATCGTATGAACTTTTCTTTCAATTAATGTGGCTTCTGCCTCTGGTCTCGGCCTGTTTACGGCAAAAACTTAAATCGTGTCGTCGTTCTGACTCCACTACTGTTTAGGTGCACTGGTTATCATGTTGGCAGAGGAAAAACGCATACGGCCTCCAGTAGAACCATACGTAGTGCAAAGTGTACCGCTCAAAGCAACTATCGGGTTGACGGCAGGTGTACTCATGTTCTTGGAAACTCGCTTCGTCTACTGAAAAGCCTAGTATTCCTAAGGCCTTCCTCACACGGGACGGGGCAGCTGAGGCTGAAGTGGACGTGGACGCAGACGGGACATCCGACCTCACGAGAGACAGCGCCCTCGGCACACGGGACGAGTTGGTCAACGAGATTGTATCCACAAATTTTTTTCTTTTATACACACGTCAATAAAAGTTTTGCATGACCCCAGTTCCCAGGACTCCAGAAGATAGACGTTGACTGTGGATATTGTATCACACACACAGTCCCTTTGACTGTTCAGAGATGTCACTAAACCCACCCAAAGACGTAAACAACCATACATGAGCAGCGCCTAATAGACGAAGGGGGTCCGACAACCGATCAGTTCCAATCATTCCACCAGGGAGGAGTTACACGGCTCGTGTCGTCTGTAGTTCAACCATGCCTAGACGGTCAATACCGCGGTTCGATAGCGTCCGTATTGTTATTTTGTGCCAGGATGGGCACTCAACAAGGGAAGTGTCCAGGCACCTCAGTGAAACAAAGCGATGTTGTTCGGACATGGAGAAGATACAGAGAGACAGGAACTGTCGATGACATGCCTCGTTCAGGCCGCCAAAGGGCTACTACTGCAGTGGATTATGGCTGGGAGGAACCCTGACAGCAATGCCACCATGTTGAATAATGCTTTTCGTACAGCCACAGGATATGTTACGACTCAAACTGTGCGCAGTATGCTGCATGAAGCGCAAATTCACTTCTGTCGTCCATGGGGAGGTCCATCTTTGCAACCACGACACCATGCATTGTAGTACAGATGGGCCCAACAACATGCTGAATGGACCACTCAAGATTGGCATCACGTTCTCTTCACCGATCAGCGTCGCATAAGCCTTCAACCAACCAATCGCGTTTGGAGGCATCCCGGTCAAGCTGAACTCCTTATACACACTGTCCAGCGAGTGCAGCAAGGTGGAGGTTCCCTGGGTTTGGGGGTGGCATTATGTAGGGCCGACGTGCGCCTTTGGTGGTCGTGGAAGGCGCCGTAACGGTTGTACGATACGTGAATGCCATCCTCCGATCGATAGTGCAACCATATCGGCAGCATATTGGCGAGGCATTCGTCTTCATGGACGACAATTTGCGCCCCCATCGTGCACATCTTGTGAATGGCTTCCTTCAGGATAACGACATCGCTCGACTAGACTGGCCAGCATGTTCTCCAGACATGAACCCAATCGAACATGCTTGGGATAGAATGAAATTTTCACTCTACAGCGGAATGTGCGCTGATAGCGCACACTCCGCTGTAGAATGAAAATTTCATTCTTGAAACATCCCCCAGGTTGTGTCTAAGCCATGTCTCCGCAATATCCTTTCTTCCAGGAGTGCTAGTTCTGCAAGGTTCGCAGGAAAGCTTCTGTTTGGAAGGAAGGAGACGAGGTACTGGCGGAATTAAAGCTGTGAGGACGGGGCGTGAGCCTTGCTTGGGTAGCTCAGTCGGTAGAGGACTTGCCCGCGAAAGGCAAAGGTCCCGAGTTCGAGTCTCGGTCCGGCACACAGTTTTAATCTGCCAGGAAGTTTCATGCTTGGGATAGATTGAAAAGGGCTGTTTATGGACGGCGTGACCCACCAACCACTCTGAGGGACCTACGCCGAATAGCCGTTGAGGAGTGGGACAAACTGGACCAGTAGTTCCTTGATGGACTTGTGGTTAGTATGTCACGACGAATACAGGCATGCATTAATGCAAGAGGACGTGCTACTGTGTATTAGAAGTACCGGTGTGTACAGTAATCTGGAACACCAGCTCTGAAAGTCTCACTGTATAGTGGTACAAAATTCAATGTGTGGTTTTCATCAGCAATAAAAAGGATGGAAATGATGTTTATGTTGATCTCTATTCCAATTTTCTGTACAGGTTCCGGAACTCTCGGAACCAAGGTGATGCAAAACTTTTTTTGATGTATGCATTTAATATGCAAATTTTACCAGAAGGATACGCTTTTACGTCGTAGCATTGAAACATTATACTTTCGTAGCAGACATGTTATAACACTAAAAACATCAGCTACAGGAAGTCATTATCTACCGATGTGTGGTTTGCTGTCATTTTACTGTAACACATCGTAATTAAAACGGCGCGTTTTCGAGAGATCCTCAATTTGCTGATGCCATGAAGCAGCTTAAATTCATATCACGTATTCTGTGAGAAAGAAAATCCACCAAATACTGTATTTAGAGGCATACAATACAGCGGCTCCTATGTTCTGTTTGTAACGCAAAATGATGTATCTTACTGGTCACGTTCCTCTTCACGAGACAAGAATGTGCCACGCCAGGTTCCTTATTTCAAGCTCCACAGTGTAGTGGAACGTGGAATTCCTCGCTGTGACGTCACCAGACTCTCGTCCAAGTGCGTTTTCACATCCCGTGAGAGGACGGCTTAAGGATTAAGCTCTCCACCACCGCAAGGTTGGTTTGAACCTTAGACCATAGATACATATAGACCGCGCACTGCCCCGTCTTTGCCGTGTTCTGTGTCAAACCAACAACTAGCCCATGTGTCGGCTGGAATAATGCCGAGTTTCTGGTACAAAGCATTATCCGAGTGGGAGGTGTCAGTGCTAATTTGCCTCATTTATAGCTAAAAGCAAGCATTGGTTTTAACAGATGAGCGATGTGTTCTCTCTGTGGCGTATCTATGTACCTTTCTCCAACAGGAAGTCCTTGTTTTGAACTGTCTTTCGTTCCGTCGATTGGGGTTAACATTTTTCGTCTTCGTATTCCACGGTTCTAACATGGGCGCGTATGACGTTAGTTGTTTTTGCGCCTTAAAACAAAACAAAACAAAGCTCATGTTGAGAAACAGCAGAACACCTTGAACAACTGGAGATGACCTATCGTATTCACAAGAAAGGCGTGTTCTGCAGAAACGATTAGCATCTGAAGCTTGTCGGCCCGCGAGTTCAAGCCAAACATCGGTATCACGCCGCGACATCGCCTACCAGTAAAATGTGCCTGCGGCTCTCGTTGTCGCTATAAAACGAAATTAAAAGATCGGTGTGACTTGAGCAGAGTTGCAAGACGCCTCGCAGACGTATATCCGAACCCTGTCGTCAAATCAGTGAGTTTGAAAGAGGCCGCATTATTGGCACGAGGGAATGTGATGCACCCATTCAGGAAATGATTCTCGCGTGGCACGAAGTGTTTGGGCAGTGCAAAGGGTGTGTGCAAATGGTTAACTGAAGGCCAAGAACGTAGAACACGACGAGATGGGTCAGGTTACCCCATGCAGACACCTCATCCAAATGGCACTGCACGATCATCGGCTCTGCCGCAGCAGTGGAACAGTGTAACACATAGTACACCATCAGGGATGGCAGTCCGTCACCGTTTATTATGGCATGGCTTACGTGCGCGTTGTCCACTTCTCTGGCTACCTTTGACGAATGTGCAGAAACATGCTAGACGGCAATGGTTCAAAAATGGTTCAAATGGCTCTGAGCACTATGGGAACATCTGTGGTCATCAGTCCCCTAGAACTTAGAACTACTTAAACCTAACTAACCTAAGTACATCACACACATCCATGCCCGAGGTAGGATTCGAACCTGCGACCGTAGCGGTCACGCGGTTCCAGACTGAAGCGCCTAGAACCGCTCAGCCACACCGGCCGGCGTACGGCAATGGTATATGGAACGATATCACTGGGGATAGAAATGCAAACGGTTGCGTTTTTGGACGAATGCAGATTCTGTTTGTTTGAAAATGATGGCCGCATGCTGGTTCGCCGCAGACGGGGCGAGCGGCATCATAATGACTGCATTCAGACAAAACATGCAGGGTCAACTCAAGGCCTTATGGTGTAGGGAGCTATTGGATACCACCACAAATCGCAGTTGGTGCGTGCCCAGGGCACTGTGGACAGTGTGACCTAAGGGAATGACATCCTGCGACCCGTAGCTACACTCCAGAAGCCATTTTTCAGCAAGACAATGCACGATCACATGTTGCTGCACGAACAGGTGCTTTTCTTGTGTCACAGGATGCCAGCCTTTTGCCCTGGTCCGCCAGATCACCAGACATGTCGCCAGTCGAAAATGTGTGGGATATGGTGAAACGACCGGCGTAGCACTGTGAACCAATGCCAGCTATCACAGATGAGCTTTGGAACCAGACGAATGTAATTTGTGTGGTTTTTTCTCGCATGGAACAAGTTATCAGGGCCCATGGCGGACCCATGGCTGAACCGAGGTAACTGAAATGCTAATTATATCTGTAGAGCATACTAACGTGCATGTCCCGTGAATATGAATGTCCTATCTCTAGTCGTTCTAAGTGTTCTGATTTTTCTGAACATGAGTGTATTATACGTATAGTACTACAATCAACGTAAGTTTTGCGATATTTCGAATATTAATGCGTTTTAGTGTTCAGCTAGGTGAGGGTGGGAAAAAGATAATAATAAAAAAAGAAAGTTTGAAACGCTGTATTTATAGTTCTTCCTTTAATCGATTGAAACTTGTGCGTAACAATTTTCTTTACAATCACATAGCCAAAAGACAAATAAACTGCACCCGACACTTTATTTTCCCATGAAGATATCTTGCTTGCGTATTTCTCTGAATCTGTCGTTTCGTCATTCTATCGTTAGGTACTAAATGCGGAGGAAACTCAAAAGTTGACGGCACTGCGTTTGGCTTCAGTTCCTTTCCGATACCATACGCCTTAGTTTCAAAACATTCAGAGAAAAAAGTGTTGGCTGTTTAGTTTTGTGTGGTCGTTTGCCGTAAATTTCATCCTTTCCAAAGCAAGCATTCAAACATTCCTTCCCACTCCATCAGTGGGAAAATTGTTATCATTATTACGTAAAGGTTTATTTATTTATTCGTATGGCTAGGGCCCCCCGTCGGGCAGACCGTTCACCGGGTGCCGGTCTTTCAATCTGACGCCACTTCGGCGACCTGCAGTTGATGAGGATGATTGGGCGATGATGAAGACAGCACAACACCCAGTCCCTGGGTGGAGACAATTCCCCGACCCAGCCGGGAATCGAACCCGGGCCCAGACGATTGACAATCCGTCACGCTGACCACTCAACTATTGGGGGCAGACATAACGTAAAGGTAACTTGAAATGATCGCATGATGAACAGAAGAAAAAGAAATACCTTGCAATTAATATTTCATAAATTTCCGCACGCCTTTTACAAAATAAATATATAATGCTCCTTATAATTATATTTGTAATATTTATACATAATCAGAATACCATCCATATCTCCTCCTTAATTATATCACTCCTTAGCTTCAAATTATAGTTGATAGACTTGATCTCGAATAAGAGTCTGTTCGAAAGACTTTTAAAACAAATTTACTTAGTGGTCAAAACATTTCTTCCTTTCACGTATTTTTCGGTGCAGCAAAATGCTGCACCAGGGTTCACCATTGTAATCCAAAAACATTTTTGAAAATACTACAACAAAGAAAAATCAACGCTCACATCATAAGAGGACTGAAGTGGAATCCACGACTCACGTGACTGAGATGTTGGTTATAATATAATGACGTCAAGCTTGGTGTACACTGAGTTGAAGAAAGTCATGGATACGTCCTAATACTGTGTCAGACCTCCTTCTGCCCGGCGCAGTGCAGCAAGCCGACGTGGCATCGACTCAACAAGTCGTTGGAAGGCACCTACAGAAGTACTGAGCCTTGCTGCCTCATGTTTTTTAACCTATAAAGTGCTTTTCTAAATCAACAATTTTTATCATTAACTAAAGATGGGAAAAAAACCTACACTGCCCTTGGTCTGCGACTGTGAAAAGACGTCTGTTCTCTTCACCAACACCAGCCATATAAATAAACAAATCTCCACCTGAAGATGAAGGTGTGAACCGTCGAAACACATACTGGGAAAATAAACAAGTGACTGACGCAGAAACTGATTTATTTGAGAGTCTTTAACATTCAGTTCACGACGAGGTAATGTGAGACGGATCGCAAGCTCTGACTGGACAAGGATATGGTAGGAAAATCATGTCGTTTGCAAAGAAGCCGTCCCGGCATTTGCTTGAAATTACGAAAAACCTAAATCTGCTTAATCTGTTACCTCACCACCGATAGACATGCTGAACAAAACCAGCCTTCAGCATAAATGAACGAAGAGGTCCAGGAAATATCGGAAAGAAATTCCTATCCATGCTTCTTTATCTGTTCCTTGATTTTCCTTAATCAGTGCACGTGACCATCGAGATACTTTATCCTAAACAATTAAATCTCCATTCGCTACTTGTTACAAACAACATATGAGTACTATACTGATTCTTGCTATTAGCTCTAATACATGTCCTAACTCCTAACGTCTTTTTCTGCGACATATTCCAGTAGTTAAGGTTTGCTTTCACATAAATGCGAACAATCAATTGAATGTGAAAACTAAGAATGGAAAAATCACTACTTAATTTCGTTCCTCACAATCCATGTTTTAGGAAAGCCTATAACTGTGTCATTAATGATTTAAATAAAGAAAAACTGCACCAGTTACTTATTTTTTTAAGCTTAGCACAACACGTTTCGAGAATTTCTTCTCATTTTCAAGCGCGTTTGTTTACATGCATATTTTTGGTGATGTTTGCAAGTGTGATTTCCGTCTCTTTTGCACTGTAGATATCTTTCTGAGATGATATTGCAATCGGAAAATCGGACAAAATTGCTCTTGGAGTGTTTTTATATGTTAGTGTTAGAAATGGATTTTTGTTTGTCTACTTACAAGTATTGTGCTTCCTGTGCAATGGATGACGTGCAATACCTGTAAGTAGACAAATAAAAATACCATTTCTAACACTAGCATATAAAAACACTCCAAGATTAATTTCGTCCGGTTTTCCGACTGCAATATAACCTCAGAAAGACATCAACAGTGCAAAAGTGGCAGAAAATCACACATGCAAAATCACCAGAAATATGCATATAACCAAATACACTTGAAAATGAGAAGAAATTCTCGAAACCGGTTGTGCTAAGCATGTTAAAATAAGTAACTGGTGCAGTTTTTCATTATTTAAATCATAAATCACTTTACTGAAGCGTAAGAATCCCATTTCCTATTACGAATGGAATACAGCTCTTCCAGTGTACAAATCAACTAGATAGAACATATAGGAGTGAAAATGAGTGAAGCATATGTTTCTTACAGGTCTGGGTGCACAACGCAAACGCCCTTCAACGTTTAAGACACACAGTGAGCGAGACTGAGTTTATTGATCGCTGCGAGCTGTAGACTGTGGTAGCCACCCTTCTCAGTCGGTCCCTTTATCGAGTCATGGAGGGAGAGCTTGCTACGTCTGTGCATATAGTAAGGAAATCCAAAGCTCTCGGATATGGCGCTCCGAGTACTACTTGGACTGCAATTGGCTACGAACAAAGCCAGTAGATTCTGACAGGCTTCCTGTACTGTGCTATAAAGTGTATGAGAGGTGATCATTGTGGCGCGCAGCCTGTTCACATCAATGTTTACGCGTTCTACCATTGCTTTGGTCAGTCCTTGTAGACAACAACAAGTGCTGTCCATAGAGGCAAAGAGGAGACCTTGCGAAGGAATTCATTTATGAGAATGATTTTAGAAGAGTGTTTGTGGCCTAAATGTGATTCCTTCCACACAATGGTATATTTTGTGGGAATATATGCTTTTACAGCCAGAATCGGTATCAGGAAAAATCTTCTGGGTACGAGACACCATCAGTGTTTGAACCCTCGCTCTAACAAAGGAAAAGGCGAGTCAGGCCTGAATAAAATCAGCGCGACCAATTAACAGCAGTTGGATTGGTCACTGGCCAGGCCGAGGGTGTGGTTTTAAACTGTTTCCTATGGTCCTTCAAGGGGAGTGCCGGACTTGTTACCAATACTCACCGCATAAAAAAACGGGGCAAAAACAGTTAAAACGTGATAAAACACGGAACGAAATTTACACGGTTCGCAAGACGTCGTACATGACATTCCTCCCTTAAGAGAGCCTGTATAATCAGAGACTTGTAAGTTCGTCGCCAGCAACCGTGTTTTTAGCAGACTGTGAGCAGGATGTATGATGGTGTGCTAAAAAGGAATGCCTCTGTATTTATTATGTGGAAACTTAAATCGTTTTAAATAAAACAAAACGTTATTAACATTCTAAATCTGCATTCTTTATGTCCACATCTTCATTTCTGAGAATAGTCATCCTTGCGACGAACATACTTCTCCCAACGAGAAGCCTGTTCGTTGATGCCGTCACCGTACAATGTCTGATTTTGTAGAGTGAGCCACAAGCTCACCTCTGTTTGCACCGCTTCATCACTATCAAAATGAAGTCCTCGAAAGTTTTGGAAACAGATGAAAACCCGGTGGTGCGAAGTCGGAACCGTATGGAGGATGATCGACAGTGAATCAAGGTTAGCTGGCCGCTGTGGCCGAGCGGTTCTCGGCGCTTCAGTCTGGAACCGCGCTGCTGCTACGGCCGCAGGTTCGAGTCCTGCTTCGGGCATGGATGTGTGTGATGTCCTTATTTTAGTTAGGTTTAAGTAGTTCTAAGTTCTAGGGGACTGATGGCTTCAGATGTTAAGTTCAAATGGCTCTGAGCACTATGGGACTCAACTGCTGTGGTCATCAGTCCCCTAGAACTTAGAACTACTTAAACCTAACTAACCTAAGGACATCACACACACCCATGCCCGAAGCAGGATTCGAACCTGCGACCGTAGCAGCAGCGCGGCTCCGGACTGGAGCGCCTAGAACCGCACAGCCACCGCGGCCGGCTAGATGTTAAGTCCCATAGTGCTCAGAGCCATTTGAAACATTTGACACATGTCGCAGCGCTCGTGTGTGGTCTGGCATCGTAATGCTCAAGGAGAGGGTGCCCCGTGTGAAGACGAACTCGTAGAATTCGAAACTCGATAACAGCACTCCGTTTCTCACGCGCCGACAACTACGTTACACATCACCATGTTACGCTCTACAATTTGCAGCTCTTTAGTGGCACGAAGGCTGGGAATACGAAGGCATGATGACTAAAGATGTAGAATGTTAGTACCGTTTGTTTTATTTAAAAAGATTGAAGAGTTTTCACGTAAGAAATTCGGAGACATTACTTTTCAGCATCCCTTCGTGCAATTAGGAACCGTCCGAATGGGAAGTTGTCCTTGCCTATGGACTACTAAAGGACATCGACGTGATAAATAATCTGTTATTTGACAAATAATCTATTATTTGATAAAAATGGAACAATTTGTGACAAAGCTGTGTATCAGTCAGTACATTAGTCCAACGAAAAGCAGAATCAGTTGTAGAGGACCCCGCATCTATCAAGCAAGATAACTAGTACGATTATCAATATTTGAATTACCTGATGCAAATGTTTTAAATAAATAGTGCTTTATGCTGGTACAGCGAATGAATTTAATCTATGAAAAAGAGAGTTCGTCTCTAAATTGCAGGTTCTACTCTGTAACAGAGCCTAATAACTGCAAATTACTCTGAAAAACAGTTCCACCATATAGCCTGGACTTCGTAGTTCATTATAAAATCAAATCTTAATAAGAATGAGTTATCTTTAAATGAAGTGTCGGAATTTTATGTTCAAATGTGAATTTTATGTTCAAGTGTGAATTTCTAAGGGACCAAACTGCTTAGGTCATCGGTCCCTAGACTAACACACTACTTAAACTATGCTAAGAACAACACACACACACCCATGCCCGAAGGAGGACTCGAACCTCCGACGGGAGGTTCAAATCGTTCAAATGGCTCTGAGCACTATGGGACTTGACATCGGAGGTCAGCAGTCCCCTGGTACTTAGAACTACTTAAACCTAAGGACATAACACACATCCAAGCCCGAGGCAGGATTCGAACCTGCGACCATAGCAGTAGCGCGGTTCCGGACTGAAGCGCCTAGAATCGCTCGGCCACAGCTACGGGAGGGGCCGCGCAGTCAGTGACATGGCGCCTCTAACCGCGCGGCCTCCCCGCGCTGAGGGAATTTTATGCAATCGCGCACGGTAAGGAGGGAATGACTTTTGATCTGTATTTATTTATTCATCATTGAGCACACATTTTACAGTACATGAATTCTCAATGCTTTCGTAGTGAGCCTTATCGACAAATACCAAGTCCAATACTAGTTACTTCGGGAATGTTGTTGGGCACTGACGATCGCCTCGTATATGCTGCTTTATCATAGGGTGCATTGCCGCGTTAAGACAATCATAGTCTCCGAATTGTTCCCCTATTGCAGGCAGTATACAGCGCTTTCAAATGTGTTGGTATGATTCCGCATGTAGCGTCTTCTTAAGCGTGAAAAACGCCCCTATACCGAAACACTACCTCTTCTGTACTTTCTCTGTTGCCCCTGCACATAATAACGTTCTCGAGGCATACGCCAAACCCAAGCCCCTCCGTGGGACTGCCACACTGTATAGCGTGATTCATCACTGCAGATCACCAGTTCTACGGCCATCCACTGTGCAGTGGCGACGTCCTTGACAACATCTCAAATGTCGCATAGCGTTGACTACAGAGATGCATGGCTTATGAGGAGTTGCTCGACCACTGTAGCCCATTATTTTTAACGCCCTACGAACAATCTCTGTGCTGGCTGAGATGCTCGTAGCGCTCCGGTACTAGCGAGTCATTCCTTCCGCTTATTCCATGCGAATTTTTACAACCACACTCCACAATGCTTGACGTTGCCTGTCGATCAGGGCATGTAGTCTGTCTGGTCTCGGTTTAGCTGTGGTTGTTACTTCGCGTTTCCATTTCACAACCACATTACCAACAATCGACTCGGGCAGGTTTAGAAGGACCGAAATCTCTTTGAAGGAATTGTTACTCGCGAGAGAAACTCCCGCCTCCCCCCCCCCCTCCCCCCGCCACCCCTCATATTTGCTGGTAAGATGGTCCAGTGGATAGCCCGTCAAAAACTGAACACAGATCAAGCAAGAAAACAGGAAGAAGTTTGTAACGTATTACTATCTTTACGACGTTGCACATCGAGCCATATACGTTATCTCGCATTTCTAGCTGCTTCTCTCACACAAATAATGATAAAATTTCAGAAATTCAGGGTCGCCACTAGCCCAAGCTCTTCCTAACCATTTATAAAAAACAGAGCTGGAAAATTATTAGTTCAATTACTTTAATAATTTAATTACAAGTACGCAAATTTCTTTAAGCAGCTAGATAAATAGCACTCCATGTCGTGCATGAAGCAACTTGATTAATTCAGGATTGGAAATCGGAGTAAGGGGGTAAGATCGACACCAAAGAATTTATCTTTCACGTAGATTATTTATTGTATCTAAATATTTGGTTGCACATCCTAACTACACATAACTGGTGCCTGACTCGAAATATTTAAGTAAGAATTACGTGAGAATGAAACAAAGCACAATTTAACTACAGCAAGAGGAAACACAGAAGGCGGGAGTGTGAGACAATTATACTATCATCTCCTTTGCATTAATACCATAAAAATATCTCCGTGAGATTTGCATTATGATTCTACGCATGCACTATTCTGGACAGAGGTTTAACCAATGCAGGAGGTTGTGCGATAATTATTCAACATACTAACTGCGTCTGCTGCTTTGTAGAAAGCGCACGAAAGAACAGATATTCTTGCAGAAATTATAGCTCATTAAACAAGCAAACTGTTAAAATAAAGCCTATTGCGGTGCCGTGGTGGACCAGAAGAGTCATTGATTACCAAACACGTGGTACAAAATCGACACACAAAGACAAAAGCAACTTCCACAAAATATAAGATTAAAACCATTAAAAATCATACTCGCTTCACACGCTTCAGTTAAGCTGAAGTTCTTAAGTATTTAAACAGTTAAACATAACGAAGTCCTAACTAAACCTGCTTCCTATCAGCTGAAACTCCCCTTAAGAACTATGATCTGTACTCACCAAACGTTCACCGAAGAGTGCCCCTTTCTCTTTCCAGATTACCTAGCTCCCCGTGCAGCGGAAGCTACCAGAGGGATAGCCCTCCAACCTCACACACTAAAACAGCCTTCGACTAAGGTGGCTAAACCTCACTGTTTAGGTTTTCACAACATTATGAAGTGTGCGTCCGGTCTTGGTTCTCTTCTGCAGTCTTGGCAGTTGTCATACTATACACTGGTTATAGAACATGAGTCACGTAGGAATACATTACCGTCGCAAGTAAATGTGATAAATAGTGAGAGCAGGCGAGATACCACACAGACGTCTCACAGAAATGAAAACAACAAATAAACGGGTGTGAACTATGTTATAACAAAAGCATTCAAGAGCCAAGACTTCCAAAGCGGAACGCAACTTCAAAAGCGTTAAAAACATGTGTTTTGACAGAGCACAGAGAAACTGTGTGATTGTGAAAGTGTTGCGTTCATTTGTTGCAGCTTATGTGACAAACTACTATGTTTTCATCATTTTCTTGGGAGTTATCACATTCTCATTCATACGAGTACCTACACCTATATCGGGCAAGGAGGTACATCTCACTCGTCAGGCGTCCAAATTAGGTGCGTCGATAAGGAGATTCCTTTCATATGACACACGCACTCTCATTAATGCCGTGTATGACACAGCAGACGTCTTTTCCGGTGGAGGATTCGGTTGACTTACTTATCATGAAACGTTTGCGGTTCCCATTCAAGAGCCACTTTCTTTCGGCTGCTAATAGAGTAGTTGTGCAGAATCAACTACCATTATAGGTCCCGACTTACATCTCGCTGTTGCAAACGGACGTTATACCACGATACAGGCACAAATTTGAATACAGCGAACACCGAAAAAAGAAAAAAAAATAGATTTATACGAGTGAGGTTTGAACACGGCTCACGCGCATAGCAGTTCACCACTATGACCACGTATCTACGACGCCGTTGCTGTTTCAGGTTGCTGTATATTGCAATTGTTGTGCTTGGACTGTACGCTGTTTCTATACAGTACGCCTTCTTCCTGTTATCGTGCTTGATCTGTGTTCAGTTTTTGACGGGCTGGTCAGCTGACATCCAATGGCTAGTCCACGTTCGAAGTCACTGCGTTCTCCCGTTATGCTGTTGCCGCTTCCCTATTGGCGACACAACTTTCCTCGCTCCTCCTTATAAATAGCTAGTCCGCCTCTCGTGACATACAGAGTGTTCGGAAATTCCCACTACAAACTTTTAGAGCTTGTGGAGGGGAGTGAGGACATAATACGTATTTTAGAAAGGAATCCATGCCCGGAAACGTACAGTTTCCGTTCTATGACGGTTTCATTTCAGATTGTAACGCTTCCACGCCTGCTGAGGGAAAGAGTTGCTTGTCCTGATATGCAACAGGGTAGACATAATGACGTGTACTACGTCAGACTGTCACCTGGTGTCACTTAACATATGCAAAGTTTAATTTACGAGACTTCTTACAGAAGAGGAAGATCTGCTGACACGAATTTTGGCCAATGCACAAGAAATTTAAGAGACATGATGTGGGATGGACAGAGTGTCCGGAACATGTTTCGTACGTACAATGTCTGTAACAACGTCTGTGGTTGCCAAATGAAGCTGCGTCAGTAGTATTCTGTACGTACCGGAAGCTGGATTCTTTCTTGTTTTCAAAAAATGTAAAAACGCTATAACAAGTTTGTCTGCGTGGTCATCATCCGCAGCAAGCACTGAAATATTCGCTTTGTGAGTAAAGACCTCCTTTTCTTGCTCCACTGTATTTTACTTCTTCCAGGCGCGTTTCGCCTTTTACTTTCAGGCATCTTCGGTGGAATCCAGAATGATACAGTTTTGTTTTGAATGCGATATTTACAAGTTATAGAACAGCCTACGTCTCATTTTTGGAAAATAGTGATTACTTACAGCTTTTCGCGTTTTTGGTTGGCATCTGCATTTCGTATCATTTGGTTGCATGCTTGAGGTCGCATTATAACTTCACTTACGAAACATAAGCAAGTTTTACATTCCAATTTTTTTTCACAATTTTAATATTTATTGCTCTTGTTGCTATGGAGCACTATCAGTCTTCTGTCACTAGTTCCAGAAATTTTATCGAAAACCGTGATTTAAAAAGGAAACTACTTTGAGTTTTTATCTCTCTTCCTGTTCGCTTTGTTTACATACGTATTGCCAGCCTAACGAAGTATATACTGAAAACTAACGTCTACTCATTTCTGTGTGTGTGTGTGTGTGTGTGTGTGTGTGTGTGTGTGTGTGTGTGTGTGTGTGTGCATACGTATGGAGAAAACTAACGTCTACTCATTTCTGTCTGTGTGTATGTGTGTGTGTGTGTGTGTGTGTGTGTGTGTATGCATACGTATGGAGAAAACTAACGTCTACTCATTTCTGTCTGTGTGTATGTGTGTATGTGTGTGTGTGTGTGTGTGTGTGTGTGTGTATCCATACGTATGGATTAGTATTTCGCACGTTCGCGCGCGTTTGTATGTATGTGTGTCTGGGGGTGGGGGGTGGGGGGGAAGGGGGGAGTGGATGTGTCGGTGGTTATTCAGCGCTAGTTGTAGAAAGCTGAATATGAATGTAAGAAAGAGCTACCACAGAGTGGTTGAAAGTTTTATTTTCAGCTGACTTGGTTTAACCGTTTTGTGAAGGGTCTAATGGACAAGTGAGTAAAAAGAGGTTGGGTGGTTAAAAAAAATGGCTCTGAGCACTATGAGACTTAACTCCTGAGGTCATCAGTCCCCTAAGAACTACTTAAACCTAACTAACCTGAGGGCATCACACACATCACATAGGATTCGAACCTGCGACCGTAGCGGTCTCGCGGTTCCAGACTGTAGCGCCTAGAACAGCACGGCCACTCCGGCAGGCTGGTTTTCTGTTCGTGGTAATTTTCTTGCAGCTTAAGGAGGTGTTTTTTTATTGTTGATTCCAATTAATTTCTTGTCTTATTCTTAGAGGTTGGGTTATGATTGTGTTCTCTTAGGTATTCTGCAAATGTGTAGTGGTTTGTCCCATACTTTCAGTCTCTCATGAGCTCTTTGTATCTGACATCAAATTTCCTGCCAGCATGTGACCAGATGAGAGGAGACGCACATGCCAACCAAATCACTTATTTACATGAAAAGCGAGACAGGAGCTGTTTTATAACCTACAAATATCGCACGTCAAAACAAAACTTTATCATTCTTGATTCTACTGAAGCCTGAAAGTAAAGGGCGAAACGCGCCTGGAAGAAGTAAAATACAGTGCAGTCAAATGGGCGGTTTTTATTTACAAAAAGAATAAACAAAGAAATGGTTGAAATGGCTCTGAGCACTATGGGACTTTACATTTGAGGTCAGCAGTCCCCTAGAACTTAGAGCTACTTAAACCTAACTAACGTAAGGACAGCACACACATCCATGCCTGAGGCAGGATTCGAACCTGCGACCGTAGCAGCAGCGCGGTTTGAAGCGCCTAGAACCGCTTTTTCTTTTTTTTTTTTTCATGTTGTTCGATATAGTTCGTTGCGTTTGGTCTGGACAGACCTCACAAGACATCCGTTCTAGTTGATCGTTGATTCCTTGGCTCAGTTTTTTTTATTACAGAAATCACACAGCCATCTGACCGAACACGCTGAGCTACCGTGCCCGCTGAACCGCTCGGCCACAGCGGCTGGCAACGAATAAACACCTAATGTTTAAATGTTAATACAAACAAATGTGCTTTAATGATAAATTGATGTTTCGTTATGTTTTCTTTCGAATTGTTACCTAATAACTCTACTGCGTCACGCTTAACACAATTCCTCAAGCAGAAGTGGATGACTTACACATCTGAACTGCAACCGTCGTGACGGAAATGTTACGTTTCCGAAAATGAGTATCTCTTCGAACTGTTACACGAGTTTCCGAACACCCTGTATAATGATCAGTTCCACATTAGCTAGAGGTGTCTGGATCCTTTTTGTCACATCGTATATTGCAGAGGCCTGACGAAATCCACCGGTTTTGGGCGCTGAAGGTGTACCATCGCGCTAGAAGAGTGGGTGTTGACAATTTTACGGCAGAGAAGCGCATGGCAGAAATTCTCTAGTAATTTGTAAGTAGCTCGCAGTTGAATGCGGAGAAGTAAGACATTTTCCGAGGAGCCGAAGCGGAACCCCTGTTCCCCAGACACGAGAAGGGAGTGAGCAGTGAGCGGCTAGCGCGGCGCTTTGTAGCGCTCAAGGTCAGCCGGGAAGGCAGGCTGCGGGCTCGGCTGGGAAGTCGACTCAGCGCTTTCCGAGGAACCGCGGCCGCCTGCGGAAGGCGCTGTTTGTCTGGCGGCGGGCGTGACGTCACCAGGCTGAGACCGTCAGCCAGGTGAGCTGTTCGGCCAGGAATCAGGCAGCCACCGGTACACACATCCCCTTCACTGCGTTCCCGCTAGGCTAACACACACAGATCTGGAATTTCAAGACTTTTTTTCTAGTATACAACGGCCCGTTAAGAATTTATATTTGGATATTTTCCCCCCATTCTCTTCGTATTATTAAACTGTATGAATGTACGCTACACATCTTCTCCTGAACCACTGGATCGATTTCAACCAAACTTGGTATAAACTTCACTTACTGTCTGGAAAGAATACCTGCTGGGGTAAGAAACACCTACATCTCAAAGGACTAGGGGTGGAGGTGAAAAAGAAGCGTACCTCACTCCGCGCAACTAGCCAGACAATATTCGTCCAGTGTTTGAGAAACAGGGCGCTTAGTTAGACTTGCAACAAACTTTACTCAGTCTGGAACCGCGCTGCTGCTACGGTCGCAGGATCGAATCCTGCCTCGAGCATGGATGTTTGTGATGTCCTCAGGTTAGTTAGGTATAAGTAGTTCTAACTCTAGGTGACTGATGACCTCAGATGTAAGGTCCCATACTGCTCAGAGGCATTTGAACCATTTTTTGAACAAACTTTACACATCATTTCAAATATTTGGGAGACTATTTCACGCCCACACCCACCGCAAGTTCACGAAAGAAAAAAGAGTTTCGCTTAGTACACTACTGGCCATTAAAATTGCTACACCAAGAAGAAATGCAGATTGTAAACGGGTATTCATTGGACAAATATATTATACTAGAACTGACATGTGATTACATTTTCACGCAATTTGGGTGCATACATCCTGAGAAAACAGTACCCAGAACAACCACCTCTGGCCGTAATAACGGCCTCGATACGCCTGGGCATTGAGACAAACAGCGCCTGGATGGCGTGTACATGTACAGCTGCCCATGCAGCTTCAACACGATACCACAGTTCATCAAGAGAAGTGACTGGCGTGTTGTGACGAGCCAGTTGCTCGGCCACCATTGACTGGAGGTTTTCAATTGGTGAGAGAACTGGAAAATGTGCTGGCCAGGGCAGCAGCCGAACATTTTCTGTATCCAGAAAGGCCCGTACGGGACCTGCAACATGTGGTCGTGCATTATCCTGCTGAAATGTAGGGTTTCGCAGGGATCGAATGAAGGGTAGAGCTATGGGTCGTAACACATCTCAAATGTAACGTCCATTGTTCAAAGTGCCGTCAATTCGAACAAGAGGTGATCGAGACGTGTAACCAATGGCACTCCATACCATCATGCCGGGTGATACGTCAGTATAGCGATGACGAATACACGCTTCCGATGTTCGTTCACCGCGATGTCGCCAAACACGGATGCGACCATCATGATACTGTAAACAGAACCTGGATTCATCCGAAAAAATGACGTTTTGCCATTCCTGCACCCAGGTTCGTCGTTGAGTACACCATCGCAGGCGCTCCTGTCTGTGATGCAGCGTCAAGGGCAACCGCAGCCATGGTCTCCGAGCTGATAGACCATGCTGCTGCAAACGTCGTCGGACCGTTCGTGCAGATGGCTGTTGTCTTGCAAACGTCCCCATCTGTTTACTCAGGGATCGAGACGTGGCTGCACGATCCGTTACAGCCATGCGGATAAGATGCCTGTCATCTCGACTGCTAGTGATACGAGGCCATTGGGATCCAGCACGGCGTTCCGTATTACCCATCTGCACCCATCGATTCAATATTCTGCTAACTCATTGGATCTCGACCAACGCGAGCAGCAATGTCGCGATACGATAAACCGCAATCGCGATAGGCTATAATCTGACCTTTATCAAAGTCGGAAACGTGATGGTATGCATTTCTCCTCTGTACATGAGGCATCACAACAACGTTTCACCAGGCAACGCCGGTCAACTGCAGTTTGTGTATGGGAAATCGGTTGGGAACCTTCCTCATGTCAGCACGTTGTAAGTGTCGCCACCGGCGTCAACCTTGTGTGAATGCTCTGAAAAGCTAATAATTTGCATATCACAGCATCTTCTTCCTGTCCGTTAAATTTCGCGTCTGTAGCACGTCATCTTCGTGGTGTAGCAATTTTAATGGCCAGTGGTGTAAATTCACGAGAGTGTGCCGGTATCTCGCTATTATTTTAACATGCCCATACCATCTTAGTCTTTTCTATGGTATATTGCGTCGGTTTCTCTTTCACCATTTCTCTCGTCGTCTCATTTCTTACTCTATGCATTCTAGTAAGTCCTATTCTGCTTCTCCGAAATTTTATTTCACAGTCCTGTATCCTTCTTACTTACCTTCCCTTTATTTCTCACATTACTGATGTGAGAGCTGGAGCTCGGTATGTTCGGTATAATACTTGTTTACTTTTTGTTGGTACATCCTTGTTCCAGGCAAGGCTTCTTGCACTCAGCAGGCATCCACGAGCTTGCCGTCCCTATTCACTAACCTCATCATTCCTCCCTCCGTCTTCTATTTTGCTCCCCAGGCAATCGAAATTTTGCATTTTCCTTAGTTCCTGCCCTCTGATACTTATATCCATTGTTACTCTCTTTTCGCTTCACGTTGTCACATTGACTCCACGCTTCAGTTCATCCGTACTGTCCCACCACTTCCTTCCATGAATTTAACCTTTCTTGTACCTACTCTCCATTTTCCCACATCATTAAGCCACCTTTGAACACCATTGCTTTCATATTTTTATTTCCTTTTCGTACTACAGCTACAGCCAGTCACGCAAATCAAATCTGTTTATGTCTCTGTCTCTACAGCAACACGTCAGTGTTCAAATTAAATTCAAATTCAAATGGTTCAAATGGCTCTATGCACTATGGGACTTAACATCTGAGGTCATCAGTCCACTAGACCTAAAACTACTTAAACCTAACTAATCTAAGGACATCACACACATCCATTCCCGAGGCAGGATTCGAACCTGCGACCGTAGCAGCAGCGCGGTTCCGGAGTGAAGCGCCTAGAACCGCTCGGCCACAACGGCCGACTCGGTTCGTAATTAAAAACTGGCAAATTATATGGAAGAAGACGCGAAAAGAAAGACGAATATCAGTCAACGACAAGCACTGAATGGAAATATTATGGGCAAATACAGCCAAATATTCAGTCGCAGCTCTGTTCCACACAATTAAAGCAAACAAATTGTTCTGACTTCACTTAAAACTTCCGGGCTGATACGCCGTGGTCGAAGTATAAAACTGTCTCCTGACGTTTCGTCTCCGACTGCGGGAGACATCCTCGGAGGTAAAGCGGCGAACTGCGAAGAGAACTCGAGGTAGCGCTGATTACATAGGCAGTACAGAGGGCGCCACTGTCGATCACGTGGCGTCGGCTATGAGATTGTCTCTGGTATTGCCAACATTCTCGATTAAAAGTAATCGATCGTCACGCTTGCGGTGCAACGCTGACATCCAAATTTTATCCAGTTTAACACCTTCGTCTTTCCTGTCAAAATTATTACGATGTTTATCAATCTCGATAGCCTCTCTATACAAGCGTGCATAATAATGCGAGGTTTTTGATATGACGCTTGTCTCGCTGAATTTTATTTCATGATCACCTTCCTGGTAAACATGTTCCGCTACGGCCGATTTATCCGAGTGACCCAGGCGGCAATTCCTCTTATGTTCGACAAGACGGGTGTTCACACTTCTCTTTGTGGTTCCGATGTAAACCTGTCCACAACTACAAGGAATTTTATATACCCCCGGTGTAGCCAAAGGGTGTCGTGTATCTTTTGCCGACCTTAAAAATTCTTTTATTTTCCTAGTGGGTCTGAAAATAGTTTCTACCCCATACTTGCCTAAAACTTCTCCAATTACGGAAGAAAAACTTTGCCCTTGGACAACTGTTGTTTGTCGTTACTCCTGATTCTCTGATCACAGATCGCATTGGGAAAGTTTTAGGCAAGTTTTAGGCAAGTATGACCAAAGTAGCAAGGCGGCTGAGACAGGTAAGTGGGTCGCTGTAGTGAGCCGCAGCGAAGGCCGGGGTGGCTGCAGCTGGATGCACACTCTGCCTTGGGTCCCCAGGGCATCACAGTGTCCGCTCTGCCTGCCCACTCGTAGGCAACACCAACGTTGAGAGAATGTCAGCACCGATACACAGATACTTAGAATATTCATCAAAAACACTAAAATTAATTCCAGACTATAGCTGCACTAACTGTGTTTACATCTTTGAACTCATAATAAAACGACGATTCCAGAAAATTTTCACCGCCCACGTAATAAAAATATTTGCGTCCGCCTCCGTAGCTGAGAGATCAGCGTGGCTGAACGCCATACGAGGGGAGCGGGGTCGATTCCCAATAGCTTCGGAGATTTTCTCGACTCGGGGACTGGGTGTTGTGTTGTCATCATCATCATCGACACTCAACTCGCCGACTTTGCGTCAAATAAAAAGACGTGCATCAGTTGGCCAAGTTCCCAGCCAAAATATGCCACATACACATTTCATTTACAAATATTGGCAAATGTTATTAATGTTTATACGTAAATTTTTATAGCAAAATTATCGCGTTATACATCTTTATTAACAAATGACACGTTATCTGAAAGAGAATGAAATTAGTTAGCGCATGAGCCTATGTAATATATTGTTGATAAAAGGGTAATTTATTATAAACAAGAATATCGTATTATTGTGACTGTGTGCCAAAGCAAAGAGTTCTCCAGGGATACACAGAGAGAGTAGCCACTGTGGAAATTGTTCATGCTATTGATTTTCATTGTTGTGTACATTAGTAAGAAAACTTGGTAAATAAATGTAAAGGTCGTGTGACTAGGGCCTCCCGTCGGGTAGACCGTTCGCCAGGTGCAAGTCTTTCGATTTGACGCCACTTCGGCGACTTGCGTGTCGATGGGGATGAAATGATGATGATTAGGACAACACAACACCCAGTTCCTGGGCGGAGAAAATCTCCGACCCAGCCGGGAATCGAATCCAAACCCTTAGGATTGACATTCTGTCGCGCTTACCACTTAGTAATACAGTGTTACAAAAGCATCATTTGTCTTAAGCATTAACGCAGTAACATGAAGAAGTAAGTTATGAACCTGACTAGATTCCTGCAGCTATAACTTGTGACATAAAAATAGTTATCTAAAAGCTATGCAGAGTGAATCAGCTAAATCATGCACCGCAGATATAGCGGAAATGGAAAGTGCTATCGATGTGCGCGTTTCAAAGAATGGATTGGTAGTCAGTGGTCCGTATTTTTAGCTAACAAACAGACTGTAATAATACTTAGAAAGTGTATTTTTGTGAAAACATAGAATGTCCATGGACATTAACAACTACAAGTAGGGTAAATTAGAATATCTGTGGTGTATGGTGCAGCATTCTAGTGCGAGCCGTTTACGAGATATCGAATTGTGCAAGTTTTCCACACTGACTTGTTAGTGTCATTCAACTTCCGTAGTTGCCAGGTACGATTTTGTGTCTGCTTGCAGTGTGCTTGTGTGTTCCTTGGGTGCAATTCGACTTGCTAGTCAGTCAGTGTGTGGCAGTCCAAGCAGTCGATAGTGAGTAGACGATGTGATTTAACAATCCAGAAAAACCCGACATGCTCTTGGTGTGTGGAGAGTGTAGGAAGAATGCAGTTCGTTCTTGTACGGTGTATTCTGCAAGATATCCCAATAATCATGTCTGCAATTATTTATCAACCTCTTCAACCAGTCACGTGGAAGTCACGTAACAGAAGGAAACAAGTGCCGATAGAAGAGAGGGAAATTAATGTTCTTTGCTGCTGTTGCAGTTGATTCGCATGTTAGCTCCCGCGCAGTCGGTCGAGGAAGAGGAATTAATCAACTTTGTTTTCTGCCTTACGGCAGGTCTTGTCATGGAGGAAGCCTCGTCAGAGAGGTCCACCGCATGATCGACTAGGGAAGTGATTCCAGTGGTGGTTTCCCGTTGCCTTCCACTGGTGATGATGAAATGATAATGACAACAACACACAGTCCCTGAGCGGAGAAAATCTCCGACCCAGCCGAGAATCGAACCCGGGCCTCTTGGCGTGACAGACCGGCGCGCTGACGACTCAGATATCGTGGCGGGCGGAATTAATCAGCAAAGTGTCATACTCATTCTTCATCGGCGAAGATTTCATCCCTATCAGACCTCTGTCCATAGAGAGCGGCGTGGAAACGATTGTAAGAATCGTGTTAACTTCTGTACGTGGGCATTAGAATAGAATACTCCAGATGCATCACGTATCTTGTTCAGTGATGAAGCAACACTCACCAGTCATGGCCTGGTAAAGCGCCGAAACATGCACAGTTGGTCTGTCGAGAATCCCCGTTGGCTTCGTCAGGTGGAAGGTGAGCGTCCATGGAGTGTTCACGTGTGTTGTGCGATAGTGAATTGGTTTTCATAGACGGAACACTGAACGTGCACAGGTATTGCAGCCTCCTAACAGACCATCTTCACCGGATGCTAGAAGACGTTCCTCTGCAGACTAGGAGGAACCTGCAGTACCAACATGATGGCCGTCCGCCCATAGTGCACGAAGTACTACAGCTTGTCTTCACGAATTGCTTTCAAATCGTTGGACTGGACGCAGAGGACCTGTAGCTCGGCCAGCATGTTCCCCGGATTTGACACCTGTAGACTTCTTTTTGTAGGGAAAGCTGAAAGACGCTGTCTACAAGACATGCCAACTACACACAATGATATGCGACAACGTACTACAACAGCCTGTTTGGACATGTCCCCTGAAATGCTAGCACGTGTCCAGAAGTGGTTCCATACCAGACTGTAAGCGTGTGTTGCCGCTGCCAGTGGTCATTTTGAACACAACCTGTGATGGTCAGTAGTCTCGTTACTGGTCAGAATTCGCATAATTATTGTATGCAGTTACGTTGTTCTTTAGTTTGGCTACAAGTATTGTGCAAGTATGGGTATCGTAACTTAACAAAATATTGTACCTCGCAAATGTCTCGCACTAGAATACTGCAACAAACACCATTGACATTCACACACTCCTGGAAATTGAAATAAGAACACCGTGAATTCATTGTCCCAGGAAGGGGAAACTTTATTGACACATTCCTGGGGTCAGATACATCACATGATCACACTGACAGAACCACAGGCACATAGACACAGGCAACAGAGCATGCACAATGTCGGCACTAGTACAGTGTATATCCACCTTTCGCAGCAATGCAGGCTGCTATTCTCCCATGGAGACGATCGTAGAGATGCTGGATGTAGTCCTGTGGAACGGCTTGCCATGCCATTTCCACCTGGCGCCTCAGTTGGACCAGCGTTCGTGCCGGACGTGCAGACCGCGTGAGACGACGCCTCATCCAGTCCCAAACATGCTCAATGGGGGACAGATCCGGAGATCTTGCTGGCCAGGGTAGTTGACTTACACCTTCTAGAGCACGTTGGGTGGCACGGGATACATGCGGACGTGCATTGTCCTGTTGGAACAGCAAGTTCCCTTGCCGGTCTAGGAATGGTAGAACGATGGGTTCGATGACGGTTTGGATGTACCGTGCACTATTCTGTGTCCCCTCGACGATCACCAGTGGTGTACGGCCAGTGTAGGAGATCGCTCCCCACACCATGATGCCGGGTGTTGGCCCTGTGTGCCTCGGTCGTATGCAGTCCTGATTGTGGCGCTCACCTGCACGGCGCCAAACACGCATACGACCATCATTGGCACCAAGGCAGAAGCGACTCTCATCGCTGAAGACGACACGTCTCCATTCGTCCCTCCATTCACGCCTGTCGCGACACCACTGGAGGCGGGCTGCACGATGTTGGGGCGTGAGCGGAAGACGGCCTAACGGTGTGCGGGACCGTAGCCCAGCTTCATGGAGACGGTTGCGAATGGTCCTCGCCGATACCCCAGGAGCAACAGTGTCCCTAATTTACTGGGAAGTGGCGGTGCGGTCCCCTACGGCACTGCGTAGGATCCTACGGTCTTGGCGTGCATCCGTTCGTCGCTGCGGTCCGGTCCCAGGTCGACGGGCACGTGCACCTTCCGCCGACCACTGGCGACAACATCGATGTGCTGTGGAGACCTCACGCCCCACGTGTTGAGCAATTCGGCGGTACGTCCACCCGGCCTCCCGCATGCCCACTATACGCCCTCGCTCAAAGTCCGTCAACTGCACATACGGTTCTCGTCCACGCTGTCGCGGCATGCTACCAGTGTTAAAGACTGCGATGGAGCTCCGTATGCCACGGCAAACTGGCTGACACTGACGGCGGCGGTGCACAAATGCTGCGCAGCTAGCGCCATTCGACGGCCAACACCGCGGTTCCTGGTGTGTCCGCTGTGCCGTGCGTGTGATCATTGCTTGTACAGCCCTCTCGCAGTGTCCGGAGCAAGTATGGTGGGTCTGACACACCGGTGTCAATGTGTTCTTTTTTCCATTTCCAGGAGTGTATTTATCCTACTTTTAGTTTGGTTAATGTCAATAGGCGTTATTCCATTTAAAAAGTGTATATTTGCAAAAAAATCACTTTCTAATTGTTATTACAATCTGCTGGTTGAATAACAGTATGAGCCCCTGACCACCAATCCATTCTGCGAAAACCTCACATCAATAGTACTTTTCATTTCCGCAGTATTTGCGGTGCAAGTTTTAGGTGATTCACTCTGTATATAAAATTAATCTGTATGATATTGAGATGCAAGTCAGCTGCAAATATATTTCCCATTTTTTTGGTATCAAACACATGTAAAATTGGTAAATAATTTCAAATTGTGGTCTAGAAGTTAAATAGATGACATGACTACAGTAGCAGTCACGTCACAGGACTGAGGAAGGAGCGAGCAGATCCTCCTTAGGGGCCTTTTGTCACCGCCCTTGGTCTGGGTAAGAGCTTGTGCGCTCTATTAGCCGCTTGAGATAACGTGATGTGCAGAGAGTTTGAAGTCAGTCATTCAGCGCAACAGTTTGCAGTGCTACCAGACAAAACGTATGCGTTCCTTTTTTTAAGATGCTAGGTCCCACTGCAGAGTCCTACGTTGCTACACGCGGCGTTGTATTGTATGGGGACCTTCCAACCGCCCACTATTCACGTCGCACCAGATCGTAACTTACGGCCGCACTGATATGTCGTTGCGTTCATGCACAGGTGCACTCTTGATTTTGCAAACGCGTTCTTATGGGCATTCTCTCCCAATTTGCGCTTCGCCACCTATCGTGCAGTACCAGTAACCGAAAAGTGGCTACTTCATATATACACAGAAATTAAAGCTATTTCAAATAATCTCTGACGAAATAATTCATTCGGATACAATTCGCTATGAAACAGCATTTATTAGATAATTTTACATTTTAGGATAGAATACGAATATACCGCACTCTTTGTGAAAATTACAACACCCATGAGTAATACTCTGAATCACTCCATAATTGGAGGATGAGTAGGGTATGGAACCATAAGAAGTGATTAAGATTGCCAGAGACATGGTATGCCCATAGATCTAGCGGCGCCCTCTTTTGTCTGACGTGACAGGTCGGTGTTATGCCACGGTTAGACTACGCAAAGCCGCCAAACGAAGTGGAAGCGTGCGAGCATGTGCCAATATGCCTCGTCCACATCAACGGGCACATCATCAGGATGTGAGTGAGTTCGAACAGGGCAGAATGATTGGTCCGAGGGAAACAGGTTTGTCGTACGGTGACATTGCGACTCGTATGAGGTATACTGTTTCGATAGTGATGCGTGTGTAAAATCGTCGGACAGAAGAGAGTGATATAAGTGGTTATTGGGTACTGGATCACAGAATGCGACTACAGCGCAGGTTGAACGGCATTTTCCCTGCATGGTTGTAACCGGCAGAACAGCTTCGACCATATTGATGGCTCGTCTTTGGAGTACTGTATCAAGTGTCGATATACCTGCATCGTCAGTTCGGCGCCATTTGCTGAGGGTTCGAGTGGCAGCATGCATGCCACTGTTTCGGCTTCCGTCGATCAGAAACTATCATCATCTCAGACTGAAAGGGGTACATGAACGGCGTCACTGGCGTTCTGAGTGGCAAAATGTGGTGTTTTAGGATGAGTCTCGCGTCGACTTGCCCTATCGCAATGGCCCCGGACGTGCTGGACGCTATCATGATGAACGCAATTACGTAGACTACACTGTTGAGCGGAATTAGCTGACATACACCAAATGTAGTGGTTTTGGAGCGCCATTGCCTATAATACGAGATGTCACGTCGTAAGTAATGAGGATTTAAAATGTAGACTGTCAGTGGCAAAAAAAAAGCGTTTCTGAAGAACTGAAATGTACATTTAAGTGTTAGAAAGTGTAAATCGTTCAAATGGCTAAGCGCACTATGGGACAACTTCTGATGTCATCAGTCCCCTAGACTTAGAACTACTTAAACCCAACTAACCTAAGGACATCACACACATCCATGCCCGAGACAGGATTCGAACCTGCGACCGTAGCTGTCGCGCGGTTCCAGACTGAAGTGCCTAGAACCGCTCGGCCACCTCGGCCGGCTGTTAGAAAGTCTCTCTTGAAGCTATTTGTCTTGAGTGTAGCCTTGTACGCAAGTGAAACGTGGATTATTAACAGTTCAGACGAGAGGAGAATAAGCTTTTGAAATGTTATGGTACAGAAGAATGCTGAAGATTAGATGGGGAGACCAGGCAACTAATAAGGAGGTACTGAGAAGAACTGAGGAGAAAAGAAATCTGTGGCACAATTTGTCTAAAAGAAGGGATCAGTAGATAGAACACATTCTGAGACATCAAGGGATCACCTGGTCAGTACTGGAGGGAAGTGTGGGGGGGTAATGATAGTAGAAAGATACAAAGAGATGAATACAGTAAGCACGTTCAAAAGGATATAGGTTCTAGTAGTTATTCAGAGATGAAGAGGCTTACACAGGAAAAGCATGGAGAGCTGCATCAAACGAGTCTTCGTATTGAACACCACAACAAGAAGAACATCAGTCATCTGTATATTGTCGTGTCCCTAATCTGTGGAATAAATTTCCTTGGAATCACATGTCTCTGTCTTACTACTGCAGTTTTCGCAAAAGCGACATTTATCGGATTACTTATGGTATAGGTAAAGACGGAGATGCATAAAAAAGTCTAGGGGAGGACTTTGTCGAGCAGAGGGTGTCAAATGACTGATGTTGATGATGACACAAGACAAGCTTTGAATCCGTTACACATTTGTTCAGTTTCTCTCGGCCATCGCGGGTTAATCAGACCGGCAATTAATTAAAGGGAGTTTTGCAGTAAGATAGTTCCGCCAGCAGTCGGCGTTCACCGCCTCAATCTTGTGGCATCGCTTCCATGTTGGCTCCCCTGCACTTGCACAATCCGGTGTGGCTGTGTATGTAACCCGGTATATCTGATGAAAGCAGCCCTCGGCTTCCGCCTTATCCGCTGCCCGTCTTCCCACCAGGCGAGTCCCTGTTCTCTCTTGTTCCTCTGCCCTCAGTGTGTTTACAGTCCCAGGACGTAAAGAGGTCGATACTCGCGCGTGACTGGAAACCGGAACCTCTTCCGTTAACTGCCGACCTGCGACCGAGACCCGTTGCTTTTCCTCTCGACGTCGTCTCGGAATCAAAGTTACAGGGTAGAGAGTACAGTGACGTGAAGTCGGCGCGTGAGGCTCGTGGTTGGGAGAAACTGTACATGGCGTCCATTAACTCCCTCTATCATTAAATAAAAAGAAAAAAACAAATACAGACAGGTGCAAGTAGGACTCAAACTCTATGCCATACAAACTTAATTATGTTGTTGTTGTTGTTGTGGTCTTCAGTCCTGAGACTGGTTTGATGCAGCTCTCCATGCTACTCTATCCTGTGCAAGCTTTTTCATCTCCCAGTACTTACTGCAACCTACATCCTTCTGAATCTGCTTAATGTATTCATCTCTTGGTCTTTTACCCTCCACGCTGCCCTGCAATGCTAAATTTGCGGTCCCTTGATGCCTCAGAACATGCCCTACCAACCGGTCCCTTCTTCTTGTCAAGTTGCACCACAAATCCTCTTCTCCCCTATTCTCTCAATACCTCCTCATTAGTTACGTGACCTACCCATCTAATCTTCAGCATTCTTCTGTAGCACCACATTTCGAAAGCTTCTATTCTCTTCTTGTCTAAACTATTTATCGTCCATGTTTCACTACCATACATGGCTACACTCCATACAAATACTTTCAGAAACGACTTCCTGACACTTAAATCAATACTCGATGTTAACAAATATCTCTTCTTCAGAAACGCTTTCCTTGCCATTGCGAGTCTAAATCTTATATCCTCTCTACTTTGACCATCATCAGTTATTTTGCTCCCCAAATAGCAAAACTCCTTTACTACTTTAAGTGTCTCATTTCCTAATCTAATTCCCTCAGCATCACCCGACTTGATTCGACTACATTCCATTATCTTCGATTTGCTTTCGTAGATGTTCATCTTATACCCTCCTTTCAAGACACTGTCCAGTCCGTTGAACTGCTCTTCCAGGTCCTTTGCTGTCTCTGACAGAATTACAATGTCATCGCAAATCTTAAAGTTTTTATTTCTTCTCCATGGATTTTAATACCTACTCCGAACTTTTCTTTTGTTTCCTTTATTGCTTGCTCAATATATACAGATTGAATAGCATCGAGGAGAGGCTACAACCCTGTCCAACTCCCTTCCCAACCACTGCTTCCCTGTCATGACCCTCGACTCTTATAACTGCCATCTGGTTTCTGTACAAACTGTAAATAGCCTTTCGCTCCCTGTATTTTACCCCTGCCACCTTCACAATTTGAAAGAGAGTATTATAGTCTACATTTTCAAAAGCTTTCTCTAAGTCTACAATTGCAAGAAACGTAGGTTTGCCTTTCCTTAATTTCTCTTCTATGATAAGTCGTAGGGTCAGTATTGCCTCACGTGTTCCAACACTTCTACGAAATCCAAACTGATCTTCCCCCAGATCAGCTTCTACCAGTTTTTCCATTCGTCTGTAAAGAATTCGCGTTTGTATTTTGCAGCTGTGACTTATTAAACTGATAGTTCGGTAATTTTGACATCTGTCAACACCTGCTTTCTTTGGGATTGGAATTATTATATTCTTCTTGAAGTCTGAGGGTATTTCGCCTGTCTCATACATCTTGCTCACCAGATGGTAGAGGTTTGTCAGGACTGGCTCTCCCAAGGCCGTCAGTAGTTCTAATGTAATGTTGTCTACTCCCGGGGCCTTGTTTCGACTTAGGCCTTTCAGTGCTCTGTCAAACTCTTCACGCAGTATCATATCTCCCATTTCATCTACATCCTCTTCCATTTCCATAATATTGTCCTCAAGTACATCGCCCTTGTATAAACCCTCTATATACTCCTTCCACCTTTCTGCCTTCCCTTCTTTGCTTAGAACTGGGTTGCCATCTGAGCTCTTGATATTCATACAAGTGGTTCTCTTCTCTCCAAAGATCTCTTTAATTTTCCTGTAGGCAGTATCTATCTTACCCCTAGTGAGACAAGCCTCTACATCCTTACATTTGTCCTCTAGCCATCCCTGCTTAGCCATTTTGCACTTCCTGTCGATCTCATTTTTGAGACGTTTATATTCCTTTTTGCCTGCTTCATTTACTGCATTTTTATATTTTCTCCTTTCATCAATTAAATTCAATATTTCTTCTGTTACCCAAGGATTTCTATTAGCCCTCGTCTTTTTACCTACTTGATCCTCTGCTGCCTTCACTACTTCATCCCTCAGAGCTACCCATTCTTCTTCTACTGTATTTCTTTCCCCCATTCCTGTCAATTGTTGCCTTATGCTCTCCCTGAAACTCTGTACAACCTCTGGTTTAGTCTGTTTATCCAGGTCCCATCTCCTTAAATTCCCACCTTTTTGCAGTTTCTTTAGTTTCAATCTGCAGTTCATAACCAATAGATTGTGGTCAGAGTCCATATCTGCCCCTGGAAATGTCTTACAATTTAAAATCTGGTTCCTAAATCTCTGTCTTATCGCTATATAATCTATCTGAAACCTTTTAGTATCTCCAGGGTTCTTCCATGTATATAACCTTCTTTTATGACTCTTGAACCAAGTGTTAGCTATGATTAAGTTATGCTCTGCGCAAAATTCTACCAGGCGGCTTCCTCTTTCATTTCCTAGCCCCAATCCATATTCACCTACTACGTTTCCTTCTCTTCCTTTTCCTACTGTCGAATTCCAGTCACCCATGACTATTAAATTTTCGTCTCCCTTCACTACCTGAATAATTTCTTTTATCTCATCATACATTTCATCAATTTCTTCATCATCTGCAGAGCTAGTTGGCATATAAACTTGTACTACTATAGTAAGCGTGGGCTTCGTGTCTATCTTGGCCACAATAATGCGTTCACTATGCTATTTGTAGTAGCTTACCCGCACTCCTATTTTTTATTCATTATTAAACCTACTTCTGCATTGATTTTGTATTTATAACCCTGTATTCACCTGACCAAAAGTCTTGTTCCTCCTGCCACCGCTACAGTCTGGAACTGCGCGACCGCTACGGTAGCAGGTTCGAATCATGGCTCGGGCATGGATTGTGTGATGTCCTTCGGTTAGTTAGGTTTAAGTAGTTATAAGTTCTAGGGGACTGATGACGTCCGAAGTTAACTCCGATAGTGCTCAGAGCCATTTGATTTTGAACCTCCTCACGGCAGGAGCTAGACTCTGGAACAACCCTCCGCTTTATCTTAAAGAACTGAATAACATCTCCAGCTTCAGAAAACAGGTAACGACACATCTACTAATACGAAATAAGATTATCATTGTCCCTGCAATTGTAAGCCTTGTACATCCCTCTTTCCAGCCTGCTCTTCCTCATTTCCCAGTATTCTTAGCCGATGTAGCCTCCTTAAATTTCCTTTTTCAAAAACTCGCTATATCAGAAAATATCTATTTTGTAGATCTAGAAATTCTTCTTTTATCTGCCACTGTCATTACTGTTATTAACGTCACAATTGTTGTCATTATTATTATTGGATTATTATTATTATTATTACTATTATCAGAGGCTGCAGCTGCAGTGGCACAAGTAATGCCATTATTAAGTTTTTTACTTCATAGCCAGTATAATTTATGCACGCTGCCACTGCAGA
This sequence comes from Schistocerca cancellata, assembly GCF_023864275.1. Taxonomy (NCBI): domain Eukaryota; kingdom Metazoa; phylum Arthropoda; class Insecta; order Orthoptera; family Acrididae; genus Schistocerca; species Schistocerca cancellata. The sequence goes on along the minus strand of NC_064634.1, from coordinate 325,644,906 downwards.
AACTCAAATCATTTTAACACTAATTGGCATACTGATATCGTTATTTTTTAAAGTAACTATGATGTAATGTATATTTTACGTGTTAAACCATAGTCTGATGTAAGAGAAGGCCCAATGGCCCTGATCAGGTTTAATAAATAAAACTAGTCGCTAGTACAACATCAAGTCGACATTCGCGTTCTGCTCGTGTACGCAGCACTGCAGCATCAAAAGTTGTCATTGCTTCGTTGATTCGTGTGTCAAGTGTAGTAGCGTCACTGACTGGTGTTCTGTACACGCGATCCTTGACGTAACCCCATAAAGAGAAGTCTAGTGGTGTGACATTGGGAGAGCGCGAGGGCCGTGTGATGGGATTCTTGTTACCCATCCACCTCCCAAGAAATGTCATTCAGTACATACCACACGTTCAAACGCAAATGTGAAGGTGCACCGTCATGCTGGAAGATGATGGACGGCTACGGCTCTTCAATCTGTGATAGCAGAAACTGTTCCAGCACGTCCAGGTAAACATTTACTGTTTTGGTTTTCTCTGCGGAGAGAAACGGCCCTGCCACATTATAGTGCACTAGGTAAACCAAATACTAATCTTCGGACACGCACTGACAAGTTCGCGACTGGGGCTTTCGAAGACCTAAATCCTAGTGTTATGGCGATTCACAAGTCAATAAATGGGGAACGTTGCTTCATCTGAAGACAGGCACTCGTCATTGAAATTGCCTGTCTCTTTGAAGTTTTGAACCACCTCAATCCGCTTATTTTTGTCGATGGTGCCCTCCCATTGTATTGTATTGTATGTTAACCGGGGACCTAGAAACGACGGAGAGGCTCCGTCCCTGCCGCAGCCGCAGTGGTCCACAACCCCACGACGACTACCGCAGTCCACTTCACCCCTCCGCCGCCCCACACCAAACCCAGGGTTATTGTGCGGTTCGGCCCCCGGTGGACCCCCCCCCCCCCCCCCCCCCCCCCCAGGGAACGTCTCACACCAGACGAATGTAACTCCTATGTTTGCGTGGTATAAAGGTGGTGTACGCGTACGTGGAGAACTTGTTTGCGCAGCAATCGCCGACGTAGTGTAACTGAGGTGGAATAAGGGGAACCAGCCCGCATTCGCCGAGGCAGATGGAAAACCGCCTAAAAACCACCCACAGACTGGCCGGTTCACCGGACCTCGACACAAATCCGCTGTGCGGATTCGTGCCGGGGACCAGACGCTCCATCCGGCCCGGAAAGCCGTGCGTTAGACCGCACGGCCAGTGTCCTCCCATACTTCTATCGAAAATTCCGCAATACCGTTGTCGAAGATTTGAATATGTATACTAGATGACACATTACTTCTTGTCCGGGTCTGTCGCCATTTTGATGCATCCCAGCTCAATTCTGCAACAAAGGACAAAGGAAAAAAAGTTTCACAACTTCTAAAAGTTTGCAGCAAACCACCACTTTATATCTCTAATAGTTTCCAACTTATATTTTCTGAACTGTAAGCGGGGCTTTATTGGCACTCTATATTATGTAAGGACTCCATAAAAAAGGCTCAGAAGAAACACTCCCTGCCGGGAAACTGCCAGACATGTTTTCATGGCCCCAACCGTGGCCAACTGTTCTCATTTTAGCGTCGTCGCAAGGACGTCACGAACGCAGATACACAAACTGCCGTTTTGGTCACTGGCCTTTCCAAGTCTATCTAGCAGTTGTGCAGCACACAACAGCTAGGCTTGTGACCTGCGACTGTCGTCATAAAATGTGGTATAATCCACTTGACGTACTGGCAGAGTTAACGAAGGAATACATTTTTTCTTGCAACAACATTCCCATTAAAAACTTCTACACCATCTTCCTCGTAGATTAAAACAACATCAGCGAGAATTTGACTTAATCAGTACTCATTTTATTCATCAGGCGCTTTCTATTTCCTGATAATATTTGGCTCGACGCTGCTCGGCAGAAAACTTAATTAAATACAGGGAGAGCACGCATTGTTTTCCTTTATGTGTTTGTTGTTACTACGAGTCATAGACATGTAGAATTGCCAAAATGATGATGCTTTCGCTTTATACTCCAGCTACTCTACTGCCAATAACGCCATTGAAGAGGTAACTGCTAATGACGTACTTTACTTATGAGATCATTGTAGAATTATGTTTGATTCTTGTGGGAAAGTGCAGACAACCTACATAATACTTAAAACACTCATTCCTTAAGAATATTCCAAGAGATGGCAGCACTTTGGTGTTAGAGGTTTCAGGTATGATTTCGGCAGGTAGGGCTCTATGCAGTGGCAAGTGGAAACTTGTTTGAAAGGAATGTGTTTTTCACTAGCAGAACTTTTGGTACACCCACGTATAGTGTTACTCTAATTATTTTTTTCGTATTTCTGTTTTGATGAAGTTTTCTATATCAACGTAAAACCTTGTCAAGGTTCCCCAAAAAAACTAATACATGTAATCATAATACGCCTAATAATTATAAATTATACAGGACCGGGGGTTAAAAAATAGATTTATTTTATTTTGTCAATCAAATTCGCTCAAAATGGTAGGGAAAGAAGAATCAGACAGGATTTTCTCAAGGTACTTTACTGTGAAGATGAAAGTGATGTTGAAGGAGGAGACAAATATGGACACTGCGAAATAGACGAAGATGAGCACAGTAGTGATGATCGCTTTGAAGAAAATGTGATAGTCGATGATGAAGTGATATTTTCGGAAAAGAACACAAATTATACCCCTACAGACCGTCACAAAAGAGAGTACAGTACAGGAGAATTATGTTGAGTTTGTCAAAGGGAAAATGACAGAAAGGCAACTGTTAAGTATGGAAAACGTAATAGAGTTTTTTGCAACACACGTGTAGTGTCCTTATGCACTGACTGTAAGTAAATTATCACGTGAAAGCTGATTACACTATTCATCAGGTTGATAACAATAATTTCATAGCAATAAAACGTGGAGTTACAGTAATGGAATAGTGAATTTGTTTCGATACTATACAGTTCTTCAACATACAGTGAGGTACGAAGTCATCGAATACCTCTCAGTATCATATCGCACTTCCTGTTGACCGGCGTAATGAAGCAGCTCGACGTGGTATGGAATCAGTAAGTCGTTGGAAGTCCCCTGCAGAAATATTGAGCGATGCTGTCTCTATAGCCGTCATAATTGCGAAAGTGTTATTGGTGCACGATTTTGTGCACGAACTGACCTCTTGATTATGTCTCATAAACGTTCGATGCAATTCCTTTCGGGCGATCTGGGAGGACAAATCATTCGCTCGAAATGTCGAGAGTTTCTTTTTGGTTGCAGCTTTAGGATGCAAAAGATCATATGCGCCCGTGTCATAACGTAAGAAAAAACAAATACAAGTACTAAATAAAAACTTGAGGCGAAAAAGGCAAAAATGCAATCAAGCAACATGAAAAGAGGAGCAGCTAAGGACAAAGTCGTCCATAGGAAAAATTTCTCAAAACATCGTTGAGATGGCAGAGATTCTGAGGTGAGCATGAAATTTGCTTCGTCATGCCTCTGCGGCAAATAAAAAGTGAGAAGCGCTCGACAGAACGCGTATCATCCGCTAAAAGCAGACGGCAAACATATACATAAATGTAAACAGTTAAAAAATGGGCACCGGACCAGAAAGTGATGTACTGTCAAGGGTTGAGAGCAGTACGCACAGAGTCGGGTAGGGTCACCACTTAATAAATGGCGGTGACTAAAACGCAGCCGGGCTAAAATGACCTCCTCGCGACGTGAGGGCCTTGAGGAAGTCGACCATGCAATTGAGAGAGGTTTAATGTCCCGGAGTTTGTTCCCCTGGAGAGAAGACCAGTGTGCGCTCTAAAGTGATACTACATGCCGACAGACAGCGACACGAAGATCATCCGAGGGAACAGGAATGACTGGCAGGCCTAGGGAGGAGAGATGCAGCGTTCGAAGCAGCATCAGCAGCTTCTTTCTTTGGAAAGCCGACGTGACCAGGAATCCCACAGGAACACCACGTTGGCTCCCCCCACAGTAAGCGAGTGGAGACATTCTTGGATCCGTTGTACTAAATGATGGACTGGGTACAGAGCACGAAGGCTCTGAAGAGCACTCAGAGAATCTGGGCAGATGCCACAATTTGGAAGCCCGTGTCGCCAGATGTATTGTGTGTGCCTTAAAGGGTACAGAGCTATACACGCCATCTCGTATGAGCAATGTGACTCCCTAATGAGCCAGAGTCCCTGCCTCAGGGGGAATGTCAAAACAGACAGATGTGAAGTGTGAGAGGTGAAAGCGATAGTGAGGGTGTAATTTTGTTTGCTGGAAGCAGAAAACAACTGGACAGTATGATGGCAAGAGGAGTTGTACTTCAACCCTACTGGTTCTGAGGCCACGGATGCAGAAGAATAACCGTATCTGAAGATAGGAGATAGGTCAAATGCGGTGGCTGCCGAGTGACAGAATTCGTACATGCACAGTGACTAGGTTCAGAGGCTGGAGAATCCTGGTCCATTAGTTTGGCAGATGTGTCGGTATTCACATTCAGTTGGCAAGCACACTGCTTGTTGGTGGTGTATCCTGGTGAACCGAAGGTCGGCCGGTGAGGGTATTGCGAGGTGACGCCTTTGAAGAAGAATGGCGACGTGGAGAAGGGGAAGATCGTTTCCCTTTGTTTGACTGCTTAGACCCAGACGTTGGCTGGTTACATGTGTGTAGAAAATCATCGCACTCACGGAGAGAGAGGATAAAAGCATAATCGCGATAACCGCGGGAGACTAAGCACAGAATAGCAACCAAGGTTTAATCCAACGCATAACATGAGCCAGCCACGGCTCACACTTGACACTGTGACTCTCGGAATATTGAATTCGATAACAATTCCAGAATTGGAATATCCTATGCGTCTAGTTCCAACTACGCTTCCAAGTTCAAAGTCTGTCAATCCCCTTCGTGCAGCCATAATCATTCCGCAAATCTTTTCATATGATTCACCTGAGTACAAATTGCAGTTCTACCAATCCACTGCCCTGTTATACGTTGTGTAGATGATACTAACGCCATCTGTACTTGTGCATATCGGTATCCCATGATTTTTGTCACCTCACTGTAATGTTGCATACCCTCCTCCGCAGCCGAGATCTATAACGGATGCTTGTGCGATGACACTCGATTTGGAGCTACGACGGTTCAAATCCTGGTGGTGGGAAATTGTAACTGCCATTATTTGGCCGGCAAGTGAAGAAGAAGTGGTGGCATGAAAGTCCCTGATCACTAATCTTTGCGCCAATGTCCTGGATTAAATTTCAGACCTCTCCTGTATCGTCCCATGAAGTGAGGGCACGCCACACAGTTGTTGGCGCTCCGTCCATCGGCTGGGAATGTTAAGCTCGACGGACCCCTTGGTGCTGTTCGACAGGAGTAGGCTGTGCGCTGCCACCAGCTTTTACTTATCCCTTCTCTCCGTAGCAACACAAACACACCCTACAATGTACAAGCGCTCATAACAACCATACGACATAGGTACATACTTGCTGACACTTCGTAACAGGTCGGAGGAAGGCACCTCTACTAGGACCTTATTTAGAACGCCGATACTGGATTTCTGCATTTGCTCCCCTACGCACTTTAGGGGTTTACTCTGACATTTCACTATAGGGTCTTGCGCATAGGGTTAAATTGTTACTGTGGTGTATCATATAAGTGTCTTTATCATTAAAATTCCTCTATGATAGTACCGTCTACTGCAACGTGCAATTAAACTAATTTCGAAAGGACGATAATGATATATTACTTATTAACAATATATTTCGCACGAAATCCGCCCAGAAAGCCGTGTGTGTTAAGAGGCCACTTTCAGGATGCGAAGGTGCGCCGGCCACGGATCTATACCGTTCGATGGGTTAAAGACGAGAGCCGGTGTGCCGGCCAGGCTGGCTGTGAGTTTTAGGTGGTTTTCCACATCTGACTAGATGACTGTCAGGGTGCCACCCACGCTGTGCCTCGGTTTCACGATTCGCTGACATTTAGAAAACGTTGACCCTCTGTTGGGCTGCTACTCACTTTCCGCTTCACGATACGCCAATAGTTAAAATACGATCACACACAAAACAAAATTTACGCAGTTCACAGAGAGGTGGCGCAAACGGCTTCCCTCCCTTAGATAACGGACGAGTACGGCGACAGAAAAGCCATCCGGCCGCAGAATTAAAGAAAAATAAATTTGTTAAAACCTGAGTGCGGCGGAGCCCGTCCTCAGTGGCGTAAACGCTAAATAATACACAAAACAGTGTCAAACTCAATAACGCTAGTGGCTAGAGTTCTCCCATGATGCACTGTCAGCTTCCTTCAGCGTCGTTAGCCGTTCAACTCGCGACAGTCCCTGCATGAGAAGATACTTCAGTCGTTGTATTTCGTCTGAACACTCCAAATTTGCTCGTCAGGCAAGTCAATATAGTGGATAATCCTTGTTTCAAGTTCTACTCTAATGTTTTCGTTATCAAACTGGATGTTAAGTAGTCAGAGAAGTAAAGGGTGAGAGAGATAAGAAGGGGCGAAATTGATGATTTGTGCTTTCAAAACCAAGATCCTCATAACCACACGAATAAAATCCAAATGATGGCGGAACTTGGAGCGCGAGCCACACTTGGGATTACATAAATGTTAACGTAGATTCATATAAAATTATGGCCTAGTTAAAAAACATAATCTAAATGTCTTGTATGCAGACAGCAAAATTTTTTTTGTAAACAACAATAATATAGCGGACAAACTAATTGCACTAGGGATATACGACTGCACCGATCACTATAAAAAATCATTTTACACTGTCCATCCTGAACTATTTTCATGTCTGTCAGTGACAATCGCCGTCTTAGAATTTGAACACCTCTGCGTTTGTCCGAAAGTTTGGATTCATCACATAATTAAGATTTTTACCTACATTCAAACATACAGTCACAGTTACTGTTGCTTCTTATATGTGAAAGTAACTTACTTGCTTTTGCAGTTCATTATAATGATCATTGTCAACATTGGATTACACTGCCAGCTTACGTTAAGATGTTCACCGTGGCATAATTCGTTTATTATATGAATCTGTAACTACCGGATTCTACAATCTTTATAGCTTTTTCTTTGAAAGTTAGGCGTACAAGAACTGACGCTCATAAAGAAAAATTTACAATGTGTAGCTTGTTCAGTTTAATCTACTATAACTGACTGAGAAAGTGTGTCAATTTTAAGACCTGAATATTTCTCGATTGTTTTCCTTATAGTCGGTCAATCATTTCTGGTGGTAGGAGAGGAAAAAAGGTGGAGAAACGATAGTTGTTTCACGTATCAGAGATACGAGTCGAAGTATGTCGTCACTAACAGCGTTACCGTTCGAGGACCTTCTGTCGTTGAACAAGAAAAACAAGCTGAAGAAATTGGCATGTGATTGACGTCCCTGTTGAAAGCAGACCCAGCCGTTAGCGGAGTTTCCTTTGTCTTCGACACAGCAGCAAGCAGCTAACCGGTAGTGCGGCGGGATAAGCCGGTAATGACCATACCTTCAGCATTTTTTAGTTGTACAACGGCAAACCAACGATCACCAGGTGTTCTCCTCCGTATTTCCATTAACTGATGACGCTTCCGTCATCTGGCCGGAGTAGAAACTTACTACGAAACCCTTCCTCGATAGCTCGAACTCCGGGTTCTCTTATTAGTTCCTTCTTCTTAGAGGATGAAATTGTTAGAGATGTCATACTCTTTTATTTACTGTTTTTAACGAGAAAATATGGTTATGACGTTTATTAGTGAGTCTACTATTCCAGCGACGGTGAAATTTAAACCTGTATGTTTGCAAAGAGAGCCACTGTGATAAAACTCCGAAGATATGTCAGCATTTGGTTTAGAATATACGGCTGACCATTAAAACTACAGCAGCATGAAGGCGATACACAAGAAACGTCAGAGTGGAATGAAGTGTGCTAAATACTTGGGTAAGCAAATGATTAGCATTCCACAACAAAGACACAAATTATCTGGAACGAACTTCGCCTATGTGCTATACACTGTCCAGTCCCATTAATGTGACCACCTGCGAGATGCCTCAATACGCCGCTTTTACAGCGTCTGCTATAGGAGTTGGTGAGTATCTCCGTTACCCTATCGCCTTTACTAAATGAACCTGTAACGAAACGTGCTGCTCTTATTTGGATCTTCTCCATTACTTGTATCAGTCCTATTTGATACGGATCCCGGACTGACGAGCAATATTCAGACGAGGCTTATGTGAGCTACCTGCTTTGTGGGAGGACCACTTTCCTTGAGCATTTTCCCACTGACAAGGGGATCGTGCATGTTAGTCATCACCGATTTCGTCCAAATTTATGGTATATGCAGGTCACGGCCAGAAATGAAAGTGGTCGAAGCGGGAGTGCCAGATCGCAAAGCGTTTAGTAAAAAATAGAATTTTTGGTGTGAGTCGGGAGAGGCGCAAGCCTTTTACGTCATCTAGGTTTCCATGCAGCGATTGTGTCGGCGGAGAGCGTACATAAAAGTATCCGGAGGGTCAAGCGGACGAGTCTTTACGCAGAACCTTTTTTAGCCTTTGATTTTCAGTTTTTACGTTATTTACTTTACAAATAATCCGAAATAATGCTTGATATACTGTATTTGCTATTATTTCCATAAAAGGCATGAAAAGGAAAAGCAAAGAAAAATTTCGGCCAACAAACAACTTTCCAAGAAAGGATTGTAATTCAAGCGTAATGGATGTATTTACAACCCAAAATTTTGCTCTGCCTTCGCTTTTCGAGCATTTTATGAAAATGTTAATTGATACAATTTACTGAACATTATTTTGGATTTTTGCAGTGTAAGTGACGCATAAATCGAAAATAATGAGACTTTATCCGTAGCGACTCGACCCCACGGCCCTCGGAATATCATTCTGTTCTCTTTCCTCTGGGCTAACAAGTGCCTAGAAACCCAGCTGACGTAGATGGCTCATGCCTCGTCCGCCTCGCGCCAAAACTGCTGTTTCTTCTAAACGCTCGGCCATCCGGCGCTCGCATTTCTCTTTCATTTTTGGTCGAGGCCTGCATGTATCGCAAATGTGCACGAAATGGGTGATAACGAATAGGGGCGGTGCCCTAGCGGATCTCTGTCTGGCATCTACCTTACCTGCTGTTAGTCTTATGTCGTCGTCCCACTTTAAATCCCTCCGTAAGAATTTTATTATGGATTTGACTGCTTCCAGCGATTATTCTGCACTCGAGTGATCATACAGTACTGGGTCTTTGTGTCTCATGCACAGTACGTTACATTTATTTATTTTGAGAGTCAAGTGCAAATCCCTACACAAAGTGTAGATCCTCTGCCGGTATTCCTGCATTTTTCGTTGCCGTTTTCAAGAGCTGCGACTCCTCTGTATAGAGCAGTATCATCAGTGAAAATCCTCATGGAACTTCTGACGTTATTCATGAGACAATTTACACGCACTGAGAAAAGTAATGGTCCTATAACACTCTCTCGGGTGCGCAGAAGCTACTTTTGCGTCTGAAGATTTCCTCCGTCGAGAAAGACATGTTACGTTCTGTTTGCTGAAACTCTTCAGTGCAGTCACATCACACAGTCTGCGGCAGTTTTCTGATGATGCCGTGGTGCACGGTAAAGTGTCGAAGTTGAGTGACTGCAGGAAGGTACAAAAGGACTTAGACAAAATTTCCACTTGGTGTGATGAATGGAAGCTAGCTCCGAATGTGGAAAAACGTAAGTTAGTGCGGATGAATAGGAAGATCAAACCTGTAATGTTCGGATACAGTATTACTAGTGTCTTGCTTGACACAGTCAAGTCGTTTAAATATCTGAGAGTAACAGCTCCATGTTCTACATCTACATATATACTCCGCTAGCCACCAAGCGGTGTGTGGCGGAGGGCACAATTCGGGCCAATGTCATATTTCCACCCCCTCTGTTCCACTTGCGGATCGCGCGAAGGAAAAACGACTGTCTGAGCGCCTCAGTACGAGCTCTAATTTCCCTTATCTTTGAATGGTGTTCATTGCGCGATTTGAAAGTTGATGGTAATAGTATATGCTCTGCATCCTCGGCGAAAATCCGATTTCGGAATTTAGTGAGCAGTCCCTTCCGTTTAGCGCGTCGTCTATCTGCAAGTGTGTCCCACTTCAAACTTTCTATGAGATTTGTAACGCTCTCGCGATGGCTAAATGTACCAGTCACGACTCTTGCCACTTTTCTTTGGACCTTCTCAATCTCTTGAATCAGACCCAACTGGTAAGGGTCCCATACAGACGGACAATACTCCAAGACTGGACAAACTAACGTGTTGTAAGCAAATTTCCTTTGTTGAAGGACTGCATCGCTTCAGGATTCTACCAAAAAACCGCAATCTAGAGTTCGCCTTGCCCGTTACTTGTGTAATCTGATCATTCCATTTGAGATCATTTCGAATACACCCAGATACTGGACGGGTGTTACCGCTTTCAGAGACTGGGCATTTATTTCGTACTCGTACATTAATGGCGATTTTCGCCTTGTTATACGCAGTAGGTTACACTTACTAATATTGAGAGATAACTGCCAGTCATTACACCACGCATTTATTTTCTGCAAATCCTCATTGAGTTGTTCACAATTTTCGTGTGATACTACTTTCCTGTAGGCTACAGCATCATCGGCATACTCTCTAATGCCGCTGTCAATACCATCAACCATATCGTATATGTAAATCGTAAAAAGCAGCGGACCTATTACGCTGCCGTGGGGCACACCTGAAGTTACGCTTGTTCCTGTTGAAGTTACCCCATTCAGGACGAAATACTGCTCTCTGTCTGTTGGAAAACGTCTGTTAGAAAACTTTCTATCCAACCGCATATGTCATCAGATAGACCGTAAGCGTGCACTATTTGGAGCAAGCTACAGTGCGGAACTGAGTCGAACGCCTTTCGAAAGTCGAGAAATATGGCATCAACCTGGGAGCCGGTATCTAGAGCCTGTTGTATATCGTGCACAAAGAGGGACAGCTGTGTCTCGCATGACCGCTGTTTCCTAAAACCGTGCTGGTTTCTGCAGATGAGCTTCTCAGAGTCTAGAAATGTCATTATGTCTGAACACAAAATATATTCGATGATTCTACAACAAATCGATGTCAGTGAAATTGGCCGGTAATTATGTGCATCCGATTATGCAAAGCGATATGAAATGGAACAAGCTTGTGAGGATTGTGGAAGCAGGTTTATTGGGAGAATTTTAGGAAAGAGCAGTTCACCTGTAAAGCAGACTGCATATAGGACGCTGGTCCGACATATTCTTGAATACTGCTCGAGAGCTTGGGATCCGTACCAGGTCGCACTGAAGGACGACGTCGAAACAATTCAGAGGCGGGCTGCTAGATTTGTTACTGGTATGTTTGATCATCACGCGAGTGTTACGGAGATGGTTCGGAAATCAGAATGGGAATTCCTGGAGGGGAGGCGACGTTATTTTAGAGAAACACTGTTGAGAAAATTTAGAGAGCCTGCATTTTAAGCTGACTGCCGGACTATTCTACTGCCGCCAACATAAATTGCGCGTAAGGACCATGAAGATAAGAGAAATTAGGGTTCATACGGAAGCATATAGCCGGTTGTTTTTCCCTCGCTCTATTTGCGAGTGGAACAGGGTAGGAAATGGCAAGCAGTGGTACAATGTACCCTCCACAACGTACCGTACGTGGCTTGGGGAGTATGTAAATGTAGATGTAAATGTGTATATTCCGCAAGCTCGTATTTTGTTCATTAGGCTGCAGTGTGCAACTGTATCGAACGCCTTCCGGAAATGAAGCAACACTTCTTCTGTATTGGCTCCGGTGTCCACTGCTTCCTGGGTCTCGTGGACTAACAAAGCGAGCTGGTTTGCGCACGATCGTTGTTTTCGGAACACATGTTGATTCCCTAGAGAAGAGATTTTCAGTCTCCAAAAATGTCATAATAGGCGAGCGTAAAACATGTTCTGAAATCTACAGTAGACCGACATCAGAGATATAGGGCTTTAGTTTTTTAGGGAATGACCTGTGCATTTTTCTAACTATCAGAAACATTTCACTCCTTCAGAGACGTACGGTGCACCGCTGCTAGGAGAGGGGCCGGTTCTTTCGTGTACTCTGTGTAGTACCGACCTGGTATCTCAAGTCTATTGGTGTATCCTCTGCTGAGTGATTTCGGTTACTAATCTATGCTATGCTCACTTATTTCGAGACAGCCGTTTTGTTGTGTGTGCGACGATTTTAAGGAGGTACTACAGTGTGACCTTCCTTTGTGAAACTATTTTCGAAAAAGGCGTTTACTATTTCGGCATTTACTGTGCCGTCTTCCGTTTCAATTACATTATGGCCACAGAGTGTCTGCGCACTGATTTACTGATTTAACATGAAACCAAAACTTCTTAACATTTTTTTTCAAGTCTGTAGATAGAATTTTACTTTTGAATTTGTTGAACGCTTCACGCATGGCTCTCCTTATGCTATTTGGGCTTGGTTCGCTTTTTTTTATGTCTGTGAGGTTTGGTTACATTTATGTTTGCCGTGAAACTGTTTCTACTTTGCAGCAGCTTTCCAATATGGCTGCCGAATCACGGTGGGTATATCGCATTCCCCGACACTTTGCTCGTCACAAAGCTATCTAAAGCGTATTGTACAGTACTGCTGAACTTTGTCCACTAATGCTCAACATAGTCAGTGCTGGAGATGAAATTTTCAAGTTGACCGCTCGGGTAAAACTAGTCTGTATGCTCGGAAAGTTAACACCTATCTAATGTGAATATTACTGTTGGCTCGAAGTTGCATCCCCGAGTCCCTATATTCTGGCAAATTAAATTTTATAAGTTTCGTCAAAGAAAGCGACCAGACGCCGGTTATAGTGTCACCCATGATCATTCTAGCATTAAACCTAGAGGATTCTGGAAAGCATGTTGGCGCTGCATATAAATGTTGTAGTAGATTAAGAATTTAAAGCACTTTCATTTCGTGGTCGTTAGATGAGGAGCACAGTTTAGCATAGGAGAGGAATGAGGAACGAAACTGAACGTTGTCTAATTTAGGGAACCGAAGTGGCAACGTATTTAAGGAAAATCATGTCAAACCTGAACCTGGATGGTGGAATGGGGATTTGACCAGCAATCCTCCAGAATATTAGTCGACTATTTTAACCACTGAACACCTCGTCCAACTGCATGTCATGGCAGAGGGTGAAGAAATTCAATTAGGTCTCAAATGTAAAAGTAAGTTACTGAGACGCATACAGAGCACTAATAGCGACTTACTACATTTCTTCCTCTTTTTTTCGTGTACACCGGTCACGTTATTTAACTCGAAACGTCAATATATCTCGACAACTATGTATCTACATAGACTAAATACGCATAAGTGACACCGTTTCTCAATCGGTAAAAACTGTACTACACCGGACTCGCATTCGGAGCCGGCGGATGTGGCCGAGCGGTTCTAGGCGCCTCGGTCCAGAACCGCGCTGCTGCTACGGTCGCAAGTTCGAATCCTGCCTCGGGCATGGATGTGTGTTATGTCCTAAGGTTAGTTAGGTTTAAGTAGTTGTAAGTTATTGGGGACTGATGACCTCAGATGTTAAGTCCCATAGTGCTCACAGCCATTTGAACCATTCGCATTCGGAAGGACGACGGTTCAGACCTCCGCCCGGCCATTCTGATGTAGGTTTTCCATGATTTCCCTAAATCTACCCAGGCAAATGACGGGATGGTTCCTTTGAAAGGGCACGGCAGATTTCCTTCCCATCCTTCCGTAATGTGATGGAACCGATGACCACAATGTTTAGTTCCCTCCTCCAAACCAACCAACCAATCAAAAACGGTACTCTTTTAAGATCACTTTATTATCCGCCTGTGTTTCTGTCCGTCCTTCTGTTAAGACCACTTTTTCTCAGGAACACGTAGAGATATCAAGGTGAAATTTATGTCACATAATAAGGCTCCTTGCCGGTGTGAAAAATTTAAGCTCCTAAGTCAATGCAAACAGAAGATGTCACATATTTTGACAGTTGCAAAATCACTCATCACAATGTATCGGGTACTTTCCGCTAGACTAGAATACTGAAGCTTGACAGGAAGCAGGGTTTCGCAGTAAAAATAAAGGAAAAAATCCAACTCTTGTTAATTTGCAATTATATCAGACGAAAAAAATATTTCTTTTGTCATTTGTTATCAGCGTTCAAAATTGAAATTAAAACATTCTCGAAAGCTTTGGAATGCCCCCGGGCGATATTTTGCCAGTACCAATGTCGATAACAGGCAAAAATGTTCGAGACTCCCGATTCCCGGCATGAGTCAACTGTCTGTATGCGTAATTAAGTTTGTACAGAATTCTCAGTGCGGTAGTCCTACAGGCACCAGAACTTTTTTTTTTCAACAGCGTAGACCCCTGTTTCAGCATCAACAGCGCCATATAGTTGAGCCGGCCGCTGTAACCGAGCGGTCTGTAGGCACTTCAGTCCGGCACCGCGCTGCTGCTACGGTCGCAGGTTCGAATCCTGCCTCGGGCATGGATGTGTGTGATGTCTTTAGGTTAGCTAGGTTTAAGTAGTTCTAAGTTATAGGGGACTGATGAGCTCAGATGTTAAGTCCCGTAGTGCTCAGAGCCATTTTGCAGGTGGATAGTGTCATCTCGTATGGTCTTCCATTCATGCGAATTTGGTTTATATTGTTCCCTTGTGGGACGATATTTCTCGAGATACTTCAATATCTCAAACTAAATAGCTTGCACTGTGTAATACTGCAGAGCTGCAATCACAAACTTGCTTGCTCGTTACTATTATGTGTCAGGCTATTACGTGTGTCATTCCCAGTAATCAGTGAAGAAGAACATTTACAATGGAAGTTCCACTCATACGACCTATAATGGCTATACAGATCGTCATTGTTGCTTCATTGCGGAGGCACGTAGCTCGTGATAAGCGACGTGATAAGAGTGTTATGTAGACATTTAATGGGAGAGTGACAAAGAAGAGAAAAGAAGTGCCAAGTGAGGACAGCGCAATCCACACGTGGCCAGCCGTCTCGTCGTATCCAGACACGCACCACCGCGCTATCACGGAGCGCGTAGTGTTGTGATCTTGGTAAGGCAAGTGTGAGGAGGGGGGAAGGGGGACACGTAGCGGCTCGACGCTATGGCCGCTGTCCAGCCGGGCTTTCTCCGCGCCGGTTACTCAACTGTTTCCTGCTGACGTCACGCCGCGCTGCTCTGGTGTAGACGCCGGCTTACGGAGAACTGTACCTGGCGTGGCCAGTAAATAACGAGGCTGGAGTCAGAAACGTGATTTATTAGAAACAAAGCTATAATAAACTATCATCCTCTTCAACATATTCCGCTCCCCTACTCATCGCTGCATCATTTCTCCCATTCTTCAAAGCAGTGCTGTAGGTCATCCGTTGTCATCGTTTTCAACAACTCCGCAGTTTTTGCTTTTACCTCTTCGCCATACTGAAAATTTGTTCTCTTCAATGTACTTTCACTTTTGGCAACAGATAGAAGTCACAGGGAGCGTCTAGTGAACATGGAGGACATTAGAGCTCAGGAACGCGTTTTTCCTCTTAAAAACTGTTTCATAGACACGGGACTGTGAGCTGGCGTGTTCTCCTGATGCAGAATCTATGCGCCATTCTTCTACAAATCCGGTCTTTTCTTCCTTGCTGTTACCTTCAGCGTAATTAGCACTTCTCTGTAGTATTTTTGATTAACGGTTTCGCCCCCAGACATCCATTCAGTCGCAGTAACACCAGTAATATCGAAAAAAAAAAAGATTACCATTGCCGGAACATGCTTTCTTTATTCTTGGCGATGTGCGAGTCCTCCAGTGCATCGATTGACACTTGGTTTCTGTGTAGTACTGGAAGGTCAATATTTCATGACATCACAGTAAGTATTCTTCTGATGGTCTTTTTGTTCCTGGGAGAGATTTCACTTTGTCGTGTTCAGTTCATTACGCAAAATTTGTCGTACTGTATCTTTGTTAATATAATTGCGTAAACTTCCGCGACCAGTGTCAGTCGACATAAAAGTTTTCTGGGTTTGGTACCGCGTCATAATGTAAAAACTACTGCTGCTATAGAAAAGCCAACGTTTCGGCCACGATTGCAGCGGCCTTATTCTGGGCTTTTCTATAGCAGCAGTAGTTTTTACATTATGACGCGATACCAAACCCAGAAAACTTTTATGTCGACTGTATCTTTGTTCATGTTCACCATGTCTGTGATTATCCGAATGCTTAGACGCCACTCTTTCCGAGCAGTGTCACTACCGAGCGCGGTAGCGCAGTGGTTAGTACACTGGACTCGAATTCGGGAGGGCGAAGGTTCAAACCCGCGTCCGGCCATTCAGATTTAGGTTTTCCATGATTTCCCTAAACCGCTTCAGGCAAATGCCGGGATGACGCCTTTGAAACGGCACGGCCGACTTCCTTCCCCATACTTCCCTAATCCGATGGGGCCGATGAGCTCGCTGTTTGAACCCCTTCCGCCAAATCAACCAACCAAGCAGTTTCATTAATTTTCTGAACGTTTGCTTCAGTTCTTGAACTCACAGACGAACCGGGACGTTCATCATCTTCATCCTTTTCCTGACCTTCTGAAAACAGTTTATGAGATTCAAAAACTCGAGCCCTAATCATAGCTTTATCACCAAACAACTCCTTTAACATATGAAAATATTCTGTAGGCGAATTTTTTAGTTTCACGAGGAATTCGGGGTCATTGTGCTGCTCAGTTTTTAAGTTCACCATGCTCATGGCACTGCTACGGAACAATCTCTTCTGCAACCAAGGCTCAGAAGGAAGTCAAAGCAGACAGAAGATAAATTGAAAGTTCAAGGTCAACTGCATTCCAATGCCAACCTCCCCCTTGCCGCTGCGCAGTAGGAGGTCCGCAGTCTCGTTATTTAATTGCCACAGATCGTGTGCTCTTGGCTTTCGCCTCTACGTCTATCTACACCTACAATCCGCAAGCCATCCTACGGTGTTTGGCGGAGGATACTTCTGGTACTTCAATTATTTCCGTTCGCGGATCGCACGCGGGAAGAACGACTGTCTGTAAGCCTCCGTGGAAGCTCTAATTTTACTGATTTTTGCCATCGTGGTCGTTTCATGAGATGAATGTGGGCAGAGGTACGAGGTGATGAGCAAAAGTTACGCAAACTGTTTACGAGTCCACTGGTATACCACTAGGCGCCTCTCCCTGCATCCATCTTGAATCACTGTGGTGAGTGGCTGCGAGCTGCATATTTTGGTTAGTCATCGGTGAGCATTCTCCCATTGTCGTGTTTCCGCGAGTTTGCGAATTTGAGATGGCTGACCTGAAAGACCTGGATGGATGATTAAAAAAGCTGTTGTTGTTTGCATATGACAGACTGTAAAATTATATGATATTAATAAAGCTGTCAGCACAACATAACTTGTTATTAAGATTTGGATCCAAATTAGTGCTGTATGCCTAATTTTTGCCGTAACAAAAACTTACATTGTTTCATGTCTCCATAATAGTTAAAGGTCATCAGCACAAAATGACTTGCCTTAGCGCCATGTAAGGTATGTGTAAAACTACATACATTTGTCTTCCAAACTAGTGCTGTATGACTAATTTTCGCCACAGCATAAATATACAGTAGTTCAAAAACTGTTCAAATGGCTCTGAGCACTATGGGACTTAACATCTGTAGTCATCAGTCCCCTAGAACTTAGAACTACTTAAACCTAACTAACCTAAGGACATCACACACATCCATGCCCGAGGCAGGATTCGAACCTGCGACCGTAGCGGTCAC
Organism: Schistocerca cancellata; assembly: GCF_023864275.1. NCBI lineage: Eukaryota > Metazoa > Arthropoda > Insecta > Orthoptera > Acrididae > Schistocerca > Schistocerca cancellata. The sequence goes on along the minus strand of NC_064634.1, from coordinate 325,627,098 downwards.
GCGGTTCCAGACTGAAGCGCCTAGAACCGCACGGCCATTTACAGCAGTTCATGCCTACGTTATGTAACATGTGTAATATATGTAAGCCAACGCAAAAGCTTGACGCGTAATTATGTACATAAATAACTTTAAGCTGAATTCCTATGTTACTATACCATAATAATTTTTACACTGAGCAATAAACAGTGTCAGTGAAAACAACACAAAAACTGCTGAAATATGTGTTGACAAAAAAAAAAAAAGAAACTGAACAAATGGTGTCTTGTGTTAGACGGTATGTCTCTCCAGTTTTAATCCAGGACATCGGCCCAAAGTCTTGTCCCCTTACAGACTCCGGCCGGGGTGGCCGAGCGGTTCAAGGCGCTACAGTCTGGAACAGCGCGACCGCTACGGTCGCAGGTTCGAATCCTGCCTCGGGCATGGATGAGTGTGATGTCCTTAGGTTAGTTAGGTTTAAGTAGTTCTAAGTTCTAGGGGACTGATGATCTCAGAAGTTAAGTCCCATAGTGATCAGAGCCATTTGATTTGAACCCTTACAGACAAGATACTCGTGGCGAAAACTTCTTTGACCACCAGGTTTCAAATGGCTACCTGCGTGTCGAATGCCACCGCACTGGCAGGCACTAGCGAGCTCGGCCACTAAGGCGGCGGTTAGATATGTGTGGTACTTCTTTGCGTGCAGAAAATTTTAGATGCCATGCTGCACCAACGCACAATAAACAAAACACGTATGCATGAAGTATCAGACCGGGTATATAACAGATTGAAGACTGCCTGCCTAACAGAATTCATTGCGTCTTTCTCGACACGGGGTCTCCGTCAGATGCGAAATTAGCGTTCTCTGTATCTCACGAAACTTTGTTAGGAAAAGAAACGGAGAACAATCTACACATCCCCCTCGATCGCCCCCCCCCTCCCACCTCCACCCACCACCACCACCACCACCACAAGCACCACATTGTGCATTGTAGAGTAGAAAAATGGCTGTAGCTATAGCTTTTCGTGCTTGATACCTTCTTCAGTACATTATGCACACAAGAGAACCGTCTATTGTATGAGAGCAGTACTTAGAGGAGTTAGGACAGTATGGCAAAAATTTGGCGTTACTGGGCTATGGCAGTAGACGACGCAAGTGTCTTTGGTAACAGAACGACATCGCCTGCACCCCCTCTCCTGGACTCGTGACCACTTCAGTTGGACCCTAGACGATTGGAAAAACGTGGCCTGATCAGTTGAGTCCTTATTTCAGTTGGTAAGAGCTGATGGTATGATCAGAGTGTGGTGAAGACCCGACGAAACCGTGGACCCAGCCTCTCAACAATGCACTATGCAAGGTGGTGATGGCTGCATAATGGTGTGGGCTGTGTTTACATGGATTATACTGGTTCCTCTGGTCCAATTGAACCGATCATTGACTGGAAATAGTTATGTTCAGCTACTTGGAGAACATTCGCAGCCATTCATGGACTTCCCGAACAAAGATGCGCCATGTCACCGGGCCTCAATTGTTCGAGACTCGTTAGAAGAACATTCCGGACAGTTCGAGCCAATGATTTGGCCACCCAGATGGTCCGACATGAATCCCACCGAAAATTTATGGGACAAAAAATGGCTCTGAGCACTATGGGACTTAACATCTGAGGTCATCAGACTCCTAGAACTTAGAACTACGTAAACCTAACTAACCTAAGGACATCACACACATCTATGCCCGAGGCAGGATTCGAATCTGCGACAGTAGCAGTCGCGCGGTTCCGGACTGAAGCGCCTAGAACCGCTCGGTCACCGCGGCCGACTTATGGAACATAATCGAGAGGTCAGTTCGTGTACCGGAAATACTATTGCAATTATGGGTGGTTATAGAGGCAGCATGGCTCATTATTTATGCAGGGGACTTCCGACGACTTGTTGAATCCATGCCACGTCAAGTTGCTGCACTACGATGGGCAAAAGCAGGTCCGACACGATATTTGGAGGTCTCCCATGACTTTGATCACCTCAGTCTAAGAATGATCTCCACTGTCTCTGGGACTAAAGGTTTGTCTACTTAACTCAGTTTCACTGTATAATCTCGTATCGTGTTATATTCTGAGCATTTCTGTCTACACGCCAACATTCTTAGCCAGGAAACGGGCGGCCAGACTGATCAGCGTTGTCAGTTAGCGAACTTTGTGTAGCCTCGGTTCCGGTGTGTCGGAATTGTTATTGTGCCGACCCTTGTACACTTATTCTGTGCCGCGCGGGGTAGCCATGCGGTCTCAGGCGTCTTGTCACGGTTCGCGCGGCACACTGGGTCGGAGGTTCGAGTCCTCCCTCGGGCATGGGTGTTTGTGTTGTCCTTAGCGTAGGTTAATTTAACTTAGATTAAGTAGTGTGTAATCTTAGGGACCGATGACCTCAGCAGTTTGGTTCCATGAGACCTTACCACAATTTCCTATTTCCAATTATTCCGTCATGGGATTTTTTGCTGACAAATTCACTCATTCAGAAGAAACTGTAGCAATAATTCAATGAACAGTAGACGGAAAAACGATGTGTATTTGGCTAGTACTTCTTGAAGCATTGAGCCTTGGGCAAATAGGTGCACATTGTGCAGTAACTTTCATTTTCAGTAAGTCTCCATGAAAACTGAAATAAAGTATTCAAATCCAAGTTTTAAGATTTCCTTGCGGCACGTTTCTTCTCTTCACTACAGGAGTTCCTCGCAGTAACTGATACTTCGATATGGAGCACATAGTAATAAGCATCACTGGCATACAGAAACAACTGAAAGCGTTGAAAGCAAATAAGTCGCCAATTCCGTATGGAGTCCCAGTTTGTTTTTACGAGTACTCTACGGCACGTACCTCTTACTTTGGTTGCATTTATAGCGAATCTCTCGACCGCCGTAAAGTCCCCAGCAACTGAAAAAAAGCGCAGATGACACCTTTATATGAGAAGGGTAAAGTAAGTTATCGCCGCGCCGGGTAGCCGTGCGATCTAAGGCGCCTTGCCACGGTTCGCGCGGTTCCCTCTGTCGGAGGTTCGAGTCCTTCCTTGGACATGGGTGTGTGTGTTGTCCTTAGTGTAAGTTAGTTTAAGTTATATTAAGTAGTGTGTAAGCCTAGGGGCCGATGAACTTAGCAGTTTGGTCCCATAGAACGTACCATAAATTTCCAAATTTTTCCACTAACTTACCCTCAAAAAGACAGACCAATATCCTTAACAGCGGTTTGTTACAAATTCTAAATCATATTCTGAGTTCGAATACATCAAATTTCCTTCAGACCGAGAATCTTATGAACACAAGTCAGCGCGATTTTAGAAAGTGGCAATTGCCTCTGAATAGAGAAAAGTGTGAAGTTATTCACATGAGTACTAAAAGAAATCAGCTAAATTTCGATTACGCGATAAGTCACACAAATCTGAAGGCTGTAAAATCAACTAAATACTTAGGGATTACAATTACAAATAACCTAAGTTGGAACGATCACATAGATAATATTGTGGATAGAGCAAACCAAAGACTGCGATTCATTGGCAGAACACTTAGAAGGTGCAACAAGCCTACCAAAGAGACTGCTTACACCACGCTTGTCCGCCCTATTCTGGCGTTTTTCTTTGCGACGGGATTTTCTCATGAAATTTCAATCGCCAGTTTTCTCCTCCGATTGCGAAAACATTCTGTTGGCACCCACCTACCTAGGGAGAAATGATCATCACGATAAATTAAGAGAAATAAGGGCTCTCACAGAAAAATTTAAGTGCTCGTTTTTCCCTCGTGCCGTTCGAGAGTGGAACGGTAGAGATACAGCTTGAAGGTGGTTTGGTGAACCCTCTGCCAGGCACTTTATTGTGAATAGCAGTGTAATCACGTAGATGTAGATGTAGAAAGCATCGCTCTTGTGAAACTCAACTTGCCCTTTTGCCACCTGATATACTGTGAACTATAGATGCAGATTCCATATGTCCAGATTTCCATAAAGCATTTGAGAGGGTGCTCCGCTATAGACAGTTAATGAAGATACGAGCATATGGAATAATCGTAGATTCCCAGATATGTGGGTGGTTCGAAGACTTAATCATAGAACCCAGTACATTGTCCTCGACGAGAAGTGTTTATCAGGGACAAGGGTATGGGCAGGAGTGCCCCTGGGAAGTGTAACAGGATCGCTCTTATTCTCCGTATACATACATTATCTACCGGATAGGGTGAGGGTCAATCTGCGGCTGTTTGCTGATGACACTGTGGTGTACGAGGGCTGTAGAAGGATACAAAATGACTTAGACAAAATTTTTGGTGGTATGATGAATGACAACTGGCTCTAAATGTATAAAAATGTAAGTTAATGCAGATGACTTTGAAAAACATAGCCGTAAAATCCGAATACAGCTTTAGTAGTGCCCTGCCTGACATAGTCACGTCGTTTGAAGCGATATGAAATGGAAGGAGCATTTGAGGATTGTGGCAGGGAAGAGGAATGGTCGACATCGGTTTATTGGGAGAATTTTGGGAAAGTGTTGTTCATATGCAAAGGAGACCGCATATAGTGCGCTAGCGAGACCTGTTCTTGAGTACTGCTCGAGTGTTTGGGATCCGCACCAGGTCGGAGTAAAAGAAGACATCGAAGGAATTCAGAGACGGGCTGCTAGATTCGTTATCGGTGTAGATTCGAACAACACGCAAGTATTCCCGAGATGTTTCTGTAACTCAAATGGGAATTCCTGAGAGAAGACGACATTCCTGATCGAGGAACACTGTAACACTGTTGAGAAAGAGAGCCGGCATTTGAAACTGACTGCAGAAGGATTCTATTGTCATCAACGTACATTTCGCTCAAGGACCTCGAAGATATTATAAGAGAAGTTAGGGCTTGTACGGAGGCATATAAATAATCGTTTTCCCTCGCTCTACTTGATACTCGAACAGGAAAAGAAATGATCGATAATGATAAAGGGTACCCTCCGCTACGCACCGTACGGTGGCTTCCGGAATATGTATGTAGACGTAGATGTCGATTTATTCATATACTCTTTGTCTTTTCGTGTTTTATTAATTCTTTAATTTTATGTTTATTAATTATCTAACGAGCATTCTGTAAACTATCTACTGACTCGTTTACAAAAAGCTTTGGCACGCATTGGCACACGGAACCCAATGACTAAATAAAAAACAAAAAATTAATAAATGAAGCTCTGCCCGCCGATGTCAAACACATTAACTGCTGCAGGGAGCCGGCCGGAGTGGCCGTGCGGTTCTAGGCGCTACAGTCCGGAACCGTCCGACCGCTACGCTCGCAGGTTAGAATCCTGCCTCGGGCATGGATGTGTGTGATGTCCTTAGGTTAGTTAGGTTTAAGTAGTTCTAAGTTCTAGGCGACTGATGACCTCAGAAGTTAAGTCGCATAGCGCTCAGAGCCATTTGAACCCTTTTTTGCTGCAGGGAGAAGGAAGTGCGGGAGGGAGTAGCTGCGCTTTCAATGCTGGCACCACATGTGTGTGTGTGTGTGTGTGTGTGTGCTGCATTTCCACGGCACTCTCTCTTATGACTGTGCGAATCAAACGTGACTTTTGAGAGGCCATTGTAACAATCGCTATCATCCCATAACTAAAGACTAATAATGTTTTCATTAACAAAAAATACTATAACACATACTGATTTATAACAATATCATTGCAATCATAGTCTCATAACAAGCAGTAAAGTCAGAAATGATCGTGTAATGGCCAGAGCGTCGTTTCTCTACAGGTAACGCCAGCATTGACGTTCCACGGACACTTCTCGTGGTTGAAGAGCGACCGCAAACGACTACTCACAGTTTTTCAAATCACTCCCCACGGGTAATTTGCTTGTTCCCGTTACAACAGAGCAACGGATCTCTGATCCTCTCCTCGAGGAAACAAGCTACAACGAGCTGTAGCGAAATGCCTAATAGAGAACATCCTGAAAGCGATTTTGCCACTTTATGGGACACATAACCCATTTTCTAGCTACTTCTGCTGGAACCACGCGACCGCTCGAATCCTGCCTCGGGCATGGATGTGTGTGACGTCCCTAGGTTAGTTAGGTTTAAGCAGTTCTAAGTTCTAGGGGACTGATGACCACAGATGTTTAGTCCCATAGCTCTCAGAGCCATTTTTTAGCTACTTCTACAACATTCCACGTGGCCGCAGTCAGCCATTACAGGGGACATAATACATTACTGTTTGTTACTCTTCTCCAATTTCGGACAACTTTGATACTCCTGTTGTACAGCAAAAAAGCAGTCTTGCTTTAACTTTGTCTATAACTTCCATTTACAATCACAGGATGTACGAGTGTGTGACAAACCACCGTATTTAATTGCATCACAATTCATCTACATCCACATGATACTCCCCAAGCCACATAACGGTGTGTTGTGGAGGGTACTTCTGGCAGCACTAACTGATCTTCCCTTGTGGCTCTGTGAACCCATCTTCACGTGCTTGTTTTTTTTTGTTCTTTGTTAGCTTTTCTGTTTACGACATTTAATTTGTAATTGTGTGTTGTGGTCACTAAAATGTTTGCTAGATCTTAAAAAGTGTGGAAAACATAATAAGAAAGGAAAAGAAAGCCAAATAATCGAATTTTCACAAAACGCAGCAGAAAATGTGGACGGAACAATTCTATATTTTGTAATGCGAATTATTGTATGACACTTCACGTCGTTCAAGGCTCTCACTTTTACAACCAGGGTAAAAAGTAGTTTAGACGTTATGGTTCTCTAAGATTTAAAAAATGTTGTCACTGGATTTATTTCATATGTTTAATTCTTAATGAATTGCATTATAGTGTGCTGTTAAATGATGTAGCCTTATCTAAACACCTTAATGTTCCTAAAAAAAGCTGTAACTAGCCACATTGACTTACTCATGTAGTATGGATTTAAGTCTTTCAAGTTTATGAAAATGCATTTCTCTGTTTTCCAGTACATATAGGTTCTCAGCTTTTGGGTGAGTATTTTGTAGGCAGGAAGTTGTTGTACATTGAATATATGTTCTGCAGTGCCTAATTTTTCTGGCTAATGTGAATGGGAACATTTTCAGCTTTCAGTTGCAGTAAACAAGAACAGGTGGACAGTTTTGTACACTGAACCGTTCCGTCTTTTTTTTCCTGTTGTTATTTCATGAGCTAATATCTGGCGCAAATAATTGTTGCTGGATCACGCATCTTACGTTTAATTTTAATTCATAAGATTCATGGGATCGTGGGATCCAAAGCTGCCTTATTGTGGAACGGGTAACTAGAAAATTCACAGGAAGCTCACGTGAAAAATAAAGAAAAGAGTTCCCTTTTGTATCTATCTATAGATATTGTAAATTAAAGTTTCCCGCTACGGATTCCGCCTATATTTTCATGCTAATCTGAGAAACTCCTGTAGGGATTTTGATACGGTTTTCACTGATAGATAGACCGTTTCATGACGAAAGTTTGGGTATACAATTTATTACCACTTCGGTGCACAAATCGTCCTGCCGTAGATACTTAATATTTCCCGTATAAGGGAATTAAAAATATGAAAGAAGAACAAGAACATAAAATAAATTTACAACAGTGTGTACAATAAATAATACCTTACGACACAAGGCTCTGTACTACTATGAGAGCCGCGTGGTATAGGGCACCTTGGCACGGTTCGCGCGGCTGCCCCATCGGAGGTTCGAGTCCTCCCTCGGGCATGGGTGACCGATGACCTCAGCAGTTTGGTGCCATAGGAACTTACCATCACCACCACCACCACCACCACTACTTTACAGAGAAAAAGGAGAATGCTTCAAGAAAGCCTTTCGAGTTAGATTTGGAAGTCTAGGATATATGACTCTTCTTCAATTTTGCTAGAATCCTCTTGAAAATGCAACATACAGAAAAGTACATAGATATCTTACAACATTTGCAGAAGCGTTATCCATCTGCAAATCGTCGCTCAGGGATGACACAGAATTACTAAGGGGAAAAAATGGACATTAGGAGAAGGATGGGAAATGGAATCGGTGATCCCATTCAAAGAAACCAATCTAGCATTTACCTTGAGCGATTTAGGGAAATCACGGAAAACCTACGTCTAGATGGCCACGTGGGGAGTTATCCGCTGTACCCTCCAGAGTCAGAATTGAAAGAGGCTTAAACAACGGCCTGCGCAAAGATGGGGAACTGCGTCTACAGTCCTGCCTGAGAGCCCTCTTCTTGGCTAAGCACATTCTAGGTAAACGCAGAGAGCTGCTCCAAAAAATATAACGCCACAAGGTCTGTATTACTAAACGGCTAGAACATTAAAATAGTCTCACACGAAAGTTGTCTACTTGATGGATTCCAAGGCAAGGACAAATTTGACTTTCAGTATTTCACACAATTAATTTAAAAATTTAAAATGTTGTCGTAATCTGCTAAATAAGAAGTATGATCTTACGTACAATGTTTAACGCAGTAAGTGTTAAAGTCAGGGATTGTGGCAGCGTAGCTAACGGCGCGTATATTACCCAGACTATATTCATCCAGTATTCAAGAACGAGAGCACTTTTCCACTTCCAACAAACTTTCCACATAATTCGAAACCTTTTCGAAAATTTTTGTCACTGACTCCCGCCACAAAATAGTCATAGGAGAAAAGTTTATCAGTTACTACATTTTCGTTACTCACGTAGTTAATCAGCGTCTGGCATGACGTTTTAATTTATTACTACTTCAATACAAACTGTATTTGTAACACATTTGCAGGCAGTATCCACATATACCAGCAAATTAATGCAAAATTATATTACTAAACGACAGGTAGTCTAGGATATAGGACGTAGTAAACAATGATATGCGTGAGTAACTTTCCTTAACGGAGCACAAATTACCTAGATTGTAGTCATCCAGTGTTTGATAATGAGAGTAGGTAGCACCAGTTTTGATATAGACCTTTTCGTTAGTCTACGGGTGAATAAACCGAATCTGATAGAACCAACCTGATTAGGGTTTTCGCTGGCCCTTGTGGCCGAGCGGTTCTAGGCGCTTCAGTCCGGAATCGCGCTGCTGCTACGGTCGCAGGTTCGAATCCTGCCTCGGGCATGGATGTGTGTGACGTTCTTAGGGTAGTTAGGTTTAAGTAGTTCTAAGTCTAGGAGACTGATGACCTCAGATGTTAAGTCCCATAGTGCTCAGAGCCATTTGAACCATTAGGATTTTCGTCTTCAATTATAAAGGTTTCACATACTTAACGTAAAATATTTAACACATTAGTAATCTGACGTTTGAGGCTGTTTTGTATATGAGAGTTCGAATCCTTAAAGAACTGCGGGTGGAGCGGTGCTATTGGTGTTTTAACAAGGTGTAATAAGCTCGTTTCTGGTATACAGCTACATGTTAGTGTTAAAGCTGCCCGAGGCATTTACCAGTATGCAACAACCGTACGCCGATTAAATCTTTTCTGTTATTACTAACGTTAGTGCCTTAACGTATAGCTAGTATTCTAATGCGGCCGTAGAGGCTAAAATACACGTTAACGTGCCGTCCGGTGTATGGAGCGCCAAATGAAGACATGGCCGCATTAAGCGAGGACTTCCCCTGCACGTGAACGTAGCAGCGGAATGAGCGCTGGTTTCTTCTCCGACCGTGTTTACTGCCGGATCAGCTTTTGCGGAAACGGTGTTCGGAAGCTGAAAGGCAGAAGTAGGACACCGGACAGAACGCTTGCTTTCTCGGCAGGGGCTGCCTCTGTAAGTAGCGAGCACTGACCCACAACCTCACACCGACACGATAGTGAAGCGGTAACTCCGCTCCTCTACAACACAAGACAGGAGTCACAGCGATTGGAGGAGAAACTGGCTGCCACGCTGTTTAATGTGGAGTGGGCGCGTGGAGCGGAGCGACTTAACGTACTCCAAGAGGCACAGGTATCTAATTCGTACGCAACTTGTACTGTGTGCTGTCTCAGCGAAAGTGGAGATACAAATGTTTGCCGTAATGTAATGCTTGCAAAAACATGGAACAAGAATTAGTATATCAGCTTTTTTGGTAAAGTAAGGTCGTAAGTTCGAACCAGGCCTCGGCCGTAGTCATGTTTTAAATGTGGCGTTACTTTGTGCGCCACACAAATGCAGTGTTTCGGGGGATTTTTCTTGTGTATTCTTTAAGGAATGTGATGACAGATAATTAGGAGCACAACGGCCCTTGTACGCGCATTATCACTTACTCTCGGGAAGTAGTGGGAGCGGAGAAATATGAGCATTGCCGTTTGTGTTTTACATAAACATTTTATTGTTCCTCAAAATATTCGTCTTTACAATTTATACTGATTTACAAGCGATAGAAACAATTTTAGGCCGGCCGGAGTGGCCGAGAGGTTCTAGGCGCTACATTTGGAACCGCGGACCGCTACGGTCGCAGGTTCGAATCCTGCCTTGGGCATGGATGTGTGTTATGTCCTTAGGTTTAAGTAGTTCTAAATTCTACGGTACTGAAGACATCAGAAGTTAAGTCCCATTGTGCTCAGAGCCATTTGAACCAAAAAACAATTTTAGAAACATTTTTTTTCCATTATGTTTCTTGCAATCACAAAAACAGAGTTTCAGTAGTCTTCAACATTTTCCTGGAGGACCTATGAAATTCGCTGCTTACGCACATTGTTTGATATAATAGAATACAAAGACGTTATTATGCCATTAATTGAACAATGATATATTAACTGATATTTTTCGCCATGAAACAGTAAATTGTCTCAAGTGTTGAAACTTCCTGGCAGATTAAAACTGTGTGCCGGATCAAGACTCGAACTCGAGACCTTTGCTTTTCGCGGGCAAGTGCTCTACCATCTGAGCTACCCAAGCACGACTTGGTCCCCATAGCTTCAACTCTGCCAGTGCCTCGTCGCCTACCTTCCAAACTTCACAGAAGCTCTTCTGCGAACCTTGCAGTTGGTAGAGCACTTGCCTGCGAAAGGCAAAGATACCGAGTTCGAGTCTCGATTCGGCACACAGTTTTAATCTGCCCGGAAGTTTCATATCAGCGCACACTCCACTGCAGAGTGAAAATCTCAGTTTAGGAACATCGCCCAGGCTGTGGCTAAACCAGGTCTCCGCAGTATCCTTTCTTCCAGGAGTGCTAGTACTGCAAGGTTCGTAGAAGAGCTTCTGTGAAGTCTGGAATGTAGGAGACGAGGTACTGGCAGAATTGAAGCTGTGGGGACGGGTCGTGAGTCGTGCTTGGGTAGCTCAGATGGTAGAGCACTTGCCCGCGGAAGGCAAAGGTCCCGAGTTCGAGTCTCGGTCCGCCACACAGTTTTAATCTGCCAGGAAGTTTCATATTAGCGCACACTCCACTGTAGAGTGAAAGCATCATTCTGTCTCAAGTGTTGTACGACAGCTAGAACTGTGATAATGAATAATGATTCTATTTTTCTGTTATTTTCTTGATTTCACTGATGAGTTGTGGCATTTAGATCCCCTATAGCAATGTTAGCGACATGTCCAAGCGGCTTCTAATCAAATTGTGTGAATAGGTAGTTTCGTCGCAGTTGTACGACTGGATTCATAATTTCTGTCACAGTAACTGATGGAAAATTACCGAGTAAAATAAAAGTAGTATCTGGCGTTCCCTAAGGAAATGTTATAGCACCTCATCTGTTTCTAATCCGTATCAATGGCTTAGGACACGTTCTGAGCAGCCATCATAGATTGTTTACAAATGATGCTGTCGGTTGCCGTCTATTAAAGTCATCAGAAGATCAAAAGCAATTGCAAAACGATTTAGACAAGATGTCTGTATGGTACGAGAAGTACCAGTTGCCTCAAAAAACTAGAGGCTCTCGACATGAATAAACGCAAACGTACATTCCATCCACAGGTTCTGGAGGACCTATCTGAACCGACCAACTATTAACGGAGTTGAAACTTCCTGGCAGATTAAAACTGTGTGCCGGACAGAGCCTCGAACTCGGGACCTTTGCCTATCGCGGGCAAGTGCTCTACCAACTGAGCTGCCTAAGCACGACTGACGCCCCGTCCTCACAGCTTTACTTCTGCCAGTACCTCGTCTCCTACCTTCCAACGGAGTTATTAGATGTTGTGCGGAGGGACGTGAGATCAGCACACAGTTCTCCCAGCGGTTGTCAGTTTACGTACCCTGCAGCCGCTACTACTCGATCGAGTAGCTCCTCAGTTGATCTCACAGGTCTGAGTGCACACCGTTCCAGGCCTCCCACCGAGTAAAAATCTCTGGCAGAACCGGGAATCGAGTCCGGGCCTTCCGCGTGGTAGTCAACGGCGCTGACGACTCTGCTAGGGGGCGGACCCTGCAAATGAGTCCTAAAAAGAATCTGTTACACGATAAATCAAACTAATTTGAAGACTGTCGATTCAACTACGTGCATCAGGATTACAATTAAGAACAAAACTAGAATAATCATATAGAAAATGATGTTGGGATGGCGTGCCAAAGATTGCGTTTTATTGGGAGAACACTTAGAAGGCGAATCAGGACAGCTAGAGAGATTGCTCACACTACGCTTGTCCGTCCTCTTCTGGAGTGCTGCTGCGCGGTGTGGGATCCTTACCGGATAGGACTGACGGAGGACATCGCAAAAGTTCAGAGAAGGGCAACTAGTTTTGTATTATCGTAGAATAGATAGATGGTGTCACGGATATGATAACCAAGTTGGGGTGGCAATCATCAAAACATCAGCGTTTCTTTGTTGCGGCGAGACGTTTTCATGAAATTTCAATCATCACCTTTTTCCTCTGAATTCGAAAATGTTTTACGGCTTTCACCTACATAGGGAAAAATGGCCAGTGTGATAAAATAAGAGAAATCACAGCTCGCACGGAAATATTTAAGTGTTCATCTTTTGCACTTGCTATTCGAGAGTGGAACGGTAGGAAAATATCCTGAACCCCATACCAACCCTGTATAGTCAATTGCAGCGTAGTCAGATAGATGTAGAAACAAGCCATAATTTTCGTGAAAGTAAATTGCGAACGAACCACTTTAGTTGATTTCTGTTCATCTTGGAACACCGTAACAGTTGACTGGTGCTTAATTTCGAACACATCCAAGTTTCGTCTCCTGTTACGATGTTGTGTACGAATTTTGCTTTTCCACTGTGGGTGTTTTCGAGCATTTCCTTGCACCAACTGGCAAGAGCCGATTTTTCAATTGAATCCTTCGGGGACAGATATTTTTCACAGATATATGTTAATACAGAGCCGTATGTACTGCGGTCTTAGATATGCCTAAGGATGGCTCTGTTTCACGGTAAGTCACATGTTTTATTTATTGGAACGACATCCAGTTCTGGTCGACCATCGCAAAACTGATCGGCGACAGAAGCACGACCATGACGAACTTTGGATTACCAATAGTAAACAGTTTTTGTTTCTGAAGGTGATTTATGAGTAAAAGCTGAAGTAAGTGATTAAGGCATCGCTGTTGAGTTAGCCTCTGCAAAAATCGTGAAAGTTGATCCAATGGAAACCTTCATGTAAGATTCTCATTTTTTCAAAACACTGTTTCTTTGAACGGTTACTCTAAACAAATTTCTCAACTGATTTCTGAGCTGCCATTGTTTTAGAAACAACGGCTGAAAAATTTTAAAATAATAGCCATCCTAATGGCAAAACTCTATAGCGCGAACTAAAGCTCAAAAGTAGTGTCGTATACAGGGCCTTTTCGCCTAACTGATCTTTCTGAAATGAAATACATTAAGGGAAAACTATTTCCTGTTTCATGCCGTCAGCTCTAGAATGAACATCGACTAGGCGCAAAATACAATACACAAAAATGTCTTAAACAAAAACTGCTCACTTTTGAGAGCTCCGTTCATCGGTACTAATTTTATACCACACTTCCGTCCTAAAGTCTGAAGTTGAGTACCTTTTCAACATTTTCCAGCATATTCAAGCTATAAGTGCGTCACAACTGCATTTGCCCTTACCGGTTTATCTATAAAATGCATATCATCGTAACGAACAAAATTACAAGTACCGTTAATGTAACTAAACAACATTTTTTATTTTGCTTCTGGAAAAGAATGTTATTTGGGATGATGAAGATAAATGGGACACACTATATATGGCAAACACCAAGCGTCAGGGGCGCAAGAAAACGCTCTAGAGTTCAAGACAGTGGCACCCTAAACAAACGCAGTTTTCACACTGTGTGAGATGATGAACCCAAAGATTGGCGACGTTACGACTCTTAGCAACAGGAAGAAGTTGTCAAGATTTGCAGTCGTCGACTGGCACTGAGCCAGATTGTACTGAATACGTGCAAAAATCGTCAGCCAAAACGTTATGACCAAAGCCCATCGTGAGACTGAATGTCGCCTAGTGGCGTGCGGAACGTGATGCTGTAAGGAAAGTACAGGGTGTCCACAGATTTCTTTACAACTTCATACTTTAATAGCTTTAACATTATACTAGATATTAACAAATGGTTTTCAGCTTGTGATAAGATAACTCACAAACCTCTGTTTCCCCATTCATTCACATCAGTGTGTGCACGCTTAGTGACATGGAAAATGTCTTGTCGGAATTGAATTTCTCCCCGCATACGATTCAAGATATCCATGTTGACATGTTCAAATGCGTTGCGGATGCGTAAATTCACGTCCTATAGGTTACAAGAGCTGACAAGTGCGAGAATTATCGCACAATCAGCTTAACAGCTCATGCATCGAAGCTGCTTACAAGGATAATATACAGAAGAATGGAAAAGAAAATTGAGAATGCGCTAGGTGACGATCAGTTTGGCTTTAGGAAAAGTAAAGGGACGAGAGAGGCAATTCTGACGTTACGGCTAATAATGGAAGCAAGGCTAAAGAAAAATCAAGACACTTTCATAGGATTTGTCGACCTGGAAAAAGCGTTCGGCAATATAAAATGGTGCAAGGTGTTCGAGATTCTGAAAAAAGAAGGGGTAAGCTATAGGGAGAGACGGGTCATATACAATATGTACAACAACCAAGAGGGAATAATAAGAGTGGACGATCAAGAACGAAGTGCTCGTATTAAGAAGGGTGTAAGACAAGGCTTGTAGCCTTTCGCCCCTACTCTTCAATCTGTACATCGAGGAAGCAATGATGGAAATAAAATAAAGGTTCAGGAGTGGAATTAAAATACAAGGTGAAAGGATATCAATGATACGATTCGCTGATGACATTGCTATCCTGAGTGAAAGTGAAGAAGAATTAAATGATCTGCTGAACGGAATGAACAGTCTAATGAGTACACAGTATGGTTTGAGAGTAAATCGAAGAAAGACGAAGGTAATGAGAAGTAGTAGAAATGAGAACAGCGAGAAACTTGACATCAGGATTGATGGTCACGAAGTCAATGAAGTTAAGGAATTCTGCTACCTAGGCAGTAAAATAACCAATGACGGACGGAGCAAGGAGGACATCAAAAGCAGACTCGATATGGCAAAAAAGGCATTTCTGGCCAAGAGAAGTCTACTAATATCAAATACCGGCCTTAATTTGAGGAAGAAATTTCTGAGGATGTACGTCTGGAGTACAGCATTGTATGGTAGTGAAAGATGGACTGTGGGAAAACCGGAACAGAAGAGAAGCGAAGCATTTGAGATGTGGTGCTATAGACGAATGTTGAAAATTAGGTGGACTGATAAGGTAAGGAATGAGAAGGTTCTACGCGGAATCGGAGAGGAAAGGAATATGTGGAAAACACTGATAAGGAGAAGGGACAGGATGATAGGACATCTGCTAAGACATGAGGGAATGGCTTCCATGGTACTAGAGGGAGCTGTAGAGGGCAAAAACTGTAGAGGAAGACAGAGATTGGAATAGGTCAAGCAAATAATTGAGGACGTAGGTTGCAAGTGCTACTCTGACATGAAGAGGTTAGCACAGGAAAGAAATTCGTGGCGGGCCGCATCAAACCAGTCAGTAGACTGATGACAAAAAAAAAAAAAAGGTTACATACGCCAGATCCTATACAAAACGCCAGAGGAAGAAGTATAGTGGTGTGAGGTCAGGGGATCTTGGCGATCTTCGGAATGGACCATCTCGTCCAATCCACCTATCCGGAAATTATTCTCTAGAAACTGACGGCCGTCCAGAGAGCAGTGTGGAGGGGCCCCATCCTGCTGGAACAAGACATCAGGTTGCAGGTGTGGCATAGCAAATTCTTGTAACAGTTCCGCGCCGACAGACCACCGGCCTCTAACTTGTGGGAATTGCGTCACCTGTGCGTAGCAGTATGGTGCTGCGTACATCCGGAACCTACCAAGGGCTTGTCGAATCCGTGCCACGTACTACCGGTGTGTTGCGTTCCGAAGGCGGATCACAATGCTATTAAAGACGTGGTAATAATGTATTGGTTTTTGTTGAAAGAGAGATTTTTAGAAATTCCAACTAAGAGGGTGAAATAGGGGATGAAAGGCTTTCCGGAAATATCTCGCTGTTAAGGCAATTTTGAACCTAGAACTACGAAAGTTCGTATTTGGATTCTCAGTCAGAAATAAGAAAAAGGTCGTTCAGCAATTTTGGAAATTCAGCCACTAACGGGTAAAACAGTGTGTAGAAGTTTTTTAAAAATAAATCATTACTAAAGAACTACTAAAGCATTTTTAAAGCTACATGTTTGAGAATTGTTATTTGACTTCTCGGTTGGAAATAAAAAAAATACGTGTTTCAGTGTTTTCGAAAATTAAACCCCTAAGGGAGTGAGTATAGAATAAATTTTTTTTAAGAAAATGTTTCATTGTATTAAAAAATTATTAAAGGTAATTGTATGAAAACTGATATTTCACTTCTCGGTTAGATGTAGGGAAATATCTGTTAGAGGGTGAAAGTTTCTGAGGAAATATCACCACAAGAAACATAAGTCGTGATTGACAGAAAGCTTCGTTCGGAAAAGACGTTGCTTCTGTGGCCTTAATTAGCGTGAAAAGTTTAGAAGGTATTGAATTTGCGAACAATAAAAAATTTTGCAGATCATACAATCTACGTGAGCGAAACGCCGGCGGGAAGCTGTTGAATTATAGTTGTAATTCGGTACGACAAAAAAAGGTTCCTTTCATGTTAGGAGAGTCGGCCGCACGAATGTGGTACCAGAAGAACCCCTCAGCTCTCGTGCTGAAGAAACTCTTCCGGAGGTGACGGAGAGAAGCCAGCCAGAGCTAGTGGAGAATTAGTAACGTCCCGGACGTAGGTCGTTGCACGGTTGCTGACTTCCCGAATGCGGTGCACAATGGGAATGGGAGCGCAAAACCTGCGATGGAAACCTTGCGCCGGATGCCTCGTATCTCATCTGTGCAACTGCTTCCTCTCTTCGGGTTCTCTAGCGACTGCCAAGAGCCACTTTCATTCACCGCTTCAAAAACCCGCTGTCCGTTGCCGAACTAGTGTTTAAAATTCGCCTGACGCTAACCGGCTCTTTTTCGATTTTAACTTCCTCCCTCTAGTGTCTTCACTAGCGAATCTTTTGAATAATTGGATTATTATCACTGTACACCACACTTACAATGTACTACTTAACACAATGAAACACTCCTTCCGTCCTTGCCTCGGAACTCCCCCGCAGCTTGTGGTCTCGCGGTCGCGATCTCGCTTCCTGAGCACGGGGTCCCGGGTTCGATTCCCGGCGGGGTCGGTGATTTTCACCTGCCTCGAGATGACTGGGTGTTTGTGTAGTCCTCTAGTCCTCATCATTTCATCATCATTCATGAAAGTGGCGAGATTGGACTGAGCAAAGATTGGGAATTTGTACGGGTGCTGGTAACAGCGCAATTGAGGGCCCCACAAACCAAACACCATCATTATCATTGGAGCTTCCGTGTCGGCGAGCGAAGTTAGATTGGTTGGTTGATTTGGGAGGAGGGGACCAAACAGCGAGGTCATCAGTCCCATCGGATTAGGGAAAGATCGGAAAGGAAGTCAGCCGTGCCCTTTCAAAGGAACCATCCCAGCATTTGCCTATAGTGAGTTACGGAAATCACGAAAAACCTAAGTCAAGATGGCCGGACGCGGGTTTGAACTGTCGTCCTCCCGAATGCGAGTCCAGTGTGGTAACCAGTGCGCCACCTCGCTCGGCGAAGTCAGAATGTGGCCGCGGCCAGAGTCCACCAACCTCTGGCGGTGTGCGGCGCGTCAGACAAACTACCCGACGTAACACAACTTAACGGGGGGGGGGGGGGGGGGGGGGGGAACACCACGAAGGAATTATCCGAATGCGACAGAGCGACGGAAATCAGTACATGCGATGTACACGCAGAGACAAAGAAATTACAATATCAGAAAAATAGAGTGACTTATTCGGGAGAAGAACTTCACAAATTGATCAAGTCAATAACGTAATGCTCCACCTCCGACTCATATGCAAGCATTTATTCGGCTAGGCATTGACTGATACAGTTGTTGGATGTTCTCCTGAGGGATATGTACCATATCCTGTCCAACTGGCGCTTTAGATTGTCAAAATCCCGAACTGGATGGAGGGCGCTGCCCACAATCCTCCAAACGTTCTCAATTGGGTAAAGATTCGGTAACCTTGCTGGCTAAGGCAGCGTTGGCAAGCACGAAGACGAGCAGTAGAAACTCTCGCCGTGTAAGGGGGTTCTACAAAACATGTAGAATATCGTCCACATACCGCTGTGCTCTAAAGTTACCGCGGATGGCAACCAAAGGGATCCCGCTACGAAGAGAAATGGTACCCTGGTTGTTGGGCTGCATGGCGGGCGACAGTCGGGTTGGCATCCAACTGCCGTCCAGGTTGTGTCCAGACCTGAAATCTCACTGACTGGAGTAGGCTTGTCTTGTGACGAGTCCCGCTTCGAACTGAGTCCAGATGACCAGCGAAGTATTCCGTGGAGTATTATGGGCAGGATCCACCAACCAGCTCGGGATTTTGACGCTGTGACGCACCAATTGGGCAGAATTTGGCTCGATGTCCCTCAGGAGGGCATCCAACAAATCTACCAATCAGTACCAAATCGAATAACTGCTTGAATCAGGGCGAGAGGTAGACCATCGCGTTATTGACTTGCTCAGCTTGTGAAGCTCTTTCTCTTGAATAAAACACCCAGTTTTTCTGAAATTGTGATCATTTGCTTGACTGTACATGCACATCACATCTACTGTTTACCATCCCATTCGGATGATCCCTTTGTCATGCGTCGCTTTCTTTTTTTATTTTGTTTTAGAATGTACATGCAGATTTTACCAGAAACGTTTACCTCGGATTTGAATTAATTGTCTGCACTGCTAAACATGTAAAATCAGTCCAAATAAGGGTCACCATCCTCGTTTTGACCAGTGAGACAAAGTTAAATTTCTCACTACTCCAAAAATCTGTTACTAAGACCCCTGTACCTGTCTGACTACTTTCAAGAACATTCCGGGATCCAGCCACTGAACTGGAATGGGTTCGCCGCTAAAACAGTTCAGTGGACTGCCTCCAGCTGGTTACTATCATTCCCCGCCGACAACCACCACAACAAAACAGCAGTTCAGTTCAAAGTCCATAGGGAAAACGTAACTCAAAAAAAAAAAAAAAAAACACAAAGCTGAAATTTGCAGTGAAAAGAAATTTATGGGTATCAAGTAACACTAGCCAATTTCGTCGCTTTTTCCCAACACCACCTATAGCTAACTACCGCCTGCTCTGAGGCGTCTTTTTACCGAAAAAGTCCACGCCCACTAATCCGGGACACTTATCGAGAAAAACATGGAAGTGTCTAAGCAGAATTCGACGCCCACCTATGGGAACACACGTTCTAATGCTTTGAAGGCTTTCGGTACCGGGAAAGTATCTTCGTTCATCATGAAAGATCACTAACTCCAGACTTCCGGAATGGAAACGCATACTCCGGCCATGCCTTTACAAATCTGAACCACGAGGGCTGCTTGCCGACTGCACCATTTCGTGAGCTCCAAAACCGCTCCACGAAATTACTTAACGTTTAGAGGTTCCAGCCAGTCAGAATCAGGAGCAGAACGTAGGTATTGTCAGTGACCATATTCTGCTCTTGCTTACGGAACTGCTGCCTCTTGGTAGGAATTTACGAGTATTTTCTTCGATGGATGTTGGAAACAATGACTGTCATGGGGAAATCGCTCTCCCAGTGACACAGTCGTGTACTCTCTGGCCACAACTCATTTAGGAGGATTAGAGAAGACCGACCCACCAGCTCCAAGTTGAATAAAGTCCGCTTCCCCCAGAACTCGACCCGGTCATACACAACGGCCAAAGGGGGACTGTTCTGCATGACCGGGAAGTGAGGTGTTAAAAAGTGTGTGTTGTCCGTACCAAATAAGACAAACACAGGATATTTGAAATATACAGAGGTGGCAGCACTAATCGACACAGATTTGTTTGACTCATGGAAGGGCGTTACAGAGAAAAACTGTCCTATGGAAGCTTACTAAGAAAATTTCAAGAAGAAGAAAAAAGTGATATTCTCCAGTCTCCGTATGTACCGCTCCCGTTAGGGACTTGGAGACAACATTAGACTGTAATAGATAACAGAGGGTAGAGAGGTTAAACTAATGATATGACGATTTGTTAGAAATCCTCTCCTCCATCGTGAACTGCTACGTGTCTAAACAATCGAGATTTATTTACATAGTTATATATTTCGATTACTTCAGTTACATTACCGGGGAAAAAATGCAACACCCTCGATGACTGTGATCAGTGGCAACAAGGTATGTGCAGACTGGGAGGCTGTATGTAGTCTTAGTGATTCATTTGTCAGGTTGCAGGCAGTAACCGTGTTGACTTTAGACGTGAACAGCGTTTGCAACATTCATTCCTGCATACAATCATGCAGCACTGACGAGTACGTACTCTTGCTGAACAGCTTCAACCATTTGAACCGTGTCGCACTGTGGGGCTCTGGGAAGCTGGATGGATATATAGACAGACTGCTGAGCATGTTTGTCACAATGTAACGGTTTTCAGCAGTGGTCTGTGGATCATTCCCACACCTGTATACCAGATTCTCGACTTTCGCATAGTACAGGCAAATGTCAAGATCAACGCAGTGTGCGAGCAGCGCTGGTCGATGGAACGTCACCAAGCGACGAAATCTGGGCATATGTTGCACCTCCTGTGTCATCATGGACGATTAAAAATCGTTCGCTTGCAACAGGATCAATGTCACGTGTGCGTCTGGCCAGGCTGCCACTGACACCACCACACCGCCACGCACGGCTACAGTGCTGTTGTAAAGTAGTCGACTGGAGGGTTGCAATGGCGCTCTGTGTTTTCCGTGATGAGAGGAGGTTCTGTCTGCATGCGAGTGGTGGACGTAGACGAGTGTGGCGTAGAGCCGATGAGCTGCCTACTCCAGAGTGCATTGGCCCACGACACGCAGGTCCCATCTCGGGGTTCATGGTGTGGGGGTGCCATCGCGGTCACATTTGGAGTTTCTGCTGGGTAAAGTAACCAGTACCCACTATGTTTCACCGGCTGTTATCCCTGTGCTACTGCCATTCCTTCAACAGGAAGGTGATGTGCTTTTTCAACAGGACAATGCACGTTCACATACGGCTGCTGTGACGCAATGAGCTCTTCGTGTTGTACAACAACTGCCCTGGCCAGCAAGATTACAAGACGTCTTGCCAATTGAACACGTAAAGGGCATTATGTAACAGGAACTTACTCTTTCTCCACGGCCTGTAAGGCAGCAAAAGGTCAAGATGATTGGGACAATCTATCGCAGGATGCGTTTCAAGCACCTTTACGACCGTTTCCATGCGAGTATACACGTTTTCGTTGCCGCCAAAGGCGGGTGTACTGTGCGCTTATGCTACTGTTTGTGCCATGTGTGTTTCATTTGGTGTCAACTTGTATCATAAACTTCTACAATGATGAATTACCCGTCATCTCACTCGTCAATAAAATAACTATATGATTGAGGATGTGGCATATTTTTTTCTGCAGTGAGTATTCACCACGGTGACTATAAAACAGAAAATAACTTCCCTGCAGTATTCGCTAGTGCTACACACCTGTTAAAGTGATCTATAAAAAACTGTTATTTATTACGGAACTGTTGATAAACGTCCCTAATGATGTTACTTTAATCTCTTGTTTCTTAATTGCAGACGGCACTACTGAGAAACACCACGTTGTTCGACCAGTACTCCATATCTCGGAGAGGCTTCTCCGAGACGAGTGTAATAAGGTATGTGTTCTTTTCATCAGTATTCGTTTCGCTGTGACCTAACAAAAAGGTGTTTTGGCAACTACTGATCAAAAATAAAGTCTAGTTATGTGCAATATTTAGTTCGTTAAGAACCCATGTAATCAATGAGGAGCGAAATAGAAGTGACCAGACTTAACTTAAACGAAAAGACATACAGCATTTGAGGCATTCATCTGGAAACCTACCGAATTCATGTCCCGCAGAATAACTCATGTTTGCGTTTCAAATATGGACCAACACGCTACAAGTATGTGAGCATAACATTTTGTCTCATCGGTGTGTTTACCGTTCCTACTTCGCATAATCTGATCTCGCCATGCGTGATTAATTTCTGGCATAAAGGATATTTTCTGTTTGAGCACTTTGCAACCGGATTATGTGGGACGATAATTCATGAATTCCATGCAGGCCATCATTAAAACAACTGCCCCAGCAGTTCATGTATCTTCTCATGGCGTGTCTTCTTAGCCACATGCATTTGATTATCTTTTCACTGAGTTTAGTCTATTTTACCCACAATAATAGACGGTGGAACAGGTTCTTGCACATCATGAAAAAAGCTGGGAATTGGATCTAGAGAGTCAGAAGCATCTGATAAATCTCGCGTCAAGAATTTTAAGGAGTGATGCATAGCTTGGGAGTGTTAGCAATATGATGCCTTAAAAAAAAAAGGATGAGGATTCACACACATCAGATTTAAGACATAATAAAAACGTAGCTGTTGTGTTGTAACGGAATGTTGATCCGAAGGCTCCTGGTGACTTCCAGCCTGGCGGTGTGTAATTACAGAAAGGGAACCACAGCTTCCTGTGCGGCCAGGTGGCCGCGAGTAACGGGGCAGCAGCAGAACTCTCGTCCTGGGACTCCAATACATAGTAACCGAGCGAGGTGGCGCAGTGGTTAGCACACTGGACTCGCATTCGGGAGGACGACGGTTCAGTCCCGCGTCCGACCATCCTGATTTAGGTTTTCCGTGATTTCCCTAAATCGCTCCAGGCAAATGCCGGGATGGTTCCTTTCAAAGGGCACGGCCGACTTCCTTCCCTGTCCTTCCCTAATCCGATGAGACCGATGACCTCGCTGTCTGATCTCCTTGCCCAAAACCAACCATCCAATACATAGTCTGGAGTGATAGCCTCGGTGGCAGTACGGGAGTACGCCACATCTAAATGTGCCTACGTAAACATACCTGGTGCACTTTAGCTCTTGGAGAGTTACGTGTTAGTTGTTTACGTGAACAGCAGTTCGTCTAACGGAGTGTATCTACATTTTCATTTGAGCTGCTTAACGACCCTACAATATGCGGCGGAGGATACGAGTATTAGGGGTACGACAACCAGCGTAATTTTACACGATGACCCTTGTCAAGTAGCTCATAAACGGTTCGATATACTGAAACACAGATTTTTACAAATAAAATCACTTAAAAAGACGTATGTTTTACTACTTTTTATGCTATTTGCCGAGGTACTGTAGGAATCCTGATTATTTTTTTACATGAAACGCTATACTCTTTTTTGCCTGAACTATTATGAAGAGGAACGTAGTAATATGACGTTCGGTAATGGCAGTGCTACAGACGAATGTTGAAAATTGGGTGGACTGATAAGATAAGGAATAAGGAAGTTCTGCGCAGAATCGGAGAGGAAAGGAATCTGTGGAAAACACTAAGAAGAAGAGAAGAAGAAGGGACAGTATGATAGGACATCCGTTAAGACATGGGGGAATGACTTCCATGGTACCAGAGGGAGCTGCAGAGGGCAAAAACTGTAGCAGAAGACACAGACTGGAATACATCCAGCAAATAATTGAGGACGTAGGTTGCAAGTGCTGCTCTGAGATAAAGAGGTTGGCACAGGAGAGGAATCCGTGGCGACCACATCAAACCAGTCAGATGCCGAACGAAAAAAAAAGAAAAAAAAAGAGAGGAAAAAAAAAGATGCAGTGGTGAGACTTATTGCAGAAGCAACGGTGAACTGAACTGTACACGGAGGTGACAAAAATCGTGTAATAGCGATATGCACATACAGATGGCGGTAGTATCGCGTACACAAGGTACTGTATAAAAGGACAGTGCGTTGGCGGAGCTGTCCTATGTAGTCAGGCGTTCATGTGAAAAAGTTTCCGAAATGATTATGGCCGCATAACGGGGATTAACAGACTTTGAACGCGGAATGGTAGTTGGAGCTAGACGCAAGGGACATTCTATTTGGAAATCGTTAGGGAATTCAGTATTCCGAGATCCACAGTTTCAAGAGTGCGCCGAGAATACCAAATTTCAGGCATTACCTCTCACCGCGGACAACGCAGTGGCCGACGGCTTTCGCTTCACGACGAAGAACCGCGGTGTTTGTGTAGAGTTGTCAATGTTAACAGTTAGACAGACTTCGGCACGATATTCCACAGGACGACATCCAGCAACTCTACCAATCAATGCCAGGCCGAATAACTGCTTGCATAAGGGCCGGAGGTGGACTAACGCGTTATTGACCTGCTCAATTTTTGAAGGTCTTTCTCTTTTTCTGAAATTGTAATAATTTTTTTTATCTGTACATGTACGTCACATCTACCAGTTTCCGTGTCATTAGTACAATTGCTTCGTGGTGCGTCGTTTTTATTGTGCACATTCCGCATGCCACTATATAACGCAAGGCGCAGGGTACGTTGTTCCACTACTAGTCACTCACTTTCCTGTTCCACTCGCAGTTGGAGTGAAGGAGTAACGACTGTCTACACTCCTCCATATGAGCACCTATAAATTTAATCATATTATTCTTGCTACCATATTGTATTCACATAATATGAAGGTGCATAAAAAAAATCGAGGTGAAGGCCTATAATTACAAACTTGTACTTTTATTTCAAAAGTATTGTCTAACACTGCTGAGGTACTTGCCCCACTGCAACAATGGCGGTGAATGACTGTTTCGTAAAGTTACTGGGGGCTGCGTTATGAACCAGTTCCGAACGTACTGCATGATGTCCTCGTCCGAGTTGGGTCGTTCGCCCCCAAGAACTTTCTGTAGCTCACCAGAAGCGGCATCACAGCAGTGAGACAAGTCCAGACTCTATGAAAGGCGGCTCAGGACCTCCGATTTGAATGTCTGCAGAGGTCATTAACTGCATTTGCTGTACAGTGTCTTGCAATGCAGTGGAGCAGGATGTCCCCGCGGGTGAACTGCCCTGGTCGGTCAGACTGGATCACTAAGCGAAGGCTGGTCGAGGTTTGTGTGTCTCACAACGCATTCACCGTTGTCGCATACTGCAGGAAGTCGATAAGAAAGAGGTCCGTTTGGTCTAATAAGAAGCTGAGCATAGGTTTTCCCTCACTTGTGTGGAGTTTCTGAATGGCCGCGACCCAGCATTCTTCTACTGGAGACTTTGTCGTTTTGATTCGGGTTCCAAGTGATGGCATCATGTCTCCAGCGGCTACTCCTGACAGGAACTCATTTCCTTTCGTGGCATGGCGCTGGATACATTCAAGAGACAGTCCCAGTCGACGTGGTTGCTGTGCTGGTTGAAGACGGTGAGTCACGCATTGGGTGCACAGTTTGCGAGATTTAAATCTGCCCTTAACGGTACGTGACCACTTTAGACGCTCAATTACCTCCTGGAGAATGGCATCGGTAATGTGATGTGCCGCTTCAGATCGTCTGTCATTGGTCAACGACATCCATTCTGATGTAAATCGCTTGTGTCGCTGCTGGACCCTTGCAACGGATGGGCAATGCTCTCCGCACATTTGCTCTGTTCCTCCGTGGATCTCTGTTCCCGTACTCCTTCCACTGTCTGGAAACGCGCTATACTTCTTTGCTCTTCCTTTGAAGCCTCCATTTTACTGTTTTCACCACGATTGAGTGCAGCGGAGGTCGACGCTTGCGCGTGTTCTCTCTGTCGTCGCATGGATGTGCAGCCTTGTCCCTCTAGCGGCGGGGAAAAATGGAAATTTGTAGTAAGGACTATGGGACCATCCTGCTGAGGTCATCGATCGGTCCTTAGGCTTACGCACTACTTAATCTAACTTAAATTAACTTACACTAAGGACAACACATACACACCCGTGCGCGAGGGAGGACTCAGACGCGGGGGGGGGGGGGGGGGAGGGGCGAGCCGCGCGAACCATGACAAGACGCCCTAGACCGAAACGCTAACCCCCGCGGCTGTAGCGGCGGGTTTGGGTCATCAGCGTTCACATTGACACGACACCTTCTTCCGCAGGCAATGCAATTACGATCCTCTCAACGGTTTTCATTTTACACCCTCCGGTTCGCTTCTTTTTGAAAGCACCTTGTGAGCAAAATTGCGTCATTTGCTATCGCTCCTAGCGCCGCAGTTCTAAGAGCCAGCAGTGTAGAAGCAGAGCGAGATCGCGCTTCACTGCGGCCGTCTCGTTACTGGTGGCAGCTGAGGGCATGCTGTTAATTGGAGTGCGGCTTCTGCGAGATAACTGTACTGACACGGCAAGGTGAGGCGAATGCCGACTGGCGAGTGCGGCGCTACGGGACCTTAGCTGGCGGTCACACGGGGCGGCTGCTCGCCTTTCCGTCCACTCAATGGCGCGAGAAGGTCACCTGTGCACAAACACCGCCAAATTCCGCTCCACCACTTCGTGCTCACTGCTGCAATACGACAGCACCAGCGCCTTTTCTATCGTTTCAGCAGCGACGAATCGCTAGCACGTAATACTTCGAGTAGTTAATAGAAACATTAAAAGAATATTTGCGAGTAAACAGGACGCTAGAGCTTACACGATAGGTACACCGCTACGCATGTCCAGCCGGGTCATCCACACCCTTCAGAGATGTACAAATTCGGCTTCTAGCCTGCGCAGGCCCGCCTGTTAGCCAGGCAGGCAAGGTCCAACCCAAGCAGGTGTCTTGCTTGCCTGTCAGTTTTCCCGCTGTGCTAAGCTGTGTTGCAGTTTGTTTGGTGTGCTTTTATTGTAATGCCATGAGTAGGATTCGGAAGTCAACAGCAAGTCTCTTTTTACCCGAGTATCAAAAGACGAGTCTCAATGAAACATGTATTAATTTTGGGTTACTGCAGGCCAAAAAACGGTGGATTTTATTTATCCTTTTTCCTTTTCGGCATATTTTAGGCTTATTTATTTATTTCCAGCCCGCATCTCGTGGTCGTGCGGTAGCGTTCTCGCTTCCCACGCCCGGGTTCCCGGGTTCGATTCCCGGCGGGGTCAGGGATTTTCTCTGCCTCGTGATGGCTGGGTGTTGTGTGCTGTCCTTAGGTTAGTTAGGTTTAAGTAGTTCTAAGTTCTAGGGGACTTATGACCACAGCAGTTGAGTCCCATAATGCTCAGAGCCATTTGAGCCATTTATTTCCATGTGAACGGTTTTCTCTGCAACTTCACCGTCTTTCGACAAGAACTGGCTATCCTCAGTTCCAACCATCGTCAGGTCAGCTCTAATAGATGCTTGCTGTAGCAAGCAGAATCATCTCTGATAGTCGAGATCCTTTGAACCTAGGAAACTGGCTAGCGTTACAGTATAAAGGACATGCCGCGCTGGGTAGCCGTGCGGTTTGAGGCGCCTTGTCACGGTCCGCGCGGCTCCCACCGTCGCAGGTTCGAGTCCTCCCTCAGGTATGGGTGTGTGTTGTCCTTAATGTAAGTTAGTTTAAGTTAGATTAAATAGTGTGTAAGCTTAGGGACCGATGACCTCATCAGTTTGTTCCCATAAGATCTTACTACATTTTTTTTATAAAGGATATCTTCCAAGTAAGGTTTCGGAAGTCTAGTTTCTGTAACCTAAGAGTGTTCCAGCCAAATATTATCCCAGTTATAACAATGTTAATTACTTCTTCCAGGTTGTGTCATTTGGATTCGCTGAATTTAATGTAAATGACCAAAATAATTCACACTAAATTTTGCAAGCACGAAGCTCGTTATTCGTATTGTGGTCATCTAAAAAGTATGTGTCTGAAAGAAGAAGCTTTTCTTTTTTGAAACAAGAAGCTTTTCTTTCATACTAAGCTTTCCTCCCACTACGTTGCATACGACCAGGATGTGGTTTTTAATATCCGCTGAGCCACATTATTTTTCCTAAATCGATCAATATTTGCCCTAAATTTTGAAAGCCTGTATACAGCTCAAGTCCTTCGAACACATTTCCACACACTTGTCAGCCACTAATTTTTTTGTCCTCTTTCAAAACATTTATAGAGTGCGGAAACTAGTGGTCAAATTTACAAACATCTTGTAACATACTCGAGGTTTCCGAGTATGTGTGTAGTAACTTTTTACACAATTTCCACTGCGAGATACCTACCGATTTATATGAAGCAGCCTCATAAGCACACAACTTTTCCCCTGGTGTACTTCGCGCTCTGTTTCATGACTGGTATATATTCCCCAATTAACAACTTCTTCTCAATCTCCTTTCAGTTTGCTTCGTTCATTTTGCTGCTTCCATAGTTATGATGAACAAGCTGCAGTGAAACTACTCTACGCAAACATATAGAAAAATGGCTCTGAGCACTATGGGACTTAACTTCTGAGGTCATCAGTCCCCTAGAACTTAGAACTACTTAAACCTAACTAACCTAAGGACATCACACACATCCATGCCTGAGGCAGGATTCGAACCTGCGCAAACATATACCTGGCTGGTCACGTTAGACTGATAGCACAACCTGTTGCCAGATGCAGTAGGCTGAACGGAACCTATGAAACTTGCCAGGATTGCGGAAACCCAAGCTCACCTGCTTTAACAACTGTGCTTCAGTACACATTGTCTCTTGTGTCTCCGTTGCGGCAGATTGAGCTGCTTCAATGATTGAGGCGGAGATAGGAGTGGGCAGGCTGGAAGCAGAATTTGTACACCTCTGACACTGTTACACATATTGCTACCTCACCCAGCTGTCTTCCATAGCTCTCACAATCCCAGGCGGCGAAAACTGAAGGAGCTTGCCCATTTTGTAGCCGTGGTAAATGTTAACAGGCCGCAGGGATTCCAAATTGGCTTCATACCCGTACAAGGCGTCAACAACGTTCCTACTTGCAAGGGACCCTGATTTGTTTGGATACTGGGAGAGATGGGAGGACACGACAACACTAGTAACAAATAAATAGGTGGCAAAATTATTGATTCTGCTATTATAAGGGACAGTCAAATGAAAACGAGACTGAATATATAACGAGTATGGTGCGAAAGTTGGTAATGCAGGTAGGCGTGTGTATAGACTACAGGATATTTCCGAAAGAGCGTGCAAAAATGTAGCAGGATATAGAGAATGCTCCACTGAACAATTTGCGGCAGGGAACCTGGGGTCGGAGAAGCCAGCTTAAGGAGATATGGGAATAAACCTGTCTACCGCTTTATCTAGCATTACTGTTTCCCAGCTTATTTACAACTCACATGCGTACAAGTTTACAAATACTGTGCTATTTATTTACATGTACATTCGTTATTTCCTGAAAGGAAACAAGGAGGACGAGCCTGATTACTAGGCAGTCTACCTGGCCGTCTGAATACCTGTACTTGAGATTCGTACAAAGAGCTCTAACTGAGCTGTTGGAGAACGTACCCTTGGCTGTTCGTCAGAGGATGTGAATACGACATGACGGTGCACCGCCTTACTTCAATATGTATGTCCACGACCACCTCAGTGCTGAATTTCCTGGTGGCTGGATTACAAGGAGAGGTCCTATTCCATGGCCTGCTTGGTCACCAGACCTTAATCCGCTTGATTATTTCCTATATGGATATCTAAAGTCCTTGCTGTATGAGACGGAAGTGAATACGGAGATGGAATTAGTTGTCAGAATTGTGGCTGCCTGTGATGTGATTCTAAACCCACCAGGAATATTTGTCAGGGTGCGTCAGAATCTTGTTCGCTGATGGTTGAGGTTGACTGCCGTCAGTTGCAGCTCATCTTGTAAGATACAGTACAAATGATACGTTCATTTATCAGTGACATTATTTGCAGTTAACTATAACTAATGTAAATAAAAAAGTACACAGTTAGGTCATTTTATACCTATTATGTCCTTAAAATGGCTTCTCCGTCCCCAGGTTTCCTATCTCAAATTGTTCAATAGAGTATCCTCTACGTCCTGTTAAATTTTTGCACGTTCTTACGGAAACGCCTTGTAGAAGTGTCCTCTATTGGAAATCAGGAAGGAACCGCGCCGTTTGTGTATTACACACGCTAGACGTGAGTTCAGCGAGTCGTGCACCTTCACTCAGGTGCCCCTGAAGTTCGCTTCGGGAGCTGCGCGGTCAGCGCGGTGGATGTCTGACCGCACGGGATCGGGTTCGATTCCCGGCCGCGTCGGAGATGTTCTTCGCAGAATATGCCGCACCGGTATGGCTAAACAGTAAACACACAGGCTTGATCGATGCTCAACTAAACTACACAATGAGGATGATATCAGGAACAATAAAGCCAACGCCTTTACACTGGCTACCTATACTGAGCAACATTCTCCCACCGGACCTGCGCAGAGAGAACGCTCTCTTACGCGAGTATGGAAAAGTGCTGAAGAACGAGAAACTGCCAATCCATAAGGATGTTCCTGCCCTGGAGATGAACAGATTGCGCTCCAGACACCCCTCTTTAAAAAAGGCAAAAAATACGCATCCTCTCAACCCGGATTATGGCAACCTCTGGAAAACGCGGTGGAGAGAATCTGTGCCCCAAAACCTGCAGAATATGCCATGCATCAATGTCCAACCACCAGGATTCAATTTGCCAAGGAAAACTTGGACGACCTTGAATCGAATTCGGACAACTAACGGCAGATGTGCAGACAGCCTCCACAGGTGGGGTAAAATCACCTCCCCGTGATGTGACTGCGGTGCGGACCGGCGGATGATTCGTCACATCGTGGAAGATTGCCCTCTGAGACGTTTTGCAGGAGACCCCAATGAGTTTCTGACCGCGACTGAAAGTGCAATAGACTATGTCACAAATCTGGATGTTTGTTTGTGAACTTTTGTTTGTTATATACACTATTTTAAATACTTTTATATCTACAACTATATGTTATACACTGTGACTACTCTTTATTTCTGTGTCTTATGATTTTTATGTCTTTTTTTATATGATGTGTTACATGCCATAAGCTAAATAAATAAAATTCGCTTGAGGACCGGGTGTTGTGTTGTCCTTAAGTTCGTATCGTTATATAATTGACATTACTCTAGTAATATGGCTGTGGCCAGGAAATAGGAACCGCAAGGTAGGGTACAGTTTCTGACTGTGGGAGGACTGTCGAAGGTGAAATTCTTGCCCGAATGTCAACTGTGTATGGCGCACACAGTATATCACTCGCGCCTATGTTTGCGTGGAACAAACAATTTCGGGAAGGTCGGGTGTCATTCAAAGACAGCAGTCGGCCAGAACAGGCTCGTCGTGACATTGCCCCTTCTGTTATTGCTGCGGTGGAAATGACCGACCCCGTGTCCGGCCATCCTGATTTAGGTTTTCCGTGATTTCCCTAAATCGCTCCAGGCAAATGCAGGAACGGTTCCTTCGAAAGGGCACGGCCGACTTCCTTCCCCGTCCTTTCCTAATCCCACGAGACCGATGACCTCACTGTCTGGTCTCCTCCCCCAAAACAAACCAACCCAACCTCTTAGCTGTACTCTCTCGGTGAAATAACCGACGATTAGGGTGGAAGACGTTCGGCTCAAGTTTGGCATCAGTCACGGTACCGCCATCAAGGCAGAGCATCCGAAGCTATGGAAAATCTGTGCGCAGTGGGCTCCCCACGGCCTGAGGGAGGAGCACAAGTTGAAGAGAATGTCGACATGACTGCAGCACCTGGGACGGTATCACGATGGGAATTATCGCTCTCTGTCCCGTATTATCGCGAGCAGACGACTCGTGGTGTCGTCATTCGGAGCCGGAGGCCAACAAAGGAAGCACATGGTTCCACAATCACGGAAAAAATCCAAAGACGTGCATGGCAGCTCCGGGAAGCCATGATGACTTTTTCTTTGACAGCAAGGCCCCGCAACCGATTGACTTTCTGGGACACGGCGCCACGATTAACACACATCGGTATGTGAACACTGCAAAATTTGAAGCGCGCCATCAAGTCCAAAGGCCTAGGAACTTTGAAGGACGGCTTCGTTCTGTTGTAGGATAATGCACGCCCACATGTTGCCAAAGTTGTTTCCAGTATGTTGTAGAAGTTCCGGTGGAAGTCCCTACTCATCCTCCATACGGTCGCGATTTTTCCCCATGCGATTTCCATAGTTTTGGAGCCCTGAGGAGGGAGATTCGTGGCCGTCGATTTGCTTTGGATGAAGAGGTGCACCCCTGGGTACAATCATGGTTCCGTAGACAACCATAAAAAATTTTCCACGAAGGTATTCACCGTCTTGTTTGACAGTGGGATAAATGTGTTAACAGATATGGTGGCTGCTTTTGAAATAATAAACAGTTTGCCTACTTTTTTTTATTTGTCACGTTTTCATGTGATGCCCATTATACAATCAAGCAATATTTAGCCGTTGACAGCCTTCACTGACATTATGCAGTGAAAAAGAGCACATGGATTGAAATCATATCTAGATAAACAGTACAGCGATCAACCTGGGGAGAGAGTGACGAATCAAGAGAGCACGTGAAGGTGACCGAGTGGGAGGTTCCGGCTGATACTACCACATGGCTGGCGCCGTTGGTTTGCGGTCGTAGCGCAGGGTACTTGCGAAATGGCGATCGTACGCGAGCAACATTGATGTGTCCTGTTCAAGGTGACGAACAGCTCAACTGCTACTACCGGCAAGGCGGTAATCGCCTATAGCAAGACGCACCCGCCACCGTGACGAACCTGCAGCTGCTGGTTCGTCTCGAGGCTCACAGCTGAACGGGCAGGACCCGCCGACAAAAAGAACTTTGAAACTTACTGCCAGATTAAAACTGTGTGCCCGACCGAGACTCGAACTCGGGACCTTTGCCTTTCGCGGGCAAGTGCTCTGCCATCTGAGCTACCGAAGCACGACTCACGCCCGGTCCTCACAGCTTTACTTCTGCCAGTATCTCGTCTCCTACATGCAGGAGAGCTTCTGTAAAGTTTGGAAGGTAGGAGACGAGATACTGGCAGAAGTAAAGCTGTGAGGACCGGGCATGAGTCGTGCTTCGGTAACTCAGATGGTAGAGCACTTGCCCGCGAAAGGCAAAGGTCCCGAGTTCGAGTCTCGGTCGGACACACCGTTTTAATCTGCCAGGAAGTTTCATATCAGCGCACACTCCGCTGCAGAGTGAAAATTTCATTCTCAAAAAGAACTTTAATGGCTATGTCGGCACCACAGGCTTTGTAATAAGGAAAAGCAGCGATTTATATGACATCCAAGATGGCATCATCATTGACTTTCGAGACAAAAGTTGAAGCATTTCTGAAACGGCTAAAATTGTAAACTATTCGCTTGCCCCGTGGTAAAAGTACACCATCCATGGTAATATGGCGCTATCCAAAACCGGCGCCGAGGCAACTGTCTTAAAACACCGGCCATATATGACAGGGGTGACCAACGGCTGCGGAGAGGTGTACGGGCGAATAGACGTGCAACTGTCGAGCAAATGACTGCCCAGATGGACCAAGTGGCTACCAACAGTGTCTCCTCAACCGCTATTCTGCTAAGGTTGCTGCGTATGGATCTCCGCAGCAGACGTCATGTTCATGCACCCATGGTTCAAATGGTTCAAATGGCTCTGAGCACTATGGGACTTAACAAAAAAATGGTTCAAATGGCTCTGAGCACTATGCGACTTAACTTCTGAGGTCATCAGTCGCCTAGAACTTAGAACTAATTAAACCTAACTAACCTAAGGACATCACACACATCCATGCCCCAGGCAGGATTCGAAGCTGCGACCGTAGCGGTCACGCGGTTCCAGACTGAAGCGCCTAGAACCGCTCGGCCACACCGGCCGGCGGGACTTAACATGAGGTCATCAGTCCCATATAACTTAGAACTACTTAAACCTAACTAACCTAAGGACTTCACACACATCCATGCCCGAGGCAGGATTCGAGCGGTCGCGTGGTTCCAGACTGAAGCGCCTAGAACCGCTCGGCCACACTGGCCGGCCATGCACCCATGCTGACTGCTATTCATCGGCAACGATGGCTGGAATTTGCACACCAAAAGCGCAAATTGGTGCAATGTTTCCTCGTGACGATGCCATCTACCAGCAGGACAATGCAACATGTCACAGAGCTCGCAGTGTACGTGCGTTATTGGAAGAGCAGCAGGATGATTTTATCGTACTTCTCTGGTCACCAAAGTCCCTGCACTTACAGTACGTCGACAATCTGTGCGAGCACCTCGACCGGGCTGTTCGCGCCAGCGATCCTCAACCGAGAAACCTTGCACAGATGGCCACGACACTATTTCTGAGGAAATATACATTTAAATGAGAGGGAGCTTTTCTCAAGACATTTGTCTGGAGTGTAGCCTTAAACGAAAGTTAAATGTGGATGACAAAAATGCCAGACAAGAAGAGAATGGAAGTTTTGGAAATATGATGCTACAGGAGAGAGCTAAAGGATATATGGGTGGTCTGACTAAAAATGAATAGTCTCTGAATTGATTTGGTGAGAAATAAATATATGGCAGAACCTGAATTAAAAAATGGAGCGGTTGATAGGTCACATCCTGAGAGATCAAGGAATAGTCAATTTGGTAATGGAGAGTAATGTGTACGTCAGAACTGTAGATAGATAGCAACGCTTTAATACACTAAGCAGGGTCAGACGGATTTGGGTTGCAGCAGCCGTTTAGAGGTGAAGAGGCTTGCATACGATAGGATAGCGAGGGCAGCTGCGTCAAACCAGTCTTAGGACTGAAGACCACAACATTGTGTCAGAAACAAATTAAAATTAGCTTCAATTCCCAAGTTCCGACTAAGGCTTTCGGGATATTTTTATTGGATATAAGGCAAACGCCGAAACTGTAAACGCCCTGCCTCATATTTCTTGTTGGGAAGCCACATTCGTACCTCGCCGTGGATTTTGTCTGAAAAGAACGGAGCTGAATACTGTGCTGGGTTTCAAACAGACCGCTCTGATTACTTGGCCAGGGAATGGTAGAAGGAACTTTCCATACCTCCCGGGTATCGACGTAATACAACACTCAGACGAAGTATAAGAAATAAAATGACAAGTCACAGCATTGCGTAAGTATCTGTGATGACGACCTGTATTATTGTTTCAACAAAAGTGAAAGCCTTTTGTTATCTCACGTTGAATTCCAAATGCCATGATCTGCCGCTAAATCTATCTGACGTTATCGTGAGTTGTCGAGGAAATAGATTTTTAGATGTTGCTTCCGTACTTTTAATATTCTGTTAACGCTAAATGTTGCAATCACCGACTTCACTTTCCTTGGCCTCAGTTCAAATTAGAGAAAGTAACGGTTCGCGGAAGACGACTGGGTAGTCCACCGCACCGTCTTCTGATTGCACTGCTCGCCATTCGCGTGTTTTTGGTAGTTACGTAAATTTTCCTAGATCCTTCAGCACTGCAGTTCTTCTCCGTCAGTTTCTTCTTTTTTTTTTCCCCACACCCAACAGGTTATTTCATGCACGTTGACTGCATTATTGATATCTATATGCATTTCGTTTACACAATATTCCAAGAACTCAACCTAGCTTTTTTAGTCAGATGGCGACCGCAGATATCGTTGCTCGCTGTTTTTGGACCCTAACCAAACTGTAAACGGCACGTGCTGCGTGTCGCCTTAGTGATAATTTCCCTATGCATTAAACAATAATTACAGTAAGAAAAACGCCGTAAGACATCAGTGACAAGACAGAGGGCACTGAGATGTTTACAGACGTGATTTAAGCCAAATAAGTGCCAAATGCCACTCTTTACTTAAGCTAAAACCTCCCTCTCCGTTAATTATATTATAAATTATTCGGCACTGTAACCGCGAGTGCTTCCTTTGTCAACTGTCCCAGACACTCGAAGCCTTCTCCACGATGCTGGTATCCTCGTATTTTATTTCATCTTCTCAGTTGAGGCAGTGATTGGCGACAGCTGATTTATTTGGTCTCAAGAGTCGCGTGTAACGCACTTGTGTATCAAGTGGTATTGATATTTCAGAAGAAACAACGTTTGTGGCATATCAGATATTTCCAGAGACAACGTATATTGTTTATGTGATTATGGATAAAATAAGTCACCTTTCAGGGCACAGAGCACACGTCTTCAAAAATACACTCTAAGACAAAAAACAAAACAAAAAGAAAAGAACGACGCACCACAAATGGCGAATGAATAATCCGAATGAGCCGGAAATTGGTAGATGTGATGTACATGTATAGACAAACAAATGATTACAGTTTCAGAAAAATTTGATGATTTATTCAAGAGAAAGAGCTTCAATTTGGGCAAGTCATTAACGCGTTGTTTCACGTCTGGCCATTACGCGAGCAGTTATTCAGCTTGGCGTAGACTGATAGAGCTGTTGGGTGTTCTCATGGGGATATCGTGCCAAATTCTGTCCAACTGGCGCGTTACATCGTCAAAATACCGAGATAGTTGGAGGGCTCTGCCCATAACGCTGCAAACATACTGAACTGTGGAAAGATCCCGCGACCTCGCTGGTCAAGGTGGGTTTGGCAAGCAAGAAGAAAAGCAACAGAAACTCTCGACATTTGCGGACAGGCATTATCTTGCTGGAATGTAAGCCCAGGATGGCATGCCATGAACAGCAACAAAACAGGGGATAAAATATCGCCGAAGTATTGCAGTGGTGTAAGTGTGCAATGGATGACAGCCACAGAAGTCCTGCTATGAAAGGGCCTCTTCGGCCTGCTATCTCACTGACTGGAATAGGATTGTCTTCAGTGATGAGTCCCGTTTCGGACTGAGCCTCGATGACCAGCAAAGACGTGTCTGGAGACGCTCTGGTCAACGGTGGGATACCAATCTGTCACCCATCGTGCAGCCCGACAACCAAGAGTGATGGTCTCGGGTGCAATTTTTTTTTCATAGCACAACCCCAGTTTTTCCATTATTTTGCAAATAATTTCCAACGATGGCTTATTAATTGGTCATAACATCGACACCTATCAGCAACTGCCTTCTTTCCAATTTTAAGTAGTAGAAATCTGAGGGTACTTCGCCTGTCTCATATACCTTACGCATCAGGTGGCGTAGTTTTGTCACGGCTGGTTGTGCCAACGATCTAAATAATAGTGAGGAACTGTCGTCTACTCTCTCTTTATATATATATATATATATATATATATATATATATATATATAATAAGCTAACAGTAATTAAATTGTGCTTGAAAGAATTGAACGACTTATTTCAAATACTACTTGTTGTATTTGATGCCGTTACGATAAATCGCGCAAGTGAACCACGGAGTATGTTAGCAACGTAACAAAAAATGGTTCAAATGGCTCTGAGCACTATGGGACTTAACTGCTGTGGTCATCAGTCCCCTAGAACTTAGAACTACTTAAACCTAACTAACCTAAGGACATCACACACATCCATGCCCCAGGCAGGATTCGAACCTGCGACCGTAGCGGTCACGCGGCTCCAGACTGTAGCGCCTAGAACCGCACGGCCACTCAGGCCGGCCAGCAACATAACAGCGGAAACGTAACGTGGTACTGAATGCAATGATAATTTAGTGACACACGTTACTGGAAATTATAACATCGAAAAGGGCTTTATATGTTTGGATATTTGCACGAAAAAGTAAGACTAGCGCACATTTTGGGAGAGCCACCTTGATGTTACGCAAGATTTTGAAGTAAGCGTTTTAGTTATGCTTTGGGATACATGCTGGAAAACAGCAAAATTTACATCTCCTTCTTTGTTCTGACATTCACTTACTTACACTAATATGGTGTAAGCGGAGAGGTGTTGATTCATCGTTATCAGGACCGTTGTTTTCTGCTAGTCCCGTGTTTTCGAAACCATGAAGAGTTTCTAATTAATGGTCTCATAGCAGCGTAGTAGGGTACTACATGGCTTATGCTGTCCTAGCCGTGCTCACAAAACCTCGAATACGAAAGACGATGAAGGAGTGTTCTTCCAGCTAGAAATTCCCAGCGGAGCTTTCTAAACGAAATTTAATGTCAACCGTGAAACTTTAAAATGACTCTGGAAAATTACACACCGATGACAAAAACATCGCCTCACTGAAGAATTCAGTCGTAGTCAGGGCAGCCATTGGACACACACACACACACACACACACACACAAAATTCAATTAACATGAAACTAGGAAAATAATGGCAGTTCCTAATAAAACTAAATGTGTATAAAATTATGGTGATATTATAGGAGCAAACAGATGTAGAATGCCTCCCATAAATAGACATTTAACTGAAGATAAGCAGAAGAATACAAAAAACTCTAAATATTGATCATTTAGGCGCATCCGACGTAACAGAGTGTATTTGTGTGTGTGTGTGTGTGTGTGTGTGTGTGTGTGTGTGTGTATTATTATTGTGTTTCTTGTTTGTTAGCACGAAGGAAAAAAAGCCCTTCAAATCATAATGCAATTTTTATTTAACATCTAGGAGAAGTCATCTACACAAAACAAGAGTAGGCTTGAAGATATATTTGCTAAGTCATCAATGTATAGTTAACTTCCTACTGGAAGCGTGGGGAACAAACTGTAAGGATCAAAAAAGAAAATAATATATACGACAGACAATCGAGCGGTTTTTGCTGTAACAGTTGTGTAAAAATGGACATGTTAGCACAAGACTCGTTGAGACAGATGAGGGCTTGCAACCAGGCGAAAGACTGACGAGTCAAAACAATAAAATATGCAATTCTCTGCTACCAGTAAACAGCATGACAAATGTTTTCCACTTCTTCGTTGTTCCTGACTAGAGGGCAGATCGCTTTTACCTTAGACTAATACACTAAAGAGTCAAAGAAACTGGTACATCTGTCTAACATCGTGTATGGCACCCGCGAGCACGCAGAAGTGCCGCAGCATGACGTGGCATGTCTGAAGTAGTATTGGAGGGAATAGACACTATGAATCCTGCAGGGCTGTCCATAAATCCGTAACAGTGCGAGGGGGTGGAGATCTGCACACTGCAAGGCATCCCAGATAAGCTCAATAATGAGCAGAACGATACCCCCATGACAGATTCGGAGCCCGTAAGAAAGACTAGCTATTACTTGGTAAAATTATTTCTCCAATTTTGAATACATTGCTCAAACTTTATCTGGTTAATTAATAAACGTATGTGTGGCTATTTACAGGAATGATCTTTAATATTGGCTGGAATCTGGGTAAATATTGGTTTCTATTTGCAACGTAGGCTGACGTGTTACACGTTCAATTATCATAGATGCTGACAGGGCTGCACGATGTTAAAAAGTCTTTAACTTAAATATTCGCCGTGCACGTAAATACACACACGCGGGACAGACCCGCTTCGCTCGCCTGCGCTCCACACTCCATGACGTGTCTTTGCAGGCGTGATCTACGGCCCCAGATTTGAGCAGTTTCGCTCCAACTTTGACATTCGACACGTAACGATGTGTCGTCGTAGATTTGAGGCGTGCAGGCGATACGCACCGGCGCCTCACTTGTTAACGGGAGCAACACGGCCGTTAGACTAGGCGGTTCAGTGTCAGTGGTGAGCACGCTAGGCAGCGGGCAGGCAGAACTGGTTCCTCGGCGCTGATGGAACTCAGCTGCGAAACGGACAGACCTGTATGGGAGGGTCGGACGACGAACCCGCGCCCACCCGCGCCTACGCAGGCCTAGGTCATCGCCACACTCGCCGAGCAGTGTGCAACACAGAGAGTGTTTCGCGGCATCGAGTTGTCTCGAAGACAAGCACAGGCCACAACTCGCTAATTTCGAGACACACTCCTGTTCTCTACTCGAAAATTGCATCAGCTCTGATGTGGAGTAGCCTTCAAGTACTGCCTTTATCACATCTTCCGTGCCAAACGTAGAAGTGTGTAACACGAGCATACAAGTACACTGCTGTGCAAAACTTAAGGACGAAGGTAACTTTTGCATGAAGTGTCACTGCAAAGAAACACAGCTCGTGTAACTAGAGCCATACATAGAAAAAAACTGTTACAGTATAGTACAGAAGGTAACTGAATAAATACGCAATGACACGAACAGAAATAACACTTTTAATCAAAGAAAATAATTACACCGGAGTCCCCTGAACATTAAAAACGGCATGCCATTGTTTTCAATAGGGTCCGTGATCCCCACGGACAGCAGTGCAATGTGCTCCCATGCTGGTCACAGCGATGGTAAGGAGTTCTTGTGTTAGAGCACTCCATTCCACTGCCAGTGCTGTTGACAACTGCTGGATGGTCTTTGGTGCATGTACGTGTTGCAGTATGCCGGCCAGTCCGTGGGATGGGTTTGGAAGACGAATTGCAGCACGACCACATACGCCAACGCTCAGCCAGCACTTGTGAACGGCGCTGTGGGAGGAATGGGTCAGCGTACCACAAGGACTGCTTACCAACCTTGTGGCCAGCATTGGAGCACGCTGCAGACAATGTATGCAATGTCCATGGTGATCACACACCTATTACGAGGTGTACAACTTTGCTCCCGCCGTTTTTCCCCAACCTAAATGAAACAAACTGGTTTAAATGGTTCAAATGGCTCTAAGGACTATGGGACTTAACATCTGAGGGCATCAGTCCCCTATACTTAGAACTAATTAAACCTAACTAAGGACATCACACACATCCATACCCAAGGCAGGATTCGAACCTGCGTTCGTAGCAGCAGCGCGGTTCCGGACTGAAGCGCCTAGAACCGCTAGGCCACAGCGGCCGGCCAAACAAATTGGTTACACGTGTAACATTCAAAGTATTTTCCATCGCTGGCCACTACTTTCTCTCATCTTTCTGGCAGTGAACGAATCCCGAATCGAAAAAATTGTTCGTCTTTTGAAGCGATCCACGAATAGATCCAATTTGTGACTTCTTTGTGAGATCAGAAGTGTTGGTCAGCCAGATCATGCGCCATTGATCTAAACAGGTGATAGTCAGAGGGAGCAATGTCTGGAGAATACGGCGGGTGGGGTAGGACTTGCATTTTGATTGCGTTCGATAACGAGCACCTGTGATTGTTTCACTTGGTTTTAACACCTCATAGTACAAGACGCCGAGCTGGTCCCACCAAATGCAGAGCATGATCTTGGAGCCGTGATATTCGGTTTGGTCGTCGACGTGGAAGCATGAGCGGGATATCCCCGTGATTTTTTGGGTTTAGGGTTATCGTAATGAACCCATTTTTCGTCCCCGGTCACAATGCGATGCAGAAATCCCTTGCGTTTTTGCCTCCGAAGCAACTGTTCACAAACACACAAACGCCATTCAACGTCTCTTGCTTTCAGCTCACACGGAACCCAAATTCCTTCTTTCTGAATCATGCCCATAACCTTGAGACGTTTTGAAATGGCTTGCTGTGTCGTTCCCACTAATCGTGCCAATTCTTCTTGAGTTTGACGCGAGTCTTCACTCAGCAATGTCTCCAATCCTGCATCTTCGAAAACATTCTTCTTCCACTACTACGCCGGTCTACGACGTCAAAATCACCGTTCTTGAAGCGTTGAAACCACTCACGACACCTTCTTTCACTAATAGCGTCTTACCATACGTACATGAGGAAATTCGATGAGACTTAGCCGCTATTTTCTTCATATTGAAACAAACAGTAACACCTCCAGCAAATGACGAGAATTAGGCTCGTAAACTGACATTTTCAATGAAGAACAACTTTATGATGCAGACACAAATCGACTAATGTTTGAATGAGGTTATATTGACCAAGGTCCAAGTTAACTGCCTGACGTCTGCGATCTGTCTCTTTCGAGCGCTACTTACCGATGTCGCCACTAATAGGCAAACGGCGGAAGCAAAGTTGTACACCTTTTAAGAATCATAATTCACCTTTTGTAATGTCCAGGGGATCTTCATAAAACGTGGTGACTTCAGTGTAATTATTGTTTTCCAACAAAAGTGACATTACTTTTCGTTTCATTACGTATTTATTTCATTTGCTTTCAGTACTGCACTGTAGCAGTTCTTTCTATATAGAGCCCAAGTTTCATCGAGCTATGTTTCTTGGCAGTTACACATCACGCGAAAATGAGTTTTGTCCTTTAATTTGCACGCTTAGATTCTGAAAAGGTACGAAACAGCCGAATTCTAGTGACATGTACCAGAGAATGCTTTCAAAAGCCTTGATATAACAGAAAAACTTGCAATAAAATACGAAAGGCAGAATATCATGCTTCAGGAACGAATTGTGGTTTTCTTGAAAGAGAATCCTGAACAACCACATTCAAGTGCTTACAATTTGCTTATAAAAGTTTCCCATGATTTTATCAGACAAACACAGTCTATTTTGTATAGCAGAACAATGAAATCTCCTGTGTGCAAATAATAATGACACACTGATGTTGATCATCTACAAATGATTCTTCGGGTCTGGAAATGTATATATTCATTAGTAAAAGAAAATCACTGTTTGCGACTGGAGGCGTATTTTTTTTTCTTTTCGTATTTTACAAATGCTTCTCAGTTCCGGTTTCAAAACAATCGCAATCTATAAAATTAAGTAAAAATAAAAGTTCTGCATGGATTTCACAACCCATTCACAATTTGAATTTTAAGTCAGAAGTAGAGGCCGAAGCATCACCAAATTGTATATCTGAATGACATTTGTCAATTACTCAGGGCCGAGCGGTTCTAGTCGCTTCAGTCTGGAACCGCGCGACCGCTACGGTCGCAGGTTCTAATCCTACCTCGGGCATTGATGTGTGTGATGTCCTTAGGTTAGTTAGGTTTAAGTAGTTCTAAGTTCTAGGGGACTGATGACCTCAGATGTTAAGTCCCATAGTGCTGAGAGCCATTTGAACAATTTTTTTGAATTACTCAGGGTGCATCTGTTGTGTCTGTCATTTTCGACGAGTTCAGTTAGTAGTGTTCCTTCATCAGTCACCGAACGTCATGAGTGTCTTTAGGATTGACCAAAATATTATATGCAATGAAATATTTGTGGGTGATGTGTCATCGGTACGTTGTTCGTTGTTTGGCTGGTATCATTCGCAGTTGCTATTAAAAGTAGGCAGGTTAGCAAGACGTAAACAGTTGTGTCTCGTAGTGAACAGGAATGCTAACAATTAACAAAGTGTATCCCTGGAACAACCATGATACATAAATTACAGTAGTTCACAAGGATTAATTTTTTGTTTACTCTTGCATCCAGCAGTGTTTCGGCTGTTTAACTAGCCCTCTACAGTGGGAGTCCTGGAATATTACATCACTTTTTGTTATATCATATTGGCTATAAATTTAAACGTTTCACCGATGGTATTTTTGGAAACTAGAAATTCATTATTTGAAAATCAAGCTGCTTCCCCTCATGTGGAAAACCGATTGAAAACCACGAATCTTTCTTGTAGTCACCGTATTTTCGTAACATAACGCTTTAAATGTCATTTTCTGTCTCTTAGAATGCCATTTGTTTTTGAAAGTGTTGCCAACGTCTTTAGTTTTTGTTTTCACTTGTTTTTGGTGACTAAGTTTGTGTGTGTTTGTTTCATCTATTTGCAACAACATTTAAAAAAAATCAGGAAAATTATGTCAGGTTCCCCAGCAATCATTCTCTTAAACAACGTAGAAAATCTTTTTTTGAAAATATTATCACAAGCAAACACAACGTACTGTACTGGGTCAGATACATAGATGATATATTTTGTTTACTCAATGAATCACAACCAGAAATTGACACGTTACATGCAGACGTAAACACAACAAACAAAAAGATAAGTTTCACAAGGGAAAAATAACATGATAAGCAAATAAGCTTCTTAAATATAACAATTTAAAACAAAACGATCAGAATAACTTTGAAATTTACCGTAAACCTACAGCAATTGAGACGACCATGCATCAGCATTCAAATCGTCCACACTCACAGAAACTAGCAGGGTTCAAATACGTGGCTCTAAGCACTATGGGACTTAATATCTGATGTCATCAGCCCCGTAGACTTAGAACTACTTAAACCTAACTAACCTAAGGACAGCACACAACACCCAGTCATCACGAGGCAGAGAAAATCCCTGACCCCGTCGGGAATCGCACTCGGGAAACCGGGCATGGGAAGCGAGAACGCTACCGCACGACCACGAGCTGCGGACCATAAAATAACAAACACCTTCAAAAGACATGGCGTAAACATAACATTCTAAGCAGACCATTCAGTCCAAAAGCAAGTTCCAAAATTAACCAAAGACACAATCTACCACGAGACAGAACTATATTAACTACTACGCAGCGTGTGTG
This sequence comes from Schistocerca cancellata, assembly GCF_023864275.1. Taxonomy (NCBI): domain Eukaryota; kingdom Metazoa; phylum Arthropoda; class Insecta; order Orthoptera; family Acrididae; genus Schistocerca; species Schistocerca cancellata. The sequence continues at coordinate 325,582,653 of NC_064634.1, read as the reverse complement.
ATGGAAGATATACTATGTGATCAAAAGTATCCGGCTGAAAATGACATGCGAGTTTGTGGCACCCTCCATCGGTAATGCTGAAATTCAATATGATGTTGGCCCACCTTTAGACTTGATGACAGCTACCACTCTTGCAGGCATACGTTCAATCAGGTGCTGGAAGGTTTTTTGGGGAATGGCAGTCCATTCTTCACGGAGTGCTGCACTAAGGAGAGGTATCGATGTTGGTCGGTGAGGCCAGGCACGAAGTCGGCTTTCGAAAACAACTCAAAAGTGTTCTATATAATTCAGGTCAGGACTCTGTCCAGGCCAGTCCATTACAGGGATGTTCTTGTCGCGTAACCACTCCGCCATAGGCCGTGCATTATGAACATGTGCTCGATCGTGTTGGAAGATGCAATCGCCAGCCCCGAATTGCTCTTCAACAGTGGGAAGCAAGAAGGTGCTTAATACGTCAGTGTAGGCCTGTGCTGTGATAGTGCCACGCAAAACAATGAGGGGTGAAAAACACGACCATAACATAACACCACCGCTTTGAATTTTACTGTTGGCACTACACACGCTGGCACATGACGTTCACTGGGCATTCGTCATGGCTACACCCTGCCATCGGATCGCCACATTGTGTACCCTGATTCGTCACTCTACAAAAGATTTTTCCACTGTTCAATCGTCCAATGGTCCAATGTTTACGCTCCTTACACCAAGTGAGGCGTCATTTGGTATTTACAGGTGTGATGTGTGGCTTATGAGCAGCCGCTCGATCATGAAATCCAAGTTTTCTCACCTCACGCCTAACTGTCATACTACCCGCAGCTGATCCTGATGCAGTTTGGAATTCCTGTATGATGGTCTGGATAGATGTCTGCCTATTACACCTTACGACCCTGTTCAACTGTCGGCGGTCTCTGTCATTCAACAGACGAGGTTTTGTTCCTTACATGTCCCTTCACGTTTCCACTTCACTATCACATCGGAAAGAGTGGACCTAGGGATGTTTAGGAATGTGGAAATCTGGCATACAGACGTATGACAGAAGAGACACCCAATCACCTAACCACGTTCGAAGTCTGTAAGTTCCGCGGAGCGCCCCATTCTGCTCTCTCACGATGTCTAATGAGTATAGAGGTCGCTGATATGGAGTATCTGGCAGCAGGTGGCAGCACAATGCACCTAATATGAAAAAGTATATTTCTGGGGGTGTCCGGATACTTTTGTTCACATAGTGTAAGTAGGAAAAGCCAGCAGAATATTCGACAGCCGATACAAGGAACATAACAGATCTTGGAAATACGGGACAAGCAATTCAACTTCTGTAGAATATTTAAGATAAATGAATCACAAGCGTGTAACAAGAGAGAAAGCCATAAAAATATTTAGAACAAATAAGGAAAGACGCCTGCTAACTTTACAAGGAAATTATCACATATACGAGTACAAAATAAAGGCAGAAAAGAACTTGCTACCAAATTACCCAGTGAGTATGACGAAGCACTCACTGCTTACAGTAACTGATTGTATCGTAGACAAACATCCTAAAATTCTCTCTTAACTACAAAAAATTGCATAGACAGACACACAAATCTTGCATCAGTACATACAGTTAAACAAACTTGCATCACAACTCACAGTCAAACAAAAGACAACTGATAGCAAAAACCGAGAAAGTTGGCAACACTCACAGAAGCATATGACATTGTTCCGAAAACACATTGACTACACGAGGAAAAGGAGGCTTCCCACCTATTCTCCACATGAGGGAAAGCTGCATGGTCTTCAAGTAATGAATTTGACGTCGATTTTGAAACACATTTCCAGTTTACTATAAAAGACATCGGTGAACCGTTTTTTAAATCTAGAGACAATATGCGACAGAAAAAAAATCATGAAATATTCCAGGATACACACTGAAGGTAATTCGTTAAGAAGGCGAAACGTGTCTCGGTGCACAAATAAAACTAGAAATTAATATGTAGTATAGAATTTCCATCAGGAGAATTTGACCGCCGAAACATCAACGTGGGTTCACCTATTCTGCTCCTCGAACCACTGCAGCACGGTTCTGGCTCCGAAACAAGGACAATGGTACCGTTGAAAGATGACATCGCCGTCTGGGAAGACATCAAACATGAAGGGATGCAGGTAGTTCGCAGGTGTTAGCGTGTCTTCGATTACTGCCACAGATCCCATGAAAGCGCAGGAGAATGTCTCCCATTGTATGATACTGCTCCCACCAGCCTGCGTCCGTGTCGCGCTGCACGTTTCGAGTCGCCGTTCACATCGATGACGGCGTTTGTGGAGACGACCATCGACCTAGTGTAGTAAAAGTGTGATTCACCCGAAGAGCCGACACATTTCCACTGGTCGGCGGTCGAATCCCGATGGTCCCATGCCCACTGCAATCGTAACTGATGCCTCGTTAGGTTAACATGTGAACACGTAGGGGTTGTCTGCTGCAGAGCTGCACGTTCAACAATGTACCATGAACGGTGTACTCCGAAACACTTGTGCATGCACCAGCATTTTGCTCTTTCGGCGGACATGTCACAGATCAGCACCTATCGTACTTTACAGAGCACACAAGCCTCCGAACTCCATGTTATGTGAAGAGTCCAGGACGTCCAAGCACCTGGCGCCAAGTAGTAGTTTCGCTGTTCTTCTACCTCTTTCCGTATGTGCTCACGACAGTAGCACGCGAACATTCGACCAGCTACGTCACTTCCGAGATACTTGTTCACAGGCTATGCGTAGCAATAATCTGCCCTTTGTCAAAGTCGCTTATCTCAATGTATTTTGCAGCCCATATCTTTGCTAGGATGATTCCCCGTCCGTGTCTGCTACGCTCAGATACTTTTGTTACTGCGTCACGTGTCCGCAACACCAGCAGGGAGCATCGAACGTCGCGATGAGCAGTGGTCATATTTTTTTAGCTTATCAATGTTAAACGCGTTTTCTTGCAAAGTACTGCAATACATATTCAGCTAATTTGAAAATAGCCACCGCAAGAAACTATATTGCGTTCGAAATAAGAATTAGTAGGAAGAGCTATACGGAGAGGAATGTCTGTAATTCTCAAAAATTAGAACTGTAAAGGAAATCCGTTTATTGTATTTTTTCCAGCTTCAGGTCACAGAAATGGTATCATGGCCGGTTATTCCAAAACGATTACGTCAAGTCGTTGGTGTATGAAAGCTCTGTGGAAACTGAAGAGGAATGGGTTGGCAGGAACCTAGCAACCTGTATCATTGCACGAGAGACAGCTCGGGTAGTTGAGAGTGTGTAGCAACATTTTACAAACCGTTTTAATTGATGTACTGAGACCGGCGATCGTCACTTTAAACAGTTGCTATGAGCTTGACGTGACAGTAACTTGCTTCTGTCAATAAAAAACTAAATTAAGCCGCAAAGGAATTACAGACTTTGGCTGCGGGTAGTCATTGATTTAAATCGACGGGGAAAATTGAAAATTTTTGCCGGACTGGATTCGAATCTGGATCTACAGCTTCCAAGACATATCGGCTGACCACTGCACCATCCAGTCACAATGGTCATCGCAACTGTACGGACTACCCTCCCACGCCTCCCGCCTGAACCAAATTCTCAACTTGTCCACACACCTTTAAAGTGGCGGCCCTTGCCCAATATCCTCATTACTCGCCGCATCATTGGCTGCCTCGCCTTAATTGTGTACAGGGTGTTACAAAAAGGTACGGCCAAACTTTCAGGAAACATTCCTCACACACAAATAAAGAAAAGATGTTATGTGGACATGTGTCCGGAAACGCTTAATTTCCATGTTAGAGCTCATTTTAGTTTCGTCAGTATGTACTGTACTTCCTCGATTCACCGCCAGTTGGCCCAATTGAAGGAAGGTAATGTTGACTTCGGTGCTTGTGTTGACATGCGACTCATTGCTCTACAGTACTAGCATCAAGCACATCAGTACGTAGCATCAACAGGTTAGTGTTCATCACGAACGTGGTTTTGCAGTCAGTGCAATGTTTACAAATGCGGAGTTGGCAGATGCCCATTTGATGTATGGATTAGCACGGGGCAATACCCGTGGCGCGGTACGTTTGTATCGAGACAGATTTCCAGAACGAATATGTCCCGACAGGAAGACGTTCGAAGCAATTGATCGGCGTCTTAGGGAGCACGGAACATTCCAGCCTATGACTCGCGACTGGGGAAGACCTTGAACGACGTGGACACCTGCAATGGACGAGGCAATTCTTCGGGCAGTTGACGATAACCCTAATGTCAGCGTCAGAGAATTTGCTGCTGTACAAGGTAACGTGGACCAAGTCACTGTATGGAGAGTGCTACGGGAGAACCAGTTGTTTCCGTACCATGTACAGCGTGTGCAGGCACTATCAGCAGCTGATTGGCTTCCACGGGTACACTTCTGCGAATGGTTCATCCAACAATGTGTCAATCCTCGTTTCAGTGAAAATGTTCTCTCTACTGATGAGGCTTCATTCCAACGTGATCAAATTGTAAATTTTCACAATCAAAATGTGTGGGCTGACGAGAATCCGCACGCAATTGTGCAATCACGTCATCAACACAGATTTTCTGTGAACGTTTGGGCAGGCATTGTTGGTGATGTCTTGACTGGGCCCCATGTTCTTCCACCTACGCTCAATGGAGCACGTTATCATGATTTCATATGTAATACTCTACCTGTGCTGCTAGAACATGTGCCTGTACAAGTACGACACAACATGTGGTTCATGCACGATGGAGCTCCTGCACATTTCAGTCGAAGTGTTCGTACGCTTCTCAACAACAGATTCGGTGACCGATGGATTGGTAGAGGCGGACCAAAACCATGGCCTCCACGCTCTCCTGACCTCAAGCCTCTTGACTTTCATTTATGGGGGCATTTGAAAGCTCTTGTCTACGCAACCCCGGTACCAAATGTAGAGACTCTTCGTGCTCGTATTGCGGACGGCTGTGATACAATACGCCATTCTCCAGGGCGGAGGGTGGATGCATGTATCCTCGCTAACGAAAATGGTTCAAATGGCTCTGAGCACTATGGGACTCAACATCTTAGGTCATAAGTCCCCTAGAACTTAGATCTACTTAAACCTAACCAACCTAAGGACATCACACACACCCATGCCCGAGGCAGGATTCGAACCTGCGACCGTAGCAGTCCCGCGGTTCCGGACTGCAGCGCCAGAACCGCTAGACCACCGCGGCCGGCTCCTCGCTAACGGAGGACATTTTGAACATTTCCTGTAACAAAGTGTTTGAAGTCACGCTGGTACGTTCTGTTGCTGTGTGTTTCCATTCCATGATTGGTGTGATTTGAAGAGAAGTAATAAAATGATCTCTAACATGGAAAGTAAGCGATTCCGGACACATGTCCAAATAACATATTTTCTTTCTTTGTGTGTGAGTAATGTTTCCTGAAAGTTTGACCGTATCTTTTTGTAACACCCTGTATATAAAAATTTTAACATGTATTTCCCATATCTCACAGTTTCTACACTTCTGGAAATTGAAATAAGAACACCGTGAATTCATTGTCCCAGGAAGGGGAAACTTTATTGACACATTCCTGGGGTCAGATACATCACATGATCACACTGACAGAACCACAGGCACATAGACACAGGCAACAGAGCATCCACAATGTCGGCACTAGTACAGTGTATATCCACCTTTCGCAGCAATGCAGGCTGCTATTCTCCCATGGAGACGATCGTAGAGATGCTGGATGTAGTCCTGTGGAACGGCTTGCCATGCCATTTCCACCTGGCGCCTCAGTTGGACCAGCGTTCGTGCTGGACGTGCAGACCGCGTGAGACGACGCTTCATCCAGTCCCAAACATGCTCAATGGGGGACAGATCCGGAGATCTTGCTGGCCAGGGTGGTTGACTTACACCTTCTAGAGCACGTTGGGTGGCACGGGATACATGCGGACGTGCATTGTCCTGTTGGAACAGCAAGTTCCCTTGCCGGTCTAGGAATGGTAGAACGATGGGTTCGATGACGGTTTGGATGTACCGTGCACTATTCAATGTCCCCTCGACGATCACCAGTGGTGTACGGCCAGTGTAGGAGATCGCTCCCCACACCATGATGCCGGGTGTTGGCCCTGTGTGCCTCGGTCGTATGCAGTCCTGATTGTGGCGCTCACCTGCACGGCGCCAAACACGCATACGACCATCATTGTCACCAAGGCAGAAGCGACTCTCATCGCTGAAGACGACACGTCTCCATTCGTCCCTCCATTCACGCCTGTCGCGACACCACTGGAGGCGGGCTGCACGATGTTGGGGCGTGAGCGGAAGACGGCCTAACGGTGTGCGGGACCGTAGCCCAGCTTCATGGAGACGGTTGCGAATGGTCCTCGCCGATACCCCAGGAGCAACAGTGTCCCTAATTTGCTGGGAAGTGGCGGTGCGGTCCCCTACGGCACTGCGTAGGATCCTACGGTCTTGGCGTGCATCCGTGCGTCGCTGCGGTCCGGTCCCAGGTCGACGGGCACGTGCACCTTCCGCCGACCACTGGCGACAACATCGATGTACTGTGGAGACCTCACGCCCCACGTGGTGAGCAATTCGGCGGTACGTCCACCAGGCCTCCCGCATGCCCACTATACGCCCTCACTCAAAGTCCGTCAACTGCACATACGGTTCACGTCCACACTGTCGCGGCATGCTACCAGTGTTAAAGACTGCGATGGAGCTCCGTATGCCACGGCAAACTGGCTGACACTGACGGCGGCGGTGCACAAATGCTGCGCAGCTAGCGCCATTCGACGGCCAACACCGCGGTTCCTGGTGTGTCCGCTGTGCCGTGCGTGTGATCATTGCTTGTACAGCCCTCTCGCAGTGTCCGGAGCAAGTATGGTGGGTCTGGCACACCGGTGTCAATGTGTTCTTTTTTCCATTTCCAGGAGTGTATTTCCCATATCTCAAAGTATCTAGTTTACAGTGCTCCTCTATCTGTATGATTTTGACCCTAGAGAGGACAGGCAGCAGGCAGCGATGCAAGCTCCTCAAGACGTAGTAACAAGCGCAGCCGACATCCAGCCAGTATACTGATATGTCATTGCTAAGATTTATTCCCTGCAGACGCTTGCGGCAACAGCGGTGCGCTGTATAGAGGTGAGCGACTTTCTAGTGTTAAGGAGAAACCACGGGCAACCTCCAATTTTTCTTAAGAAAGAAAGCAAAGTACGTGGCGGGACGGAGAGGCGGATGGAGGTCAGGACGAGCCAAACAGTCGGCGGTTTTGACGAGAAAGCCGGCGATCCGAGTTAAGCGATGGCCGGTCGCGAGAGACGGTGCAATTAGCGTGGAAACCATCAGTCGCCGAGGAGAGAGGAATGCACCTGCCGGGGGGGACCGGCGCTAACCTCGGGGTGTGCGTGCGCGCAGTGGGTCAGCCCGCTGCGATAGTACTGTATAATAGCGATAAACAAACCGGCAGACCGGTTCTCCGACCACCTGCCCGCGGCACGAGGCATACTTCATCCGGACGGCGCTTTGCCTGCAGCCACGGCGGGCGACCTGCGTTTGGTGCATACAGAGTGGATGGGTGTCTATGAGATGAGATTCAGATACTGTGTCCAGTCGTCCGAAGAGCATAGGTCACACCAGCCTACAAGAATTGATGCGAAAGTGGTACACAAAACTTCCCTTCAGTCTCACTGACACACATCTGTTACAGAATCTAAGAACTTTCAATGGTGTCAAAAATTCAAGGACGAAAGCATCTTTCACATGATATATCAAGATGCTCTTGTCACACCGTATGGTCGTACTTCCGATAATACGCGCTGAAGCGGTACTCACTCAAACGCTTTTCGGAAGTTAAAAATATAGTACGTCTGTTTGACAGCCTTGATCGACCTCTTTCAGGAAGTAACGTGAAAAAAAGTGACATGTCCGATGTTTCTGGAATTCGTTGGCACAGAGAACGTGATTCAGATCTCACAATACAATGGTGTGCAAAACTTAAGGACGAAAGTATCTTTCGCGTGATGTTTCACTGCCAAGTATCGTAGCTTGATGAAACTTGGACGTTACATAGAAAGAACTGATGCAATATAGTATAGAAGGTAACCGAATGAAATACGCAATGAGAGGAACAGACATAACACTTTCATTCAAAGACAATATTTACACTGAAGTCAAGGCGATTTGTGATGGTCCCTTGTCGTTACAAAAGCCGGGACATGGTTCTAAATAGGGTGTGTGATCACCACGGATAGCAATGCGCCGTCTATTGTGGCCGAGCGGTTCTAGGCGCTTCAGTCTGGAACCGCGCGACCGCTACGGTCGCAGGTTCGAATCCTGCCTCGGGCATGGATGTGTGTGATGTGCTTAGGTTGGTTAGGTTTAAGTAGTTCTAAGTTGTAGGGGACTGATGACCTCAGATGTTAAGTCCCATAGTGCTCAGAGCCATTTGATCCTTTTGATAGCAATGCAGCCTCTGTAACTTGCTCCCATTCTCGCCACACGTTTGGTAAAGAGTTTTTGTGGCAGGGCGTTCTATTCTTCCACCAGCGCCTTTGAAACCCGCTGTATGTGCTGTCTCTCCAACTCACACCACACGTGCTCGATCGGATTTAAGTCGGGGGAACGGGCAGGCCAGTTCATTAGTCAATTAGCTGATAACAACTCGTCCCAAGAGCTTTTCAATGTGGTCGCACATTGTTTTCCATAAAAATGAAGTCACGGAGGAACGCACCCCTGAAAAGACGTACGTGGGGAAGGAATACAGTATCACAAAAAACTTTGCCGGTGAGTGTACATGGAGGTCAGTACGCCCATGCAACGTGATGCCTCCCCACACCGTATCACTTGGACCACCATAACGATCATGTTCGACAGTGTTCATGGATGCATTACATGTCCCACCTCTCACCGTGTGAGGATGAGTCCGGCGTTGTCGCAAACGATGGGTTTGGTGGTGGAGCTGTTACGTGTACGACAGTGTAATGTTTCACGGGCGTGCTGACCATGAAATCTTTGAACTCGTTACACTCACTGGTCAACATTATTGTGACACTGTACTTACTCGCCATGTGTGCCTTTTCGTGGGTACATTACGTCGTGACGTCATTTATTGGATGACAAAATGGTTCAAATGGCTCTAAGCACTACGGGACTTAACATCTTAGAACTACTTAAACCTAACTAATCTAAGGATATCACACACAGCCATGCCAGAGGCAGGATTCGAACCTGCGACCGTAGCAGCAGCGTGCTTACGGACTGAAGTGCCTAGAACCGCTCGGCCACAGCGGCTGTCTGTCTGATGAAATCATGGGAAACTTTTATGATTAAACTGTAAGCACTTGAATGTGGTTGTTCAGGATTCTCTTTCATGAAAACCACAATTCGTTTCTGAAGGATGATATTCTGCCTTTCGTATTTTATTACAAGTTTTTCTGTTGTATCAAGGCCTTTGAAAGCATTCTCTGGTACATATCACTAGGATTCGGCTGGTTCGTATCTTCTCAGAATCTAAGCGTGCGAACTAAAGGACGAAACTAATTTTCGCATGATGTGTAACTTAGAATGACAGGATATTCGGGCAATGCACTGCCCTGCCCGTCCCCTGACTTAAGTCCAATCGAGCATGTGTGGGATGCGTTGGGAAAACGCATTACAGCACATCCTCACGTCTCAACGACGATCCAGTTGTCAACGGCGCTGGCGGAAAAAATGGAGCGCGTTACCAACCTTGTGGCCTGCCTGATAGCATCTTACAGAACATGCATTGCTATCCGTGGTGATCACACACCCTATTAAGAACCATGTCCCGCCTTTTGTAACGTCCAGAGGATCTTCATAAATCGCGGTGACAACAGTGTAATTATTGTGTTTGAGTAAAAGCGTCATCTCTGTTCGTCTCATTGCGTATATCTCTTAGTTATGCCTATACAATATTGTAGCAGTTCCTTCAGTGCGTGGTCGAAGTTTCATAGAGCTGTATCATTTGGCAGTGAAATATGCGAAAGGAACTTTGGTCCTTAGGTCTCGCACACCATTGTAGACGTTATGGGCTATCACGAACAGAATCACGTTCTCCATGGGAGTGGATTCCAAAAACATCGATCATGTCAGACTTTTGTCACATTACATCCTGAAAGTCATCGATCAAGGCAGTCAGACAGATGCACTATTTTTTAACTCTTGAAAAGCATTTGAGTCAGTACCGCTTCTACGCTTATTATCGAAAGTTCGATCATATGGTGTGACAAGAGCATCTCACGATTGGATTGAGTATTTATTGGTAGGCTGGACGCAGCATTTTATCTTGAATGGAGAGAAATCGACTCACCATCGGGTGGCTTGCGGAGTGTGGATGTAGATGTAGAAGTTATTTCAGCCGTGCCCTAGCGAAGATTGTTGGACGCCTCGCTGTTCCTGTTGTATATTGATGATCTCGCAGAAAACATTATTAGTAATCTCAGACTTTTCACGGATGAAGCAGTTACTTACAATGAAGTGCTGTCTGGAAGACAGCTATTCAGTCGGATCTTGATAACGTTTCAAAGTTGTGAAACCATTAACAACTTGCTTTAAATGTCCGGAAATGTAAGAATATGCACTTTACAAAATGGTAATCGTATCACTAGATTATCCATGAATCAGAAATAGAACTGGTCAGCTTTTACGAACACCTATGTTTAAGAATTTGTAGGAATGTCAAATGGGACAAGCACAGCCTCAGTGATAATTAAAGCACGTGACAAACTTCGGGTCATCGGCGGTATACTTGGCGAAAATGTTACGTACACAACGAAGGGCAGCATGAATAGTCACAGGTCTGTCTGACCCATGGGGCAGTGGGACGGAGGTACTGAAAAAATAAAGTGGAGGTAGTGAAGAATACTGTGTGACCCAAATTTATCCCAGCTGCTCGCTAGTCAAGAAGAACCTGTTGCCAAAAATGGATCTCGTAATGAGTACCACTTCGCACTACAAGCAATGCATCGTAATGTCAGTATTTTATAGCTATATAATAGGCATACCAGCGTCTTAGTAACTTTTTGGAACATTATAGTATGCTTAGTGAAAGCACAAACTTGTGGAGAGGAATTTCATTGACCCGAGAGGTTAACACTGAGCAGGGTTCCATCCTTTCACCATAAATTCCGAGCCGGCCGCGGTGGTCTAGCGGTTCTGGCGCTGCAGTCCGGAACCGCGGGACTGCTACGGTCGCAGGTTCGAATCCTGCCTCGGGCATGGGTGTGTGTGATGTCCTTAGGTTAGTTAGGTTTAAGTAGTTCTAAGTTCTAGGGGACTTATGACCTAAGATGTTGAGTCCCATAGTGCTCAGAGCCATTTGAACCATTTGAACCATAAATTCCGAGAAAGTCACAAGTGAAAGAAATCAAGAGAAGACAAATTCAATTAAGTTTACAGTTCTTTTTCAATCGAGTGATTATTGTAATATAAGCAATAGTAACTATAGCTGCTCGTATAGCATTGAACTACTACTGCAGCCAATCAGTTCAAATTAAAAGTGATTTAAAGTCAAGTTCATAATCGATGACAAAGTAGTTTTATAATTTTATGTTGTCTTTTGTAAATGATATTATGTGTGTACGTCTACGTATCACTAGTACCGAAAAATAGTGATTACCATGAATGAAAGTTATTGCGGTATTAATCTGAAATTCAGTCATTTGCAAAGTAATGAGTAAGGAATGATAAACAGTTTTTGTCACTTTTAAGCATCTTTTCCAAACAGATAGCATTATTGTGAGTTGCGTTGCACTGAACAGTTTCCATGATGTGTAGCGAGTCGTTGCTTATTATTGGCGATTATTAAGGTAACTAACATCGCTGCATTTCAAATTAATGTCTTTTGTGTAGTTGTCGCACGTGTCTTTTACATTTAACGGATGTGCATTTTGTCCCCTTGCCGCTCTTCCACTACTGCACAGAAGCACGGCTCAAAATAAAGTAGTAAGAAAGCGTGTAGCTCTTCCACTGCGTCTCTTAATCTCTTAGACCCATTGCCCATTGTCAACTTTCAGTGATATGCCTTTTTTTGTATTATACATAGCCATCACACTGTTCAAGCAAGACTGAAGTTTTAAAGAGCTTGACAGCAGTATTATGCGAGCGTATTCCACTGACTATCACAATTAATTCATAAAGATCGCAAATAATTTAAGACACATGATGAAAATTGCGCAAGACATCGATGATAATTTCAAGTATTTAAAAAAAAATGAAGAAAAAATATTCTCAAGTTTCAGCAGCACTGACACGTCCTAACTACACTTGAATCCAAATGCGAAAGCAGACCGTTAATGAAGTGCAATATGTAGCGCTGACAGCACGTTTTTTTTATGAAAAGCAACATACAGACACAAGTCAAATCCTGGATGGAGGGTGCTGCTATTTATACAAATATCGAACAGTCCTGACTACACACACATAAGAAATGATAACAAATAGTTGCGGGTGGTCGGGTTTGAACTTGAGACTCGCAGCACGCCAGTGATGATAACCACTCCGCCACAGTGCACGTACCACGGGTCGCCGCAATATAAATTCTGACTTTGGGTTTTTAAACCAGTTTCTGAAATAAATGTCGTTAAATATCTGTAAACATTTTAAATGGTTTACACCAGAAGAAACTAAATATCAACAGGAAATATTATTTCCAGTTAGGCGCGCGTAGTGGTCGCGCGGTTAGAGGCGCCACGTCACTGATCGTGCGGTCCCTCCCGCCGGAGGTTCGAGTCCTCCCTCGGGCATAGGTATGTGTGTGCTGTTCTTAGCATAAGTTAGTTTAAGTAGTGTGTAAGTCTATAGACCGATGACCTCAGCAGTTTGGTCCCATAGGAATTCACACACATTTTTTATTTCCAGTTTTTTAGAGATTATGTACATATTCTCCCTTCTCTCAGGCACGCTCTGCATTTAAAAAAAAATGTTAATATTTCCGTTTCCTGGTCGCTGTGGTTGCAAATGTCAGTATCCCCTACGTTCAAGAGGTGGAGTTGGTGTAGGAACTGGTGCAGTTAAATGTCACACCAATAACTGATGTGATGGGTTGTCGAGATGCTACTGACAATGGAACATTTCCAAGTGTCAATAAACGATTTTGATCAACCTTGGAGGGTGTATAGAGAGGACAAAATAGTGAAATACGTATTTCTTTGTGCCCAGTTTCACTTTTAAGGGGTAAGGCGCACCCCAAAAGGTTGTGTGGACTTTTAAGTTTAGAAGTTAGGTGATAAATAAAAACTGTTTTCAGGTAAGAGTCGATATGTAATTATTGTTTTTAAAACTATATAATCAACTTTTGTAATGATTTGAAATTTTGCAAAATACCCCAGCACCGTTAATTAATGTTGAAAAATGAAAACTTTTGTTACAACATAAATTAAAGAAGCTTTCAAGCTACATACTTCCTTGTGTAATCAAGCTGATTTCTGAAATACCGTTATTGGAAAATAAGCGGTCCACAGCATGCTTTCGGAGTGTTTTCAACATACCTAATTGGACTATTTAAGCAGTCATTACAATTACAATTGTTTATTTAACTTATATTTGTTTTATGTTTTAAATCAATATTTCACGTTTTACAATCATGTTTTTTTTTGTTTGCTGTTTTACACACGTGTATTTTGCTATCTGAAAATTTACAATAACGATAATCTGCTAATAAATGCTTAGACATGACGTTTTTTTTTACACCATACGCATAAAATTAATGGAATTTCTTCACGTAATGTACACGACGGAGAAGACAATATGAAACAATATTCAGCAGAATTTCAAATTGTCACGGGCTAACCTCTAAGTATCCTTATTTGTATCAGGCGTATTTCAGTACATTGGTAAGGTTTAGGGAAGAGAATTGATTGTGTACTAATCACTGCAGCTTAATTATATTGTTTCTCAAATGGAGAGTGACGCCATATTCATTCAACAGAACTAGATCTGAAAATCTTCTCCCAAACGTCTTCCAATATCGAAAGCCATTTACGTTCCATAGCTGTACGTGTGTCATCGAGCCCTGTAAATTGAAGTTTCTTCAGGAAGATAAAAATTTTCTTGTTGCTCTCAGCTGGTGTACGCCACTCAAGGGCCATCTCCTGGGGTTGCCAAAGGGCTGAGTCCATCATTCACCACTAGGCTAATTATTGATTTGTACTCAAAGCTACAATATCACTAATTTTGTTGTACATATTGTCGTGGACAGCACATCTGTTTTACATGAGTGACAGGCTCTAAACACATCTCACTCAAGAGTTTAATTTGACTGTCCTTTATGTTGAATCAAATTTACTGATGTTGAGGTCAGGAGTCCACTACACACAGGAGGCAGCTACACGGGTGGCGGGGGCTGTGTGGCGTGGACTGGGCGGTTTTTTTTAGGTTAGAGGGTCTTGGGAAAACACAAAAAGGGCTTCAGTCACAAAGGGTGAAGGCCGAACACAGGAACCATCGGTATAACAATTGCAGAATGTCGTAGCTATGTTGTCACAGGTCCAGCGCGCCAAGAGCTAATAGAAAGCACTGATGCTCAGATCGTTACTGTCACTGAAAGCTGGCTAAAACTAGAAATAAGTTGAGCTGAAATTTTTGAGAGGGTCCTAACGGTGTTCAGAAGGATAGGCTAAATACAGTTGACGGTTGCGTATTTGATGCTGTTGGATGTAGTTCATCTTGTAGTGAAACTGAGGTAGATAGTTCCTGTCAGTTTATATTGATAGAGGTCATTCTTGGCAACCGGAATAAAAAAATAACTGGATTCTTTCAACGGCCTCCCAACTCAGATGATACATTTGCTGAAAGGTTCAAAAAAACTAATTTCAAACACGTAGTCGACTCACAAAATTACTGTTGGTGCTAATTTCAATTTACTCTCTATGTGTTGGCAAAAATACATTTTTAAATCCGGATTTATGCATAAAACATCATCCGAAATTGTGCGAAACACAATTAATCCGAGCATTTAGTTCATGAGCCCACTCGAATAGTAAACGGTTGTGAAAACACACTTGACCTCTTAGCAACAAATAATCGTGAGCTAATAACGAGCATCAAAACGGATACAGGGATTAGTGAACAAAAGGTTGTTGTAGCAAAAATGAATACCGTAACTCCCAAATCCAATAAAAATAAACGAAAAATATATCTGTTCGAAAATCAGATAAAAATTCGCTTGACGCCTTCCTGAGAGACAATCTCCACCTTCCAGATTAACAATGCAAGTATAGGACAAACGTGGCTTGAATTCAAATTATCTACAGCAATTGAGAAATTTATACCAAATAAATTAACAAACGATGGTGCTGATCCCCCTATGGTACACAAACCATGCCAGAACACTTGCAGAAACGACGAAAAATGCACGCCAAATTTAAACTCAAAAACCTCAAGATTGACGATCATTTACAGAAGCTCGACATTTAGCGCGGACTTCAATGCGAGATGCCCAGAATAGTTTCCACAACGAAACTTTGTATCGGAACCTGCCAGAAAATCCAAAGATATTCTAGATCTCACGTATGTGAAGCACGCCAGCGGCAAGACACAATCAATGCCATCTCTGCACGATAGCAATGGAAAAACTATTTATGATAGTGATGCTAAAACAGAGTCACTAAACACAGCCTTCCGAAATTCCTTCACCAAAGAAAACGAAGTAAATAATCCACAACTGGAATCAAGAACAGCTGTCAGCATGAGAACCTTAGAAGTAGGTATTCTCGGACTAGTGAAGTAACTTAAATTACTTAATAAAAGGAAGTCTTCTGGTCCAGATTGTACACCAATTAGGTTCCTGTCGGAATATGATGATGCAATAGCCGCATACTTAACAATCATGTACAACCGCTCGCTCCACTAAAGATCCGTACCCAAAGACTGGAAAGTTGCTTAGTTTATACCAATATTCAAAAAAGGCAATAGAATTAATCTACTACGTCGACATTTCTAAATTACAGGCCCATATCATTAATTTCGATAAGAAGTAACGTTTTGCAACATATATTGTGTTCGAATATTATAAATTACTGCGAAGAGAACTGTCTATCGACATATAGAAAACACAGATTTAGAAAACATCGTTCTTCTGGAACACAACCAACTCTTTATTTACACGAAGTGTTGAGTGCTATCGACAAGGTATTTCAAATTGATTCCCTATTTCTAGATTTCGAGAAGGCTTTTGACAACGTACCTCAGAAGCGGCTTGAAATGAAATTGCGTGCTTGTGGAATACCGTCTCAGTTATGCGACTGGAGACAATCTCAGCAGACGTCTTACGTTGCTTGCAGATGATGCTGTCGCTCATCGTCTAGTAAAGTCATCAGAAGATCAAAACCAATCGCTAAACAATTTAGATAAGATGTCCGTATGGTACGAAAATTGGCGGTTGACCATAAATAGTGAAAAGTGTCAGGTCATCCACATGAGTGCTAAAAAGAATCCCTTACAGTTCGGTTACACCATAGATCAATAAAATCTAAAGGCCGTAAATTCAACTAAATACCTAGGAATTACAATTACGGACAAATTAAATTGGAAAGAACACATAGAAAATGTTGTGGAGAAGGCGAACCAAAGACTGTCTTTTATTGGCAGAGCACTTAGAAGATGACACATCTACAAAAGAGACTGCCTACGCTACACTTGTCTGTCCTCCTTTAGAATACTGGTGCGCGGTGTGGGATCCTTACCAGATAGCAGTGATGGAGTACATAGAAAAAGTTCGAAGAAGGGCAGCATTTTTTGCATCAACGAGAAGCAGTGGAGACAGTGTCACTGAAATAATACTGGGTGAGGTGGAAATCATTAAACCAAAAGCTATTTTCTTTGCAGCGGGAGCTTCTTACGAAATATCAATCGCCAGTTTCTCCTTCGAATCGAAAATATTTTATTGATGCCGACCAACATAGTGAGAAACGATCATCATAAAAAATAAGGAAAATCAGAGCTCGCACGGAAAAAATATAGGTGTTCTTTTTTTCCGCGTGCTGTTCGAGAGTGGAATAATAGCGAATTAGTGTGAAGGTGGTTCGATGCACTCTTTGCCAGCTACTTAGGTGTGATTTGCAGAGTAGTCATGAAGATGTAGGTGTAGATGTAGAAGTAGATATTGCGAATACTAAAGCTCGTAAGATATATATTTGCAAATATTTTTCTTATTTTAAAATTGAACGTCTAACTGTATAATTCACCGCTTTGTGTGCGATAATAAATGGGGATTCCATAAAATGTGTATTTACGAAAATAACAAAACTATTTTCTTTATTTTGTTGCGCGTTGTGTACAGCTTATGAGGCCATTTTTCGTAACCTCGTTTCCAAGTTTCTTGATTCTTGCACAAATATTCGTTCAAATTTCTTCATTGGACATCCTCCTGCATTTGATGTTTTCACCCAGCCTACGTCTACATTTTTCTCTTGCATGTAGGTTGCCAACACAGAACTTTTTTGGATCATTGTTCATTTCTTAACATCATCACATGTCCATATCACTTTAAACGCCGTACTCCATCTCTTCGGTGTTGTACGTGCGAGTTTTCATTCGCCTCCTGTTTTTTTATTTGGGGTCTAATCTTCTTCCATCCTGGTTTGTTATTTCCCAGGATACCGTTCCATACAAATAAACGCTTTTATTATTGATTCATATAACCTTATTTTTGCCTTTTACTTAATTCTATCTGGCCAAATTAAAAGAAAATTAATATCGTAATAAATATTTGAATACTACAACTATAACATCAGATAGGAGCGCCAAGACAACGTCCACAGCCCAGCGATGGATAGGGTAGAGTCGTCTCTGTCCTAATGGTAGACTGAAATGCGCCACCGACAGCATATGCTATTTACTGATTTACTGGAGCCAGAAGCCGTACAAAATTCTACATCACGTGACTTTGCAATATTAAGGGATGTTATAGAATCAGAATTCACATAATTCAAAATTTACACAACGAACTAAATGACCTTCCCCCGGAACTGAGCGGCAGCGACTGCACCACTTTCAGCCTTCATCAGCTCTTCATCACTGCATGATTTAGGACAGCATGGACAGTGGCACAGATGCCGTTTCCTTCGCATTCGCAATGTGTCGGACGTTTGAAAAGTCCCTATTTGACAAGTTTGTCCCTGGATTTACCAACTCTTGTTCTTAGCCTGTTCAGTGATCTCCAGGCAGACCAATCTGAACTACCTCCATCTGGTTGACACTCGCCAGATTTCATCCACGTTTGAAGTTGCTCACATCTAGATGCCTACAGTTGGTCTCTGGGAGCATTTTGGAATACAGTTAGTGCTGACATTGAACTAAGAAAACTTCTTCCGGATTTCAACCTAAACCTTGGTGGTTGATGGCCGTAGATAGGGTGTGAATGATTTAGTTCAGCCTTTTCCCTTTCAATGTTTGTGGCTATTTTACGACGTACATCAGTCGGTGCAAAACCTGCCCAGCAATTAACCTTGTCCATAGGTGTCTTGTTCAGACATGCAATATTCAGCCGTGCAGTTTCATTTAGTGCGCCATCCACTTGCTTTGCATGGGGGGAGCAGTACTATACAGGACGCGCATACTGCCCTGCAGAGAAACAGAGTGCCATGGCGTAGGTTCTGGTCACTTGAGGTTGTGCAAGCGATTTTCCAAAGACGATATTTCGAGCTGACACAGTGTTGAGACAGTGATTGCGGTATGTTAAAGACACTGCCTCGTGATGACTGGGTGTTGTGTGATGCCCTTAGGTTAGTTAGGTTTAAGTAGTTCTAAGTTGTAGGGGACTGATGACCATAGATGTTAAGTCACATAGTGCTCAGAGCCATTTGAACCATATGTTAAAGACAAGTATAAACTGAAGCTTACGTATTTAGACGTAAACCAACTCGGTGCCCTACCAATTAACTTTTAGTTTTCTGTTTGCCTGTCTGTTTCGGAGGTGGAAGCCACAGATCTGAGTTCCCTGAGAATTAAGTTTCAGGTGGTTCTTAGCATAATAGTCAACGAACGTTCTTAATGCTGTTGTAAGAACTTATTCCGCCCCTTCAAACTTCTTTGCTTGGGTTGCTAAACCAAGATTGTCTGCATATATGAAGCTTTTGTACTATTAGGCCTACTATATAAAGACAAGTTTTTAACTTTGTTACGAAATTTCTCGAGATGTTCTTAACCGATTGCCTTCAAATTTTTACTTCATACTCTAATAAACATTTAGACAGACATGGGCTATATGTCTAAAGAAAAAGGGAGATTGGCAAAAATCTTGACTTGTTTCCGACCGATGTACATCAAATTGTTACACGTTACTCGAATAAACAATCAGATGGACATAGGTTATATGTTTTTTTTAAAACAACGATGTGCAGGCTTCCTAATAAAATCGTCCGCTGTGATATACTTTGCCGTGAAAACGTGCTATTTCATTTTCTTTCTCACAGTCAGAATTGACAACGAGAACACTGCATTTAAACCAATAGACATATTCCCCCATACATATTCTTTCTCATTATATATAATTTTAAACAAACATCGTATTCACAACAATCTGCTGTTTCATGTTCTTCCAGGCAGTCGGTTTTAAAAGAAAACAGGAAAGTTGTATTTATGGCTCATCGGCTTATGATTAGAATACTACTGTCGAATATGAATCCTTGACAACTTCGTAATGGTACCCGTTCGCAGATTAAAACCATGTAAATACTGTCACTGAAGCGAGTATCCTCACAGATTCAGCAGCAGAAAAGGTATTTTAAATCCCTTATGACAATTACCCCAATCGATTTGCCAACTCATTTTAAGCGGCTTCAGCTCCCAATCAAGCTTTTGTTGGCAACAACGATAAACAATACTCAAGGTCAGAGAGGGGTGAGAGGGGGAAATGGACAGAAAGGTGGGGAGGAAATGGACACATAGCGGAGGAAGGAGGAGATGGACATTGAGAGAGGTAGAGGGAGGTGAGGATGGAGAGAGAGAAGGGTGAGGAGAAGGGGATGGCAAAGACGGGAGAAGGACGAGACGGGCAGAGAGTCGGTGGAGAAGGAGATAATGACGTATATACAATTCCGATATATATTTACCAGTTGCAAAGCATCACCGGGTTCGCTAGTTAACGTATATACTAAAGAGCGCAGGAGACAAAATATTTCCTTGCGCAAGCCTTCACCTTCGTTGTAATTCAGCAAATACCTTCAATTGTGCAATAAAGTGCGAATTATTTCTATGAAGCATAATCGTGTAAGTCTTTTGGAGCATTACACGGTGTTAAACAGTTTCACAGTCTGATGACTGGTCAATAAAAACAACTCCAGTGACGTCAACTCCTTCAATTCTGACCTCTATGCATTGTGTTAAGTTGGCTAGTTGTGCTATTGCGATTCCTTTGAAGTTTGAAGCCTGCCTGTTCAACTACTGATAGACTGTCAACCTTAGGGCTCAAACTGTCCAAAAAAACATCACCTGGTGTTCTTATCCTATCGACAGTTGGACATCATATGACCCGCCATCGTGCCCTGCCAGCGATAGCCAACCAAGTCTGTGTGAAGGAATGAATATCAATAAAATACAAAAATAGGTAGCACGTAGATACACACCGAGGTGGCGAAAGTCATGGGATATCTCCTTATATTGTGCCGGGCCCCTTTTGCTAGACGCACTGCAGCAACTCGACGTAGCATGAACTCAACAAATTGTTGGAAGTCCCCTACAGAAATACTGATCCATGCTGCCTTTTTAGTCGTCCATAATTGTGTCCGAACCGACCTCTCGATTATGTTCCATAAATACACGTCATCTGTACATGTGCATATCGCTATCCCATGACTTCTGTCCACTCAGTGGACTAAATGGAAGAATAGAACGCCATAACAAGTTTTTACAGTTGGTTTCTTTCTTTACATGGACAGTGCGCGCATTAATCTTGGCGGTAACGGGAGGAAGACAGGCGCTCCCCGGGTGAAATCAGCAACGGCTGAGCTCTTTGCCGCGTTTAGAAGCCCGGGGAAAGCTGCGCCGCAGATTAGGGGCGGCAGGAAGGGCAGCTGCAGGGCAGGAAGACACGGCAGCCCTCTTTAGCTGCTGGGTCAGCGCCGGCCGCGGGTCACCACTCTCTCTCTCTCTCTCTCTCTCTCTCTCTCTCTCCCTTCTTTCATCTCCAGAACAGCCAGACAGCCTCCCACGCAGTCTCCAGGCTGGCCGCTGCCGGAGGTGAATGCAGCTGGCTGGCGCCACAAATACAGCTGCAGCTGCCTGCAATCAGGTACGGAACTTCCAAGAAAAGAAGGAAGGGCAGCTCAAGAGTTCAGCCTCCCGTTAACAGAGCGGTCGTTTAAGATTCAGTACCACTTCGTCGCCTTCCAAGAAAAATACTTTTGGGTGGGTGGGGGGAGGGGGAAAGGAGTTGTTGGCTTTGCACAGAAACTGTAAAATTATACGAGGTGGTATCCAAAAGTTTCCAAAATTTCGATTTTATGGGCAAATGGTTACAAGTGTGCTGAAATAGCGCTGCGCGTCACCCCTGAGATGACCAAAGTCGTGGGACAGCGATATGCATATTGTAAGTAGGCTGTTTAGGTTTTTATGTTGGTAACGCTACGTAGCGCTCTGTATGAAAATCACTTGACTGTGCTGTGTGCAGTCTGTGGCTGGTTGGACTCATTGTTGGAATATTCGCTTGTGTAGTGTTGGGCAGTTGGATGTGAACAGCGCGTAGCGTTGCGCAGATGGAGGTGAACCGCCAGCAGTGGGTAGTTAGAAACTTTTATTTTGCTGGCAGTATTGGCGCTCGCTGTATTGCAGTAGTTCGAGTAACGAAGATTTTTGTGAGGTAAGTGATTCATGAAAGGTAGAGGTTATTGTTAGTCAGGGCCATTCTTTTGTAGGGATCATTGAAAGTCAGATTGCGTTGCGCTAAAATATTGTGTGTCAGTTTAGTGATGATCAGAATAAGTAAAGATAAAACTGTCTGAGTACGTTCAGTTTTGCTCAGCTGTCTCTGTATCAAATAACGCAAGAGTTTTTCCAGCACTGTCATTCTTTAATTTTTCAAAGGAGACGTTTCAATATATACAGAGGGCGGTAGTATCGCGTACTCAAAGTGTAAAACGGAGGGCAGAAGTCATTCCTACTCAGGTGAATCGTACGAAAAGGTTTCCGATGCGAAAGCATCTCACGTCGTCTCGCAGTTCGGCGCCTCTCCCATCAACAATTAATTACACGGTCCCCTCACATTAATGTGACCAACTGTCAGAAGCCCGAATAACCTACTTTCGCAGCGCGGGCCGCTGCAGACGTGCATGAACAGTCACTGAGGTTCTCGAAGGTTCCGGCAGGGATACTGAACAATGCCGACTCCAGTGCCGTTGCCTCACAGATTCGCTATTGGGTTTAAATCCGGGGAGGTTCGCGGCCAGGGATGTACGGTAAACTCATCGTGGTGCTCTTCGAGCCACTCATGTACACTGCGAGTTGTGGACACATTGCATCATCGTGTTGGTGGATGCCATCGTGCCGAGGAAAAACAAACTGCATGCGGAGTCGACATGGTACCCAATGTTGGATCCGTACTTGTGTTGATCCATTTTGCCTTCCAGGATGAAGAGATCACCGAGGGAATGCCACAAAAACGTTTCCCAGGGCACAATGCTCCCTCTATCGGCCTGGACACTTCCGAAGATGGTTGCAAGGCGTTTGCTTTCAGACTTCCACGCCCTACACGCCAACAGCCATCTGTCCGTTGGAGCATAAAACATGACTCATCTGAAAAGGCCACCAGTTACAACTCAGTGGACGTCCAGCTGCTGTATAGGCGTGTTGATTCCAGCCTTCGTCATCGACAAACAGCAACCAACAAGGGTGCATGAACCAGGCACCTGCTACGGAGGCCCGTACTCACTAATGTTCGCTGAAAGGTCGCTTACGAGACACTGCTGGTAACCCCTTGGATCATCTGGATCAACAGCACTTCAGGTCATCCCCGTTTTCAAGAAGGGACGACAAACAGATGTGGAGAACTATAGACATATATCTCTAACGTCGATCAGTTGTAGAATTTTGGAACAAATATTATGTTCGAGTATAATGACTTTTCTGGAGACTAGAAATCTACTCTGTGGGAATCAGCATGGGTTTCGAAAAAGACGATCGTCTGAAACCCAGCACGCGCTATTCGTCCACGAGACTCAGAGGGCCAAAATAGACACGGGTTCCCAGGTAGATGCCGTGTTTCTTGACTTCCGCAAGGCGTTCGGTACAGTTCCCCATAGTCGTTTAATGAACAAAGTAAGAGCATATGAACTATCAGACCAATTGTGTGATTGGATTGAAGAGTTCCTAGATAACAGAACGCAGCATTTTATTCTCAATGGAGAGAAGTCTTCCGAAGTAAGAGTGATTTCAGGTGTGCCGCAGGGGAGTGTCGTAGGCCGTTGCTATTCACAAGTTCACTGAGGCTTTTTGCGGATGACGCTATAGTATATCGAGAGGTTGTGACAATGGAAAATTGTACTGAAGTGCAGGAGGATCTGCAACGAACTGACGCATGGTGCAGGGAATGGCAATTGAATCTCAATGTAGACAAGTTTAATGTGCTGCGAATACACAGAAAGAAAGATCCTTCATCATTTAGCTACAATATGGCAGGTCAGCACCTGGAAGCAGTTAATTCCATAAATTATCTGGGAGTACGCATTAGGAGTAATTTAAAATGGAACGATCATATAAAGTTGATCGTTGGTATAGCAGATGCCAGACTGAGATTCATTGGAAGAATCCTAAGGAATGCAATCCGAAAACAAAGGAAGTAGGTTGCAGTACGCTTGTTCGCCCACTGCTTGAATACTGCTCAGCAGTGTGAGATCCGTACCAGATAGGGTTGATAGAAGAGATAGAGAAGATCCAACGGAGAGCAGCGCGTTTCGTCACAGGATTATTTAGTAGTCGCGCAAGCGTTACGGAGATGATAGATAAACTCCAATGGAAGACACTGCAAGAGAGACGCTCAGTAGCTCGGTACGGGCTTTTGTTGAAACTTAGAGAACATACCTTCACCGAGGAGTCAAGCAGTATATTGCTCCCTCCTTCGTATATCTCGCGAAGAGACCATGAGGATAAAATCAGAGAGATTAGAGCCCACACAGAGGCTTACCGACAGTCTTTCTTTCCACGAACAATACGAGACTGGAACAGAAGGGAGAACCGATAGAGGTACTCAAAGCACCCTCTGCCACACACTGACAGGTGGCTTGCGGAGTATGGATGTAGAAGTAGAGCAGTTGCACATTTATTCACTCGTACACGTCCGTCCTTCTGCCCTGTCATCTATGGCCCGTGCCGCAACACAGCTGCATCGGTGCCAGTTTTCCATAACGCCAGACGTAGCCTCGTTCTTCCTCTTGTGTAGTATGAAAATAAAGTGGAAATGGCGAAGATTCAAGCACTCTTGACGCTCTTGATACTACATACTTCCAGTACGCATTTAAAAAGTAGCAGAAACTTTGGCATCGGCGCCTTCGCTCCCAAGCCGAATACTTTGCAGATCATGGTGCAGAATAAGATCTAGGTATAACCTGATAATTTTAATTAATATAATTGGGAAACTTTTAGATACCATCTCGTAAATGCAAAAATTAGAAAAAAAGGTATTCTTCAAGAGTGTAGTAATACAGCGAGAGGAAGGCGGTGTGTGGCGTAAACGAGTGCTGTATAGACTCCCGTGGAAAGTGTGGCCTGTGTGTTTGTCACCGGCCAGGAGACGGTAAGCGGGGCAGTGGTCGGCTGGTGGCTGTTCCGCTGCCAACTAAGCCAGTGTGCCGTCGTGGCCGAGCGACGGCGACCTCTCGACACGTGAGCCGACTTCCTGACCAGGGCTGCCTCTGCCTGCACGAGTATACCGGCTCTCGGGATTCAGAGGCGTGGCCTGCAGAGAAATCCAAGGAGGAGGCGTCTGCGGTACTTCACAACGATGTAGAGCTTTTACAGTTGCCAAGTGTAGCTGCGAATTTATCTGTGAATGTTATCTTGAAGCTCTGTCCCGATTTTTTTTCAGAGGTAACTCCGGACACCTATTTGCTCTGAATATATCAGCTACAGAACTGTTTATCCCGAATTAGAGATTTATTTCACTTGTATCGGTATATTTTGTTACTGGTTTTAGTTAAATTGGCGATACTGTACTCACATTGTTGCGCGCAAGACACAGAGCTGGTTTCTGCCACCACGTGTCGATTGTACGCTGAAATTGTATCAGGTCGTATCGTGTGCTTCATGATATTACGCTAAGCCGGCCGCTGTGGCCGAGCGGTTCTAGGCTCTTCAGTCTGGAACCGCGCTGCTGCCACGGTCGCAGGTTCGAATCCTGCCTCGGGCATCGATGTGTGTGATGTCCTTAGGTTAGGTTAGGTTTAAGTAGTTCTAAGTCTAGGGGACTGATGACCTCAGATGTTAAGTCCCACAATGTTTAGAGCCATTTGAACCATTTGATATTACGCTACACTGCGTTAGTTACGTTTAGTTGTTTTTCTTTGTCAGTGATCGTATATCCGCGAAAGAATGAGTTCGATGCGATATTACCGTGTCTGTGTTGTTACCAACAGTGGTGACATGTCCGTACGTCTAGGAACTTCTGGCATTTTTTTCCAAAATTTAGAAATGTAGGGACGAATTTCCGATATTTTTGTAAAACGTAGGGACGTTTTGTCCAAGAAAGAAAAATTACAAGATAATAAATTAAAAAAGAAAAAATGCCTAAGTATATAAATTTTAAACATTTTATTCGTCTGTCACCATTGCGTACGGAAAGTTGGCCTATAGGAGACTACTTCAGGGACGAAACGAGGTGCAGAAGGAAAGTATTTTACTCACTATCTGGAGAGGGTGACAGGGGAAATACTGACGTGACCATCCTCAGATTTACCTGTAAGATGGCCCAGTGGATAGCCCGTCAAAAACTGAGCACACATCACGCACGAAGGTGTACTGCACTGTGAAAAAAGAAGCAAAATAGAAACAGTTAAAGGTCCAAGCAAAAGATGTGCAGCATTGAGCATATTTGCGTAGCCATGGCGTTGTGGTTGTGTAGTTATGGTGTTGGACTGTAAAAGGGGAGATCGATATTCAAATCTCGCTCGTGCCACAACTTTTTTTTCACAAAATTACGAACTGTCCGTCCGGTCACTGACGTGTGCGTGTTCGCTGTGTTCTAATGTTTGCTGTGTCGTGGTGTAACGTCCGTCTGCAACAGCGAGGTGTAAAGAAGGGACCTCCAGACGTACGTACCTCCTAATTGTTCTACACAAGCACTACGCGTTATGACTGTTGCGTTCTGTTTTGGAAGTTTTGACCCTTAAAATCCGTTGTTGTTTTCATTTCTGTGGGTGCTCTATGCATCATATCGCCTTCTCTCACTATTCCTCACATCTACTTGCGACCGTTTTACACATGACTCATATTCTTTAACCAGTGTATAGTATGAAAATTGGCAAGACTATAGGAGAACAGACACATAAATTATTCGACGGAAAATTCATAAAGAAAAGAGTCTGGGGTACGAGCGAGATTTGAACTCCGAACTTCTGGAACGCAGCCCAGCGCCGTGACCACACAACCACGCGGTGATTAAGATTAGCACGATGTGGCAGATCTTCAGCTAGGACCGTTCACTGTTTCTATTTTGCTTCTTTTTTCACAGTTCAGTAGACCTTCTTCCTGTTTTCATACTCGGTCTGTCTTCAGTTTTTGACGAGCTATCCACTGGGTCATCTTATAAGTAAATCTGAGGGGGCTGCGATTGGGAGTTATTCTTGTTAGCGCTTCTCGTACCGATGAGCTGCTACCTCCTAACATAACGCAGCACAAGTTGCCGAGCAAAGTAATAAATCCGTAGCAAACCGCTTGCACAATGAGGCAACGTGTGGACACGAGAACGCGCATGCCTGCGTACGTTCTTTATACTAACTGTGTGCATTCTCTTTTGTTCCCGTCCGTCAGCGATTGCGCACGAGGAGAGACGGGTGATGTTGATATATCTCTACGTATTGTATTGTACTGTATGAAACCGGGGACCTAGAAACGACGGAGAGGCTTCGTCCCGTCGTAGCTCAGTGGCTCAAAACCCCACAACAGGCCACAGCAGTCCACCCACCTCACTGCCGCCCCACATCCAACCCAGGGTTATATCTCTACGCTGCCAAATGTTTACTGTTTCACCACGAGTTGTACGTTAGTGAATTGCTTAAGATGCGCAATGAGACTCGAAACCGGTGGTGTGAAAAATTAAACATTCGACAAAAGTAGGCTACCACAGATGTGCAGGAACGTCCCTGTACCGCGCATTTGTGAAACACTGGTACCTCGGTACGTCATTTCAATCTTAGCAAGTGTTCGGTAAGAATCACGACCTGCATAACTTATTAGAACTGCCGGCTCGGTGGCCGAGCGGTTCTAGGCGCTTCAGTCCGCAACCACGCGACTGCTACGGTCGCAGGTTCGAATCCTGCCTCGGGCATGAATGTGTGTGATGTCATTAGGTTAGTTAGGTTTAAGTAGTTCTAAGTTCTAGGGGACTGATGACCTCAGATATTAAGTCCCATAGTGCTCAGAGCCATTTGAACCATTTTTTTAAAATTATTAGAACTGCGAAACATCCTGAGAATGTTGGCAGTGGTAATGGTTTCAGTGCTTATTCCGTACCCCTTTTGTTTTCCAATTATACAAAAAAGCCAACTTTTCGTTAAAATGGTTCAAATGGCTCTAAGCACTATGGGACTTAACATCTGAGGTCATCAGTCCCCTAGACTTAGAACTACTTAAACCTAACCTAACCTAAGGACATCACACACATCCATGCCCGAGGCAGGAGTCGGACCTGTGACCGTAGCAGCAGAGCGTTTCCGGACTGAAGTGCCTAGAACCGCTTGGCCAAATCGGCCGGCTTTCCGTTAAAACTTTTTATTTCTCCCAATACGCGTTTAATGATTTCACTATATAACAAACTGAAGATTGGGACTTTGTGAAACTCTGAAACTAGTCATAATAATCTGCATCTGGAAGCAAACTTTCCTTTTCTGTATAATGCGGAACATGCGTTCCTTGCAGCACTCTAACGGCATCGCTGTGTTTCCCAAGAACCCGGTGCCCGACAGCTTTAGATGAAGGGATCTGACAACTACATTAAAAATATTAAAAAAATTAAAAGTAAAAAGGCATCTCCAGTGGAGATTAACTGAGACACTGCGTCATTTCCAAAAGAAATACTCCATTTTGCTGCGCCTGCCGCCGTCTTTAGTAGGAACCACAAAATGATGTACTGCCGCACGTGGCGTAGAGTCTAACAGCAGTAAGCTTCCCAAATAAATTGGGAATATCTTGTTGGAAAACTGTGATCTTTCAGTGTACAAAATTAAATGCTGGAGATATGTTACTAACCAACACGTGATTAATTTGTTCGTCAATCTAGAATTTTTGGCCTCCATAAGGACATTCGAGGTGGATGTAGGAATTTTTCACATGTCGTGTAGCGACATGGTCGAAAGTGTGTTGGCAACACTGAGTACGATGCATTGTCCCTTCGGATATGCATGCATTTCCATCGGACGTACGTGCATGTCTGAACGAACAGGCACTGCGGCGACTACAGCCGTTATGAAATGCAATCGTAGTTACAAATATGGACAACCATCAGCTGTATTTCATAACGGCTGCAGCCGCCGTAGTTCAAAAATGGTTCAAATGGCTCTCAGCACCGTGGGACTTATAATATGAGGTCATCCGTCCCTTAGACTTAGAACTACTTAAACCTAACTAACCTAAGGACATCACACACATCCATGCCCGAGGCAGGATTCGAACCTGCGACTGTAGCCCGTAGCAGTCGCGCGGTTCCGGACTGAAGCGCCGTAGTGCCTGCTCGTTCAGACCTACACGAATATCCGAAGGAACATTGCATCGTACTTCTGAACAATATAGGCACTGCAATATCGTATTTATCCGCAGACAGCGGGCATGCGACTAATAGCTAAAATGTCTCCGTTGTACGGGAAATATCTAATGTATGTACGACTGCAGATTATGAGCATATGGTTGACGACATTTGGATATTTGGGTCTGTCCGCGAGTAGTGCTAGGATAGCCTAGTACTAAGGCGACCGCTCGCTGTAAGCGGGAGATCCGGGTTCGAGTCGCGGTCCGGCACAAATTTTCGTTGTTGTTATTCCATGACGCAGCTGATGGTTGTCTGTATTCGCAGCTGCCAATACATTTGATGCATAAGAATGAGTGGAATGGACAATTGCAAAAAGAAATATCATTCGTCACTGACTTCAGTTCTTCGGGCGCAGAGGAAAAGTCTCGCAGTTTCTGTAACCTAAATCCATTTGATCGTATTTACTGCAGTGAGCTCTTGGTTTCTCTCTAAAATTTCTGCCCTCAACATTTCCGAATTATCAAACTGAGGATTCCTTGATGCCACCGGACCCTAAATAATAACTGATTCGTTCTTGTCGGCCGCTGTGGCCGAGCGGTTCTAGGCGCTTCAGTCTGGAACCGCTCGACCGCTACGGTCACAGGTTTGAATCCTGCCTCGGGCGTGGATGTGTGTGATTTCCTTAGGTTAGTTAGGTTTAAGTAGTTCTAAGTTCTAGGGGACTGATGATCTCAGATGTTAAGTCCCATAGTGCTCAGAGCCAGTTGATTTCTTCTTTTACTCAAGTTGTGCCATAAATTTGTTTTCTCCTAAATTCGAATCAGTATCCATTCGTTACTTATACTGTCTACTCACCTAATTTTCGTCGTTATTCTGTAGGATTGAAAAGCTTCTAATCTCTTCTGGTTTGAATGATTGTTACTCATTTATCACCTCTGTATAAGGCTACAGTCTAGATAAAAATTTTCAGAAAAGATTTCCTAACACTTAAGGACGTAGGTTGCAAGTGCTACT